>NW_027527940.1:3653119-4006199 GCF_008692635.1 Crocuta crocuta
TTGATGGAGATTTGGCCATTGTTTAGTGTACTGTTTAGGTGCTCATTCTTTTATTGTTTAATTACTTAAATGCTAATTTTTTTGAAATGAGATACAATTGACATAGCATATTAGTTTCAAGTATACAATGTAATGATTTGCTACTTGTATATATTACAAAATAGTCACCACAGTAAGTCTAGTTAACATCCATCACTATACATAGTTACAATTTTTTTTTAATTTACTTATTTTGAGAGAGAGCACGTGCGCATGCGAGCAAGTGGGGGAGGGACATAAAGAGGGAAAGAGAAAATCTCAAGCATGGGATTGAACCCATGAATCATGGGGGCTTGAACCAATAAACCATGAGATCATGACCTTAGCTGAAGTCAGATGCTTGATCAACTGACCACCCAGATGCCCAATTTCTTTCTTGGGATAAGAACTTTCAAGATTGGCTCTTTTAGCTACTCTCAAATATGTAATATAGTATTATTGACCATAGTCAGCATGGTATATATGCTAGACATCAGCACTTTTTACAACTAGGGATTTATTATTCATATAAGAGAAGAATTGTAAAATTGTTTATGCTATATCAATTCTTTTTTTAATTTAAAATTTTTTTAAAATTATTGAGAGAGACAGAGACAGAGAGCAAGCAGGGGAGGGGCAGAGAAAGAGACACAGAATCAGAAGCAGGCTCCAGATTCTGAGGTGTCAGCACAGAGCCCGACGCAGGGCTTGAATCCACAGACTGCAAGATCATGACCTGAGCTGAAGCAGGCCGCTCAACTGACTAAGCCACCCAAGTGCCATAATTGTTTTGTTTTTTTTTTAATGCCAGATGGCCATTAGGGGACTATTTAAAGAGTTATACATATGTAAAATAGAAAACGAAATACGATGTAGATATTAAGAAGAATTTAATTAACCTTCTGAGTCCTGACAGCCAACACATCCCAAGATAAAATGTCAGGTGAAAAAGAGCAAAACTGAGAATATTGTATGCCTAAAACTAAGTCTTATTAGTATACATAACAACAATTTAAAAGAAATTATATCCCTAGAAGAAAAATTGGATCATTTAAAAAGTGTAATCAGAAAACAAAAAGTGTTCTCAGTAATCAAATATGATTGCAAAAATAGAAAATTAAATTGCATTCTGAATAATAAGTACACAGCTAAAGACAAAGTTGGTCCTCTGGCAAATAAACTTTTAGTAAAGTCTCAAAATATAGAGTAAAATAAAAATTCTAATTGAAAGTTAAGGCACTGTTAGATGTTGCAGGTCTAACATTTATACAGAATAGGTTTAAAAGGGAAAATGGGAGGGGGAGATAATAGCAAATTATCAAGGAAATATTAGAAGCAAATGTTCTGGAGCTAAATAAAGAAGGAATTCTGATTTTGAAAGATCCTAGCCAAATCTCAATAGGGGTTAATGCAAAAAGCTCACATTGAGAGAGATCTTAGTGACATTTCTGAATTCCAAACAGTAACAGAAAATTCTAAAACTTCCCCTCAAAAGAAAAAAAGAGATTACCTCAAAAAAAGCAAAATCCATCTTCTGATCCAGTCTTCTCATATGCAACAACAGATTCTAGAAGACAAAGGAGAAATGCCTTCAAAATTCTGAGAGAAATGGATTGAATCCAGAATTCCCTGCCAATCTAAATGATCAGCCAAGTGTGAGGGTTAAACTGACATTCAGGCATTCAAGAATTCATAATGTTTAAATTCCATTCACATATATTTCCCAAAAAAATGCTCAGGGATGTATTCCAGATACCCAAAAAGAAATAAAAGAGAGAAACATGGACTCCCCAAATAAAGTAACTGCTAGATAACCATCCTAGAACATAACCAGTCGGCCCAAAACAGGAACATGAGGACTTCCACGAAGAATGTCTTGGGGAGAAAATGGGCATTTCGTGCAATCAACAGCATGACTAGGCAGCTACTTAAAGATCATCAAATGTGAAAAGAATCTATTAGGATACCATGAAAAATGAAAGGCTGCCCAAGAAAAACATAGTCCTGTCTTTAAAAGCAAATTAGAATGAGATATGGTTATGAGCTAAAAGGCATGTAAAGAAAGATAAAGCATTTGGCTTTTACTTTCTGAACTGTCTTCCCTAATGACGAAGGAGAATATATATTTTTGAGGGGGAAAGCATGGTACAGGTCAGTGATGAACACTATCTCCATATTCATAACATTTTAAGTGATATTTATTTATTTTTGGAATCAGTTTATGGATAAGTGACAAGAGAACAGATTTATATTTACAGAATAAAAACAAATATTACAAACTATTACCATGCCAAAGGTACAGGGGAGAGATGAATGTTAATTTCTTCTCCATATATTGTGGGGAGAAGATAATGTATAAAGTTGAGAATTTACAAATAGAGGTTTTATTATATTATTAACAAAGGTAACAGTTTTGGAAAGCAAAATGAAAAGTATTTTAAGTTGGAACAATTAAAAGAGGATAAGCATGTTATTTAGTGATACAGTGATAATCATCAGAAATGCTAAAGATGAGAGGTTGTAAGTGTCTGAGCCAGGGGAGGGGGATTGTGTGTTTGGGGAGAAGGGGGGACAACTGAGGTTATCACTTTCTTTTTTTAAGTTTATTTATTTGAGAGAAAGAGAGAGAGAGTGCGCACACATGGATGGGGAGGGGCAGGAGAAAGAGAGAGAGAAAGAATCCCAAGCAGGCTCCATACTGTTAGGTCAGAACCCGACTTGGGGCTCAAGCTCACAAGCCGTGAGATCTTGACCTGAGCTGAAACCAAGAGTCCGATGCTTAACGGAACAAGCCACCCAGGCACCCTGGGATTATCACTTTCTACAGTGGACTCTAGTGTACATTTGAAAATTTTCAGCAGTGTACACATTTGCTTTTGTAATAAAGTGACATAGATTATTAAACCAATGATGAGGGAATGAATAAAGCAGAGATCAATGAGAGCCATCACAATTAAAAAAAAAAAATCTCCTAATGTGGTCTCAGGAAAACTGAAGTGGAAAGTCTGTATCCCAGTCCTGGCCTTGCCAAGAACTCTCTTCGGGCAAGTCATTTCCTCTCTGGGGCCTCAGGTTCCTAACCAGTAAAATGGAGGCTTGAGCCTGACAATCTCTAGGCTCTTTTCAGCTCCAACTTTCTAATATTCTAATCTGAATTTCATTTATTTCACATTTGATAAGATCACTGGCTTGTCAGGGTAAGGGTCTCCCACAGATACTTGTATTTTTGTGCTGTCAGGGCATTTGTATTCGGCTGGTCTGTCAGGATTCCCCACGTGGGAAGGCAGAGCACTGGGGCAGGCCCTTCCGGTGGGCACCATCCTGGGCTCCCAGCAACATGGAAGGCAGGTGTGGTGCTTAGCTCTGTCTTTACTGACGAGGTTATCAGTGCATCCATCCACCTGGGACCTGCGGAATGATACTTAGGATTCATTTTCAGAAAGATGGTCACCAGATGAAGGAGTTTTCAGAGAATAGACCCCAGAATCCAAAACTGAGTTCCCAAAGGGGTGAAGTGGGGTGGGGTTAGGGTGACTCTGGCACAGTGTCCTATACAAGGAAAGGACTGATTCTAGAGGAGAAGGAAAGAAGGGAGAAAGTCTCACCTGCACTTTCACCCTCAAGGTTAACTGGACCCAGCTGGTGGGGCCAAAGAGTGGTAGTGACAAAACAGGTTATCTTCAAGGGCACTGAGAGGAATCGGGGCTTACTTGGCTATGGTGTGATATGTGGTTTGTAATAAGAAATACATATTTGGTCTTCATCCCTATTCTGGGCACAGAACTCCTAAAACTCTTGGGATTTCCTGTGATGAGAGTGAGAAAGGCGTCTTTCGTTATGTTAATGAGGTGATTTTGAAAAGTAAGGATGGGGAGAACCAGCTGCTGATCAGAGAGTTAGAACTTTCAGTCCCATCCCCCTGTCCCTTGGAGAGCTTAGAGGGCTTGGATCTTGACTCAGTCACAGTGGCCAATGTTTTAATCAATCATACCTATGTAACAAAGCCTCCACAGAAACCTAAAAGCCTGGGGTGTGGAGAGCTTTTGGGTTGGTGAATGCACGGGGATCAGGGGGAGCATAGAGGCCTGCTGTTGCCCCACACCTGCCCTTCCATCTGGCTATTCCTGAGACATATCTTTTTATAATAAACTGGCAGTGTAGTAAGTAAAATGTTTCTCTGAGCTCTGTGAGCTGCTCTAGTAAATGAATCGAACCCAAGGAGAGGGTCATTGTAACTCCCATTTACAGTCTGTTGTTCAGAAGCACAGGTGACAGCATGGATTTACGATTACATTCTGAAGTCAGGAGGACTCCTGTAGAACTGAGTCCTTACCCATGGAATCTGACACGCTTTCCATGCAGAGAGTGTCAGAGTTGAGTTGAACTGTAGGCTACCCAGCTAATGTCGGGGAGTTGCTTGGTGTGGGGAAAAACACCCACACATTGTAACTGGGTGCAGAATGTGAGTGGGGCTCAGATATTAGCTTGCGGGTGCTGCCATAAGAAAGTACCTCCAATTTCTATTGGAGACCAAAGAAATGTTGGGGCACCTGGGTGGCTCAGTCAGTTAAGTGTCTGACTCTTGATATCAGCTCAGGCCATGATCTCACAGTTTGTGAGTTCAAGCCCCACATCAGGCTCTGTGCTAATGGTGCAGAGCCTGCTTGGGATTCTCTCTCTCCTCTCTCTGCCTCTCTCCACCATGACCTCATCTTAACTAATCACATCTGCAATGACCCTATTGCTGAATAAGGTCACATTCTGAGGTGCTGGGGGTTAGGACTTTGACACAGGAATTTTGAAAAGACATAATTCGACTCATAATTCATAATTAAGGTGTGGGCCAGAGCACTTCCTATTCTACAGCCCAGGAACTTTTCAAAAAAAGAGTGTTAGAACCAGCCCAGAAGCCTGGCTTCCACTTCATTACCTGTTACTTAGGTAGCAATAGGAGGCAGGTGACTTAAGGACAAGACTGGGTGAACATAGCTCGAGTGGCTGGGGGGTGAAGCACAAAGGAGAGGACACTGCAAAATTCTATAGATGCCCCTTATCCACGGGGAATACGTTCCAAGACTCACAAAAAGTACCAAATCCTACATATACTATGGGTTTTTTTTTTACTATATATACATATCTATGATAAAGCTTAATTTATAAATTAGGCACAGTGAGAGATTAACAATAATTAATAATAAAATAGAATAATTACAGTGGTAAAGCATAATAAAAGTTCTGTGAATGTGGTTTCTCTCTCAAAATAGCTTATTGTACTGTGCTCACCTTTCTTGAATGATGTGAGATGATAAAATGTCTGTGGGATGAGACAGAGTAAGGGAAATGACACAGGCACAGTGACTAGCGTTAGGCTACTACTGACCTCCTGAAGCTACATCAGAAGGAGAATCGTCAGCTCTCTGACAGCGATTGACAGCAGGTCACTGAAACCAAAGCAAGCCCAAGTGGATAAGAGGGTTACCACGCTGTCACATCATAGCAGTCAGCACAGGAGGGGCTGACTCTATCTTCTAGGCAATCATTACTGTAATTGCTCTGTCAAAACAAAATAGAAAAACTTCCCAAATTACATTTATTTTCCTCACTCGGGATTCTGTGGATTGATGCGGGACAGGATGCGGATTACTGCCTTGAGCTTTAGATGTGGTTCACACCTGCTCTAAGGGCTCTCAGTTCTGAGACCAACAGTTAGTTCCCTAGCGCATGCTTTCCGAGGGTGGTGGGCTGAAGAATCACAAGTGACCAAACCAAACCACACAAATAAGTTAAAGCCGCTGCTCATATCATATCAATTAACATCATATTGTCGTAGCAAGTCACATGGTCAAATCCAGCATCAATACATCAGGCTCATACACAGTGCTTGCTCTACTGGGGGCCACTACAAAGTCTCCCAGCAAAGGGGAGATGGCGCAGGGTAAAAACAATATCCAGTCTACAGCTCTCCAGCTTTTATTTCTTTTTCATTAATGACACAATGAACCCATGCTCACTGGTAAGCATTCTGAAAATATAGAAAAGCAAAAAGCAAAAATAAAAATCACCACCACTTGGAAAGAGCCATGGCTCACATTTTGGCATATTTTTTTGTTTCACCGTTTGCTCATAAACCAACCCCGCTCCTGCCTCCACAGCCCTGCCGTTGTTTTCTCAGGCCTGGAAACCATGGTGTCCTTACTAGACCCATGAGGGAGAAAGCCTCCATGCCTCAGAGTCAGAAGTGAAAAAGATGTAGTTCGCTGGAATGCCAGAACCAGCTCCATGAGGCTCAGTAAGAAGATATAAAATATCCTACATTTAGGTGAGAAAAAAAAGAAGCTATACAAGATGGAGAGAGGAAAACTTAATAACACTTGACGTGCGAAAGATCTGGGTGTGCCAATTGATCATAGATAAAACAGAAGCCCATCACAAAGCTTCCCTGAAAGATATATCCAAACTAAGAGTGGACTGTGTGTGCCTTATATCTGTGTGTGTGTGTGTGTGTGTGTGTGTGTGTGTGTGTGTGTGTTCATGATTTTAAATGCAGAACACACTTTTGGAAAGATATACAAGAGATTGCTAACAGCGGTTATCTCAAAAGGGAGGGGGGCTACTGGGGAGGGAGTTCTTTACATTTCATTTTACATCCTTTTGTGTGGTTGACTTTTTTTTTTTTTACCATGATTAGATATTATTTTTGTGTTGTAAACATCATCTAAATCGAAATAAAATCTGAGAAAGGCGAAAGAAATACTGTTGGGGCTGGTCAAAAACTGTGCTCAGTTTGAGATGTGCTATTTCCTATTATTTTTATTACAATAGCACGACATGGGAGCATTAGAGAATGCTCACTCCATATCTTCATAGTTGCAGTCACAGCTTATACACAGTTCTGCAACTGTGGCTTTATCATTTGACTTTAGCAGTGCCCAGGCACAGAGGCCCCGGAATTAATGCCTGGGCTCCAGCTGTGTGATCACGGGCAAGTTGCTCACCCTCCCTGGGCCTTTTCACTGCTTTTCAAATGGGGAAACAGTGTTACCTGCTTCTGGGGCTATTGTGAAGATTCAAGGAGGTAATCACTAAAATGCTATGAAAAGAGCCTGTGGTATAGTCAGGACTCTCTTTAAGTGTTAGTTACTAGCATTGACACTTCTTCAGATTTCTAGTAATTTCTATGAATAATGCATAATATCACATAGTCTTAATATGTCATAATTAATCATTCCGTTGTTTGGTATCGAAGTTACATACAAACGTGCATGTGTTGCTGTGAAGCTGCCAGAGACTAGGACTTCTCAAACCTTTATGTGTGTATAAATCACCTAGGGAGCCTGTGGACATGCAGTGTCTAACCCTGTGATGGGGCCTGAGACTCAGCGCTTCTAGCAAGCTCCCAGGGAATGCCAATGTTGTTGATCTGTGGGCCCCTCTTTGAGCAGCAGAGAAACCTGAGGAAGTGTTAATGCTAGTAACTAACGTGTAAGGAGAGTGCTAACCACACCTCAGCCTCTGTTCAAAGCATATTAGTGATTACCTCCACAAATCATCACAATAGCCTCACGAGGTAAATAACACTGTTACTCTCATTTTAAAAGCTATTTAGGGGGGCGCCTGGGTGGCTTAGTCGGTTAAGCGTCCGACTTTCGCTTAGGTCATGATTTCGCGGTTCGTGGGTTCGAGCCCCGCGTCGGGCTCTGTGCTGACTGCCAGCTCAGAGCCTGGAGCCTGTTTCAGTCTGTGACTCCCTCTCTCTCTGACCCTCCCCTGTTCACACTGTCTCTCTCTCTCCTAGAAATAAAATAAATAAATAAATAAATAAAAGCTATTTAGGGGTGGCTTAGTCAGTTAAGCATCCTGACTCCTGATTTCTGCTCAGGTCATGATCTCACTGTTCATGAGTTCGAGCCTGCCATTGGGCTCTACACTGACAGTGTGGAGCCTGCTTGGGATTCTCTCTCTCCCTCTCTTTCTTTCTGCCCATTCCCTGCTCGTGCACACTCTCTCCCTCCCTCTCAAAATAAATAAATAAATATTTAAAAAATAATAAAAGTGGTTTAAAAGGCCACGAGAGGGTGAGTAACTTGCCCATGATCTCACAGCTAGAGCCCAGGCAGTTGAATTCCAGAGCTTCTATGCCTGACTATTTTAAACATCTAGTGAGAACAGAAGGATAAAGAGGAGTTTACAAACAGTCGTTGGAGAAACAAGGGGTGATTTGCCTGGATGGTATAGGTATTGTGACTCTTGAATGTCTTCAAATACCTGGAAGACCATCACACAAACAGAAGCCCGATTTTTGGAGTTGCAGAACTCAGACTAACGGTTAGGAAGCATAGGGAGGAAAAGTTTCTGCCAATATAAGGGAGAACTTCCCTGTAGGTCCCATTTACCTCCACAGCTTAGGGGTCTGCAAACTAACATTGGTTCAGCCAGTTGCCACAGTGACAAAGCTGCCACCTTCAGCAAAGCAAGGGGATGTATGTCCCCACAGCAGTGGCAGCTCGAGGGTCACCTTCCAAGAGAGCGGCACATCAAGAAGAAACAAGCCTTCCGAACGTCACCAAGGAGGAGCCCGAGAGTCCCCACGGTATCCCTCACACCCCTCTGTGGTCCAGCTGGGCCTTCTATCACCCCAAGAGAGTGTGGTGAGGACTAATCTTGTGCCAGATCATTCTGCCCCTGAGCTCTCTGTAGTGCCAGACTCAAGTCTGCCTGCAGCCATGCAGCCTTCTAATTCATTTCCTGGCTCCTGGTCACCATGAACTTGCAGCCTGAAGACTGCCAAGGCAGCAGACTTTGGTGACAGATTTTTGCTCACCACGTGGCCAGGAAGGATCTGGGCATGTCCTTCAGTGGGATGTAGTCATCCCATCCTCCTGCTGGCAGAAGTCGGTGACACCTAACTTCCGTCCTTAAGTGGAGGGCTTGGCTCTTGGCCTGCTGAGCAGGAGCAGCTGTGCATCTGTGGGAAAGGAAGAGCACCAGCTTCCTGTCCCGGGTCTGCTTGGAAGCAGAGTGTCATTGGGGTCCTTAGGTGACTTTTGAAGAACCAGGGAAAGAGGGGAAGCATGCAGGGAGTCAGCTGGGAGCCTTCGAGAATAGCATAATGCCTGAATGGAATTATGCTCACGAAGCCAGCAGGGGAGGAATGTTCTAGTCTCATAGAGTCTGGCCTGGGCAAATGGTGTTGTCATAGGAGAGACCTCTTAGTAATATCCTATGGCAGGACCATTTTTTGTCCTGAGAGACAACCTTTGCTCCGGCTCCAGAACAATCTCTCTTCTTCTCAACCCAGCAAGCAGAATCTTTTCCTCTCTTGTTGGTCGTTTTTGCAATGAGACAAACTGGGTACAAGGTTAGAGAGACATTTTCAGAATTAAAACTCAAGATTCCTGTCTTTCTTTTTGCCATCTAAGACCCTAAAATGAGAAGACTGTCAGGAAAGCAGAAGGCCATGCTATTAGCGGTTCACAGACATGGTTGTGAATAGCAGAGAAAACAGGGGAACAGGAAGCATGCCGACACCATTCTGTCTTGTCCCCTGGCCAGTCAGGTGGCCTATCTTTCACATGTTCATCTTCTGGTGCTGAGTCTCTGAGAGTAGACATTGTCCCCTATTTGTCTTGTACCCCGAGTGTATGGCTCTGAGCTGGTTCTCAATAAAATCTTGTTGAGTGACTAAATTTCAGAACCAAAGGGAAGGACAAAGAAGGAGACTGGAGGATAGCAGTGTAGCACCCTCCAGCACAAGGTCTGGCCTATGATGAGAACTCACCCCTAATTACAGTAGACCAAATCATTAGGTGGGCTTCTTTTCCATTATCATCTCAGAAATGGTTGTCATTTCTCTCAAGGCCAAAGCAAAGGAATACTAGGTATTCAGCTACAGGTTCTTCCTGAGCACACATTGTATTCTTCCCAGAGCTCAATATGGTCAAAATATATATAGCCCTCAGCTCAGAACAAGTCACCTTGAGATAACTACTAGCCTTGGAATAGAGTAGGCTTCTGATGAACATTTGCTTAATGAATGAATGTGAAGCACGAATAATAATGGGACTTAACATAAAGCCTTCTATTCAGTTTACTCCCACAAGGGGAAAGAAAAAGATGTGAGGAGAAAAGAGAAAAGAAGGGAGAGTGATCCCTAGCTAATACCTAATTCAGCCTGAAAGAGTTCTTAGCTGAGCTTGTGTGCTGGGCTCTGGCCAAGCAGAAATCTAGCTTGAATCTTGGTGGTGGACACGCTGATGGGGTGGAAGGGCTCACCACCACCCCACTGCATACCCCCCTGTCCTTGGTTTTAGGTTCTCCTCCACTAGCCCTCCTCCAGCCCTCCTGGCTTTGCACGGGATCTCCCTCTCTTTAATTCTTTTACAAACACACTTATTAGACAATTAAATGCTTAATTTGGGTAAAAGAAGAGAGGGTGTGAAAATGATAGTTCACATGCACATCTAATTAGTATTGAGTGGGACAGACTGCAGAAGGTCCAACTCAGATGCATAAAGAGAAGAAAGCTGCAGCTGCAGAATCACACTCTTTGTTGAAATGAGGAGGGAGATGGGTGTCAGCCTGACCTTCCCACTTTTTGCCTGGGACTTTGCTTTATGGTTCCTTCCCACACACACATATTCACATTATATTATTGTTGTCCTTAACAGGAAGAAAGTTCTGCGTATGGTTTGGTCTGTGGTATCTTCCAGAGCTGGGGCCCAGTGGGGTTCTAGGAGGGCCACACAGTGTGTTGGCCAGGACCCAGAGATGGGACCAATCCTCAGAGCCCTGCAAAGGTGCAGGCCTAAGCATCAGGCAACAAAAGACTGACCAAACAGAAGAGTAAAAGGAGATTGCCTCCTTCTTGAATAAAAAGAAACTCCAGTCACTCAAGTTTGGAAATAGAGTAAATTTCATAGATACCACTTTATTGAGAAGTGACTATGTTCCAGGTACTATGCTGTTTTATATACATTATCTCAATTAAGTGCTATAATCTAAGTTTTAGAGGTTTTACTTTATAAGTAAAAAAAACTAAGGAGTAGAGAGCTTAGGTAAATTGTTCAAGATCATAAACTTAGTAAGTGATGGAGTGGAGTCTATAACCCAGGTCCATCTGCATTCAAAACCCATACTTGTAACCATTCCACCACCATCAGTCTCCAAGCCAGAGGTGTGAAAGAGCCAGTCCTCACAGCCTCTCACCCACCAAGGCTCTGCTCCCCTTGGGAGCTAACTAATGGCCAAAAACACCTATGCCTGGTTGTTCAGGTGGTCCGACTTTCTCTTTCACATTTCATCCCAAGTGAAAACCCTGAACCCTACCTGGTATAGCTAAAACCAGACCATAACATTGGAATAAAACTTTACCTGCTACTCAGGTTTCCACCACATCCCTCTGTGCAGTTAGGGTGGTCTTATTTATTTTTAATATAGTAGGTACTCTATAAATGTTTATAGCATGGCATTAGGTAGTCAATTACACTTTTGAAACTCCATTGTTCTAGCCCTTCCTACTCACCAATCTGTCCTTCTGATGAAGAGCATCAAAGCAGCCCTTACAAACCAGAAGCATATGCATAGCTCTCTTAACATAAAATATGGTCCTCCTGATATACTCAGGGAAGAAGTGGTGTTACCTCCCCAGCTGGCCGATATAAAGCTGGCATCTATTGGACTGTCCAAAGGGATGGCCTCACTTTTCAGGACAACCCATAGATAGAATGCTCCACACAAGTCCAGTAAATCATGGGGTCAGTGCAGGCAGCAGTGGGTAGGACGAGGTCTTGTCAACATCTCCTGGCAGACAGGACAGTGTAAAAAGGCCAGAAGCTAGCACTGAACCTACTGGCTAGGAGTCGGGAGCTTCAACCATGAGGGCAGGGAGATAACCTGGGCATGGCATTCCAAGTAGTCTGGGAAGACATTTAACATGAGGAGGGGCACAGGTGTTCAGGTCAGGAACAATAAGGGACCCTGTTAGGTGTGCACAGCATTTAGGTGTAACAATAGCTAGGTCTAGTGATGGGACAGAACCTACAGGTGGGGGGGACAAAGAAGAAAAAAAGGCTGAGAATGAGACAAACTCTCAGAGAGGTCAGGATCCCAGACTCAGAGGTAAAACAAATCTCTGGAAGGACTGAGGCCAACCAGGGCCTGCCACAGGTCAAGAGGATGTGAAACCCAGAGATGGGGTTTCATCACTGAGGATGAGGCAGCTGTTTACCAGGTCAAATGAAAACAAAGAGAGAGGCTGATCTTAGAAACAAGGTGAACACATTGGTTCTGTAATCCAGGACACTTGAGATGGGACCACAAGATCGATGGAATCCCAAGCCAACAGGTCACAGATCTGGGACTCCTTACAGAGCACCTGCCTAGAGCAGTACACGATCCCTGATATTGGAAGGGCTTTGTTAACCTGCAAGGGTTAAATAGTTCAGCTACAGAAGAAGGCTGCAAAGCCAGGATCTGAGCAGACAGCCCATCTTGTCACTCTTCTGTCGAGTACGATATCAACTGAGGATCAGCCATCTGTGGAAATCCAATAGACATATAACATGGACACGTCAAGTAAATCAATCTCCAATTGACCTGGACCAGCCATTTCTGCTGCTCATCCCAAGCAGTGCCACTCAGGAGCCGACTGACAGTATACACCACAATGTCATGACCTTCCCACAGATGCTGGGGCTCCATGTTTACTGTGCCAGCCTCTTCTCCCTAGGGCTTGAGTGGCTTCAGGAGTGTGTTGTGGTCTGACAGCAGTCTGAGCCTTACCAAGGAAATGTTTAGGTCAAAAGCCAGTCCACGTCATGGCATAATGTCATGCTAATGTGATTAGCAGAATCAGAGGGCAATTACCTCACTACCAAAAACAAGCAACCTGGCACTTGACCATTAGGAGTCAACCCACCAATCTAGAAATTTCTGCTTCTTCCTCAAGGGTCTCTAATGGCTCCCCAACCCCTAGTCAGGAAGCTGAAGGCCTGAACCTCCAAGCACTGGTCCTGAGGCTGCTCTCTTCCACCCTACCTGGGTCCGGGCTAATCTCAACCCAGCCATCCAAGAGGCAAAGAAGTCCCCTTTCCCACCATGAGTTGAGAGCCCTGGCCTGGACATGGTGCCTTATTTCCATCAATCCCTTCCCCAGGAGCTGGGCCCTACTACCACAACCCAAGAAGATTGTGAAGTTCTAGAAAGCAAGGCCTACTCATAGTCATCTAAGTAGAGTATAGGCCTGGCACTAGGGAGGGGTACCACAGGATGAACTAATGAATGAGTGAAGAAACGAAGCAACACATGAATGAAAGTTATCCTTATCCATGAAAGTTTTGCTGAGAGGATGTGTCCAGAGGAAGAGACAGGTTTTGTTTGTTTGTTTGTTTGTTTGTTTTTTGCTGCCAATATCCAGACCTTGGTAGAATATGAGTGTGTCCTGGTGAGAAAAAGGCAAGTATCTATATCCTTTATTACCAAATCATTAGCCAATCAGGGAATTATGTCCTACTCTAGGATCACCTAACAAGAGAATTCTCTCTGGACTTGAAGACTCTTTCCTGCTTCCAGAGGCCAGTGTGAGAAAGTTGCTCCTGAACCATTGTCTCAGTTCCTCCTGCTCCCTGCTCCTCCTCTTCCTCTTCCTCCCAACCATCTTAATCCCCTATACACACACACAAACACACACACACACACACCCAGGGCTGCCCACAGCAGCGTTAACTCCACCCACCCCAGCATTAGGTCTCCCTCTTCTCTCCTGTGTCATTTCTGTGTCTTCAGATGCCACTAGAATGATGTTCTTCATTATCATTTGGGCCAGGCCCAGTGGTGGCTTGTGGCTGGCAGACAAGATTAACTGTTCACCCTTAAACCCATTCATTTTGCTATTTCTTTTTCCCCAGTCCTACAGACCACCCAATGGCATAACAGGTTATGGGGGTGTTAAAGTGATAAGACCTCCTTTGGGCAGGAGGTGGACAGTCTGTGGGCCCTGGCAGCTCTAGCTCTATTATAGCTCAGGGAAGGCAGTGCCCTTGAGACACTGGTGGTCACAGATTCCACAGGCCATCAGGGTGCACCAGTGCTCAACAGTCTGGCAAAGAGGCCAAGCACTTCACCACAGTCCAGTCTTGATTAGGTATGAGAAGAAACCCTGAGCTCAGCAGCCTGCAGTCTTGCCTTCTTGGTTCAAGGCTCCTCTGGCCTCTCAAAGGAAGATAAAGTTCAACTACGAGTTCCAGGCCTGTTGTACCCTTGGCCATCCCTGGAGACATGGTCAGTTCCTTTGCATTTTCTCCATTCCCACCCCAGATACATGGAACCCACTCCCACATTGTTTTCCATTGTTAAGGCCCTTCCCACCAGCCCCTGAGAGAGAAGAATTATGGATGAACTGCTGTGAGAATCCCCTTCCCATGCTCAGGTCAGCCAAAGGACCATCCTCTAGTGCAAGCACTCTTTGGACAATAAAACATCAAGCAGGACAAAAGGACAAAGGAGGGAAATATGAGGGGATGGAACTATCTTGTACAATGACCATGGCAGTGGATAAATGACCCGGTGAATTTGTCAAAATCTCAAAGAGTGAATTTTATAGTATGCAAAAATATTAAACAGCTTTGAATCATAAGGATGAGAAGCAAAACTAGGGGATCGTAAGCAGTGCCATCCTTTCCCTTCCTGGGCCTGTGCATTTAAAATCTAAGAGAAATAGCATATGGACCACATATTGCGGGATAGTGCCCATTTCTTGCAGGGTGTCATGTCCCAGCTGGTGCCTGAAATGGAGTCATCAACAAACCATTCCTGCTCTGGGGCCTTCTGATATGTGTTCCTAAGGGCATGGGTGTTCTCAGGCCCTGGAGGAATCTGGAGAGTTTATCCCACCCTGTGTCCACAACCTTCTGGTCCTGCTCCTTTCAAAAGACTCTAACCACCTAACCAATCCAGCAGCCACCACTTGGGGATGTGTAGATACTCAGCTCAGCTCTCCTCCCAGACAGAATTGCCTGCTAGCAGTATTTCTGTTGCCCAGTGGTATTTCAGGCCATCTCTGAGTGGAGATGTAATTCCCCAGCATTTGGTAGATGCTGCTGGATGCATCTGAAAACCAAACTCTAAAGTTTTCCAATTGTATTTTTTTAAAAAAAATTATTATGTTTTTATTTATTATTGAGACAGAGAGAAACAGAGCATAAGTAGGGGAGGGGCAGAGAGAGAGGGAGACACAGAGTCCAAAGCAGGCTCCAGGCTCTGAGCTGTCAGCACAGAGCCCGATGCAGGGCTGGAAACCATGAACTGCGAGAGCATGACCTGAGCCGAGGTCAGATGCCCAACCGACTGAGCCACACAGGTGACCCCCCATTATTATTTAAAAGGCCGCAGAGAACTTCTCCATGGAGTCAGAGGTATTGTGTGATATTCAACAAGATAATGTAGTAGCCAGGAATTCGTTTTGCTTCCCAAATATTTTCAGTTCTTCACTTTTAAANTCCTGCTCTGGGGCCTTCTGATATGTGTTCCTAAGGGCATGGGTGTTCTCAGGCCCTGGAGGAATCTGGAGAGTTTATCCCACCCTGTGTCCACAACCTTCTGGTCCTGCTCCTTTCAAAAGACTCTAACCACCTAACCAATCCAGCAGCCACCACTTGGGGATGTGTAGATACTCAGCTCAGCTCTCCTCCCAGACAGAATTGCCTGCTAGCAGTATTTCTGTTGCCCAGTGGTATTTCAGGCCATCTCTGAGTGGAGATGTAATTCCCCAGCATTTGGTAGATGCTGCTGGATGCATCTGAAAACCAAACTCTAAAGTTTTCCAATTGTATTTTTTTTAAAAAAATTATTATGTTTTTATTTATTATTGAGACAGAGAGAAAGAGAGCATAAGTAGGGGAGGGGCAGAGAGAGAGGGAGACACAGAGTCCAAAGCAGGCTCCAGGCTCTGAGCTGTCAGCACAGAGCCCGATGCAGGGCTGGAAACCATGAACTGCGAGAGCATGACCTGAGCCGAGGTCAGATGCCCAACCGACTGAGCCACACAGGTGACCCCCCATTATTATTTAAAAGGCCGCAGAGAACTTCTCCATGGAGTCAGAGGTATTGTGTGATATTCAACAAGATAATGTAGTAGCCAGGAATTCGTTTTGCTTCCCAAATATTTTCAGTTCTTCACTTTTAAATACATAGTAGACTGTATTTCCTGGCCTCCTATTGCTTGGGTAGGGCTCTGTGACTCGTTATACCCAGGGAGAAATCATGTATCCCTCCTTTGAAGCTGAGTATTTATTTAATTGCTGATATGAGATCCTCCAAGTTATTCCTTCCCTCTGGGTATGACTGGCATCATTTGGCATGATGACCACTTCATCATCTTGGGCTACTCCCAGAACCTTCCCCTAACTAACCCTCAGTGGAAGATGGTATTGAGTGATAGAGATTATTATCTTTGTTATTTTAAGCCACTAAAATCACAGGAGTTGTTTGTTACTGGAGTATAACCTAGCCTGACCCAACAGATAAGATGCTGAGGTAGTCACAGACTAGAGGATACACAACTGACTGATCATCGTTAGTTAAAATAGCTGCATGTAAGACCATTCCCTGAGTTCTGACTATTATGCTTACAAACCACCTATGAAGAAAACCATAGCTGTTTTGCTTCTAGCTGTGCCTGGGCCATGTCACTCTAAGATTCTCCCATCCCCAAGGATGCCGGGACCCATTTTGACTGAGCCCCGTGTATAGTATTCTTGGCCCAGAGGGAACTATTAGTAGAGCATGTAAAAAGATTCTGGCATTTCTCTTACCATCTATTCCTCAAGAGAAGGGAGAGGGGAGTCTTTTGGACCCTATCAAGGGATATAGCAAGAGGGTGGGTCTTTTAATTCCCTTCTCCGCATTACTACAGAGCTTTCTGACCTTTTGGTTTCACCCAGCATGGACCAGTCTTCAGTAGAAATTGTTATTAATAAAAGCATCCAATTGTTGGAATCCAGCTGACTGTCCGAGCAGGCACACAGCAGGGACAGTATCTGATGGCCTCACCTATGACAATAGATTCTGCCTCATCTAAAATTATATTTCACTCTCATTAGTTAAGCACTTTCAAAATGTGTGCCCCCAAGTTACCTCAGATGATGGACCTGCAATTACTTCCAGGCACAACTTTTTCTTTTGTTGCCTGCTTATTCATCTCCCCTTCCAGGCCATGTTGAGTCCAGTGAGGTGGGGGCAGAATGTCATCCACTTCTGCAGGCAAGAGAGGCTTCAGAGGGGTTCCCAAATCCTCCAGCTCACAGACGCCCCCATCACAGTATCATGGGTCCCACACACCAGCACCCCTGGTTTGTGAGGTTGTAAATTAACTAGGGTTGTCTTTCAGAAGCCAAAAAACTCACCCCTTAAAATATTTTTTAGTGTTTCTTTATATTTGAAAGAGAAAGAGACAGAGCATGAGTCAGGGTGGGGGGCAGAGAGAGAGAGGGAGACACAGAATCTGAAGCAGGCTCCAGGCTCTGAACTGTCAGCACAGAGCCCGATGTGGGGGTTGAACCCACAAGCTGTGAGACTGTGACCTGAGCCAAAGTCAGACTTAATTGACTGAGCCACCTAGGCGTTTCTCACTCCTTGAGATTTTTAAAGGAGTATCCACCCAAGAGTCACAGGTAAAGAGAGATTATTTATGTTAAGGAGAGGTTTTTGATGTTTGAGCTCAGGTTAGGACTCCTGCTTAGGCTATCAGGTGCTCTCCCAAGAACCTTCCATCCCCGTGTCTCCCTTGCTCCCTTGCTCTGTGGCAGGGTTGCTGGTCCCCAGGGCTGTGCCATCATTGGCCTGTAGCCATCTCGGGTGAGCATACCAGGTAACCAAGGAGCTGCTCCTTCCCTATACTTATGCATTCCATTTGGGCCTGTGACCAATTCCACATACCCCGAGGGCCTGCTGCCTACAACTAATTTCTGGAACCAATTTCTATATCAGCCAAGATTCTGCTGCAACAACAGAAACCAATTCTGCCTGACTGAAGCAGGGGTAAAAAAAAACAACCAGAAGGGAAAAAGGGAGTATGCATGTGCGTGCGCACACACGTGTGTGTGTGTGTGTGTGTGTGTGTGTGTGTGTGATTAATTGGCAGGATCCTGAGGCAGCTCATAGCACTGAGGAATGAAAAGCTTGCCTTGGACCTCGGGTCTCAGGGACAACATCTCAGCAACGGCAGGAACCAGGAGATCTGTTCAAACATATACCAACCCTTCATCTTCCTTTGCCCTACAGTTACACTTCCCAGGATGGGATAGGAGACTGGTCCAGGTTGGACCGTGTGTCCAGTCCCAGGAAGAGTCAGAATCTGTTGCCAGTAGAAGGGAAAAAATTGGGTGGCCATGTGGGAAAGCCTCAACCACATCATCTGGCCCCAGGCCACACAGCCTCCTTCTCCTGAGGATTCCTTTTCGCACCCAGCCGGTGACATAAGGTGAGTGGTAAGACTGCCTGGCAGTAATCTGGCCCTTTGTCTACAGGATAGGTGTGCATCTTTAAGACCTAAGAAATGGGCCACTCTGGGTCATTTCTCCTGGCCCCACCCAGAAGGAATTCCTCTGAGCATCTCTCCACCAGCCCCCAAATTCTCCTGCCTTCACTTATAGAACAGGTTTCTCAAGCAGTGCAGGGGCCTGGAAAAGGGTGACAGACCAGGAGGGACTCCTCCCTGGATGCAGGGCTGAATTTCAGGCTCTCTCATTTCCAGTCCTGCTAGGAGATCATCGTCAGGAAAGGTAACATTCTCTATTTCCACTGGGTGGAATTAACAGGTGAATGAACCCCCTTAACACATTTAGCAAGAGGGCGGGTTTCGCTCATGAAACTCAACACTTTACTAGCAACAGCCTCTCTCGGGAAGACTGAACCCATTTGAGTTCACCGACAGCATCAAATTTCCTCCATGGAAGTGTGAAAACTCACTTCACTGACAATATGCATCCCCTCAGACACAGCACGGCGAGGACTGGGCTCCAGGGAGCACTATACTTTGGAGGAGAAACACCTCTATGGCCCCATATCCCAGACTGACAGAGTATTGGCAACTGTCCATGGCTGACAGTCCTCTATGGTTCTGAAGATCTGTGGATGTGACCATCATGACCAAATGTCCATCTCCCCACAGGCCAGGGCCTGCTCCTCATACCAACCCAGCCCAGTACAAGTGCTACCGTTACCTTCTAGAGGTAATGCTGACAGGAAACAGCCTTTCCAGAAATCTGAAGCATCTGAAGTGAGGCATTTACTTCATGACATGGGCTAGCTAAATATTTGACCTGCCAATTCCTTGCTAACACCTGTAATGGCTCTCCCTGCCTCTATGCCTGATCCTTGTCCTGAGTCCATTCTCTCCTTCACACTTGGCTCCCATGCCATCTACTTTTTATCTTTCCAATCCATTATCCTAATAATATCCTCAGCCCCACTCCCCAAGAGAAGTGGTGGTTTTTCTGTGCCCCAGTCTATCCCTGATTTCTATTAGAGCACCTTAGCATTTTTGGCAATGATTCACTTATTCACTTAACTGCCTGCCTTCTCTAATACACCGAGAGCCCTTCCAGTGTAGACACCATACCTGTATCTACCTTGAGGGCACAGCATAGTACTTAACATAAAAGTCACTCAAAGCATTTATTTGCAATGGGTACATGGGTGGAGCAGCCCATACTCTGTGTTCCCCAGGCAACGCCATGATCCAGAACCTGGTGCAGGAGCCCTGTCATCACTCTAACTGGACCCACGTCCCCAATATTTCGTACCCTCCTCTTATTCCTTCTCCTGCTGCCACTTTGTAGGTTGTCAAATTGTTCAGAAGTTTTAATTCTGTCCTAGCAGTCTCCACACACTGTCTGTGATGAACAGTAGGTTTGAAAGAGAGTTATGAAATGCATCTTTCTGTTTTTACTAAGTTCCACGTTTGGTAAAGCCAGGTAGCAGAGTAAGCTGGAGAGAAATGTGGGATGACAGAGAGAACAAATTCATATAAATTCATATAAATATAATAGATTTCTGGTTGGCAGAGGCAGGAGATGGGATAGGTGGAGGAATTCAGTGAGGGTCATGAAAAGGTACAAACTCCAGTTGTCAGATAATGAAGTCATGGGTAATGTACAGCATGGGACTATAGTTAACAATGCTGTATGTCATATTTGAAAGTTGCTGAGAGTAGATATTAAAAGGTCTCATCATGGTGGCTCAGGTGGTTAAGCATCCAACTTCAGCTCAGGTCATGATCCCATGGCTCATGAGTTCAAGCCCTGCATCCGGCTCTGTGCTGACAGGCTCAGAGCCTGGAGCCTGCTTCAGATTCTGTGTCTCCTTCTCTCTCTGCCTCTCCCTCTGTCTCTTCCTCTTCCTCCTCTCTCTCTCAAAAATAAATAAATATTTTTTAAAAATTAAAAATAAATTAAAAATAAAAGGTCTCATCGTAAGGAGAAGAAACTTGTAACTATGTGAGGTAATGGGTGTTACCTTAGACTTATTGTGGTGATCATTTCACAAGATACACAAATCATTGTGGTTATGCCTTAAACTTAGACAATATTATATACATCAATTATAGCTCAAGAAAACTGGAAAAAATGTCAAAAGAGTAGTACCCTTGGGAGGGGGAGAGGCAAAAATAAAGAGGGTGTTTCCTGAGGTGCTAGTAATGTTATACTTCTTAATCCAGGTGCAGGTTACATGCATGTGTATGTATAATAAAAATTCACCAAACATTATCATTTGTGATTTTTTTTCTATATGTATGTTACGCTACAAATTTTAAAAAGTACTAGAATGATGCCACCCATACACACAAGAAAAAGCTTATGGCAAGGCCTCTGAAAGAGAGGTCATATAGGATGTCTAGGTGAAATACAGGTCCTAGATCTGTGGCGATACGATACCCACACGATGCCAAATTCTCCCAATGACACAACATCTAATTAACTGCCTGGATCCAAAGAGGAAGGCTTTGGGATGAAGTCTGATTCCAGGATTCTTTTACACTGCTCTGGGTTGTGGACTCCAATTCTTGCAACACACTTTACTCCAGATAATTGGGCAGGTTTGGTTTCAAGTCTACTTAATAAATTTAAAGAGAATAATCCCTGGCTCCCCCCAATTTTAGATACATCAGCCCATTGAGAGTTGATGCCAGCTTTGTTGCAGATAAACTATAGGCCTGGGTACCTTAATCTGAAATACTCTGTGAGGTTCATTTCCCCTAATTGGAAATGCAAGTAAAGATAAACTAGGGCTTGGAAGCCTGTATTGATCTTGTCATCCACTGCTTATACCACCGACAGAAATCAAACCTGGCCCAAGTTGTACAGTCTCATTATTGATCCAAGCCTATTTAACTCTCTTTCAAGACTTTACTGCAAGACTCAGATTGCAAAAAAAAAAAAAAAAAAAAAAAAAAATGCCCTTATTTCGCACAAAATTACCAATGACATGAAAAATATCTGTGCTCTATGCCCATTCTCATAGTTTTTAGATTATTTGAATTTATTTTTTTCTGTTGAAGCAGAAAAAAGACGGCCAGCATCTATTGTCTAAAGATGGGGTAGCATTCCCAGGAGGGACCTCATGAAGCAATTTCTGTCACTAAGACCAGTTAATGACTAGTTATGCCTGTGGCAGACCCAGCAGCTCTTCCCAAGCCCCTTCTCCCCTGCCACTTTTCACTACAAGAATATGAAGAGTTAAATACTTTTCCATCCTCGGCCACAGCTAGGATAGAAATGTGTGTCTCATAGCACACAATTCTGGCCAAGGAGACTTTAGCAGAAGTTTTCCAGAAGAATGCTGTGTTGGTTACTGGGAAAACTAGTTGGCATTCCCTTTACTGTTCCTTCCCTCATTGACTATGAATGATGTCTTTAAGTGTACCTCTGTATGACATAAGTCAACCTGCTAAGGATGGGGAGGAGGAAAAACAGAAAGGTCACAGACGGCCTGCTTCATAACATGAGGGACACTGGAGGGACAGTCTATTTAGTAGAACAGTAATATAAACTATCTAGACAGTAAAATTGTAGCAGTCCCCTTCCTGTGGATGCCTGCATGCCATGCATAACTATCTGTAAACTAGACCCTCAGTTTTGGTGGAGTGAAGGGGTCAGGTGTTCATAGGGAACTTTCCAGGATGCCATAGTTGCACCTGAAGGGAGAGGAGGCAATGCAGCTGGACTATGTGCTGTAGGAGTCTGAGTCACCTGCAAAGCCACCTTACTTGGACATGTAGGACCTGCTTGAGCTTGGTCATTTGATTTGTATCATTTATATTTTCACCTGAGAATGAATTGTATCTGTTCATGTCTAACCTTATGACTTGAAGGGTACAGTGACACTCAATTCATGATGAGCAGCTCAGATCACATGGAAGCCCTTTGTCAGACATTTGGGAAGCACTAGGGCCACATACCAAGTCAGAGGAATACTTGTTTGTAGAAGAGAGATGAGTTTTTCTCGAAAATCCAAAGACTCTCCATAGTGGTTCTTGCCAGAAGACACATAAAGCTTCAAAACTTGTGTGATGTGAGATCTGCTAAGTCATGGGGACCAGCCAACAGAGTAACTTTCCCTAAAGCCTGGACTTTCTGCAGAGCCTTCTCTTTCTCTGAGACCCACTAAAAAATTTCACTTTGTTTGATAAATGAGTCTGAACATCATATTCCAGTGTGGTATATGTTGCCTCCAAAATCTAAAGAAGCCTCCCCCCAACAAAATCTTGTTGCAGCATCTTAGTGGTAGATGATACAAGGTACAGGCAACTACCTTTCACATTGAAGGGCAAATATCAAATGATTTAGATCATAGGATTTCCAGACATGTCACTGAGGTTGTAGGCCCCTGAAATCTTACGGTATATATCTCCAATCCTCTGGCACTAATGTATCTTACTAAATAAAACTTCTAAGTACTTGATACTTTCTTATTTTCAAGACCAGCAGTTACCAGTGTGATGGTTTGTAGACTGTAAAAATGATTAATATCTCTGGGTTAGGGGCACCTGGGCGGCTCAGTTGGCTAAGTGTCTGACTTCAGCTCAGATCATGATCTCACAGTTCGTGGGTTTGAGCCCCGCATCGGGCTCTGTGCTGACAGCTCAGAGCCTGGAGCCTGTTTCCGATTCTGTGTCTCATCCTCTCTCTGCCTCTCCCTCACTCGCACTCTATCTCACTCTGTCTCTCAAAAATAAATAAATGTAAAAAAAGTAAAAGAAAATAAATCTCTGGGTTAGATTATAGCAAAGAATGAGAGAGTTGGCATAGCCTGAGGGTAAGAATGAAGGTGTACTGTGCCCCTTGCCAGGTGAAAGAGAATTTTCTTGCAGTCCTTGTAAACTGATGTAGTGCTAAAAGCATTTGCTATACAAATAGCTATGTAATGGGTTCCAGGAGTTGTTTTGATGTGTTTCAGGGGGATTCCACATCTGGAACAACAGCTGTAACTGCTGTTAGTACACAACTGAATTTACACTATTCCACAATCATTCTCCAAGATCCATGCACCTTCTGCACAAACCAGCAGACCATATTCAGTGGGATCTGAGCAGAATGACCATCCTTGAATCTTTTAAGACTAATGTTGGCACTAATCTTTGCACTTTATCCTGAGATATGGTTTTACTTTGGGCTTACTATCCTAGCCATGGGAGGGCAAGTTCCAGAGGCTTCTTCTTGGCTTTTCTGACCGTAAGAGTCCTTATTTCTTGGATCAGAGAGCAAATGTAGGTGTTCTACTAGTTGTTGAGTAAGCCGATTCTAAGTATATATTTTAAAAATGGAAAGTAAACACAAGAAGGATCTAAAGACCATCAGATTACTTACTATGAGACAGAGTTGGACCCTATTTATCATAAGACCTCTATAAGCTCCACTCTGTCAGTGAACTACTGTGGCATTTTTGACCCTTGAAGATTAACATTAAAAAGAACCAGTGTCTAGTTAATTCCTGAAAGATCTCGATATTACCGTTAGTCTGTGTACAATCATCCTAGTAGATGACTTTGTATCCCTGTGGAGAATTTGTGGAGGCACACATGGAGTTGGTGTCATAGGGGCCTGTCACAAGAGAACTCTGTCTTCTCTGCAACCCAGGGCCTCTGGGTCTGTGAATTGACTAAGCTTTGAAAGTGGGTGGGAGACCAGGATCCTCCATTGTGGCATCTCTAAGTTTCTGACCACCAGTCTAGTTTTTCCTGCTATATAAATTAAGAAACATTTTAGTAGGCTGCCCATATATTTTACTCCTAGATACTTTGTGTGATCAATTAGCCATTGCCAAAAATCTGTGCAGGCTAAAACTGTAGAGATGAGGATTACGACCTCATCCTTACCGCTCATTATGGTAACTTTGTCCATCCTGTCTCTGGCACTTTGGAGTTATCACTTGGTTTCTGCTACTTCAGAATTCTATCAACCTCAGCGAAATCAGGAGACCATCTCAGTGGCAGCGTCTTCCAGCCTACAGATGGCCACATCGAACTATTCAAGGTTTTCAGTGTTCCCTCGCTAATGTTCTTCTCAATACCTTAATCAGGGAAGTGCAACCTGGACCCTTACCATGGATCTAGTGGGGCTGAGTAAGTGTGAAGGCTGCACAAGATAAATCTACCCCAACATTTTTATGTTCTTGAGCATTTTGATTCTTTCCTCTGTGTTATGTGAGGGAAGTTTGAGCATCTCAGCTGAACTTGGGTTTCAGTCAGCTAACCAACAATCATACAGATAAATTCAGCTTGATCTACAGTTACAGATGATCCTTCTTGCTCTATCACCTTATAAATCATTCCCAAACAATTTTCCAGGTCTGTGCTTATATAAATTAGGAAATTTTTGTGAGTTTTTTAAATTATCAGCTATTCCCCTCTGGGATAGACTTTGCACCTGTCTTCTGGAACATATAAACTACTGCTAGATATATGTGCAGAGACAATAGGGTGAAGAGCTAGAGGTAATGACTCAGAGAGGGATGATGCTGGAAGGACCAAAAGAAGCTGGGGCTGGAGCCAACCTTCTGTTGTTATTGGAGGGAAAATGAAGGAAACTGGAAAACCAAAAGAAATTGCTCCTTTCCCTTTCTTTGTTTCTCCAGGCTTCCTCTAGTCATTGGAACAACTTCATAAGAGGCCAGCTAACAAAGGAGTCTGGGAAGTCACATTTGCAGAGTCTCAGCCCCAGCATCACAGAGTAAAGTATGAAAGAGCGATCTTGAAGGTGAGATGCAGTGGGAGAATAACTGCTCCTAGTATGGCCCTGGCACTGTTTCATTCATTCATTCATTCATTCATTCATTCATTCATTCATTCATTCATTTATTTTGCCACACAGCATCCATTCACCTTCTTTGGGGAAAGGCAATACTATTGATTTTTTTTGGAAACACCCTTTTCTCATTCTCAGTTCATGAATATTGGGGAAAATGATATGCCTGCAGCCCCAAAGGGGTGTCGTAGATGAGTTTAAACCAACCAGTGCATCACATCACATTGGTCACAATGAGGAAGAACTAAGAGGTAATATAACACACATCAGTCAGGGTGAATGAGATGCATAAAGAATTTCCTAAGAATTTGGGAATAGGGCAGAAGAAGATGAAGGTTAATCTTAAAAATCTGTAGACTGAAGTTACTACCCCTATCTTTCTGGAACTTGAGTCTAAGTGTAAAGTCAATGTGTGAAAGAAAGCAGAGCTGAGACATAGACAATCCCAGTGACATTGTATGAGTTTCAATCAACCTTTGCCTAAAAACAGTATTATTCCAGGTCATTTCCATGTACATGTTATACTTCCTTTTTGCTGGACCAGTGTGCACTATTGGCTTTAATACCTACTCAACACATTGCTCCAGAGAACTACCATTGAACAATAGGCTCTGTTACAAGATGAATGGCCATTTCTGTAAGAGACCATCCACCATTTCTCTTACCATTACATGTATAGTCAGTTCTTTACAGAAGGATCAAATCTAAGAGCTAGACCTTACTGATGTGGTGCTGATAACCAAATAAATTTACAGTAAATTTAATATGGGCTTAAACCTGCCAGCTTCAAAAGCATATTTGAGGTGGTTATAAAACATAGCACATGCAAAGTAGAATGAGGCTAAATGAAAACAAAGAGAAATCTGAAAAATTAAACCAGAATTGATGATGGAGGTGCCTGCCATTGCACCCTGAGTTAGTTCTGAGTTTCCTGACAGCAACGAAGAAAAGAAGCAAACTTATTTATATAGTCCTAACACTCTGATGAAATGAAACACACAGGTTTCTTTGCAGAAGGAAGAAGCTACCGATTCATTCAAATTGGTCCACTATGTGACAAGCACTTTCCATGTATTTTATTCACTCCTCTGCATAGATTGGTAGAGGATTAGTCTCTAAGACTTAGCAATAAGAAAACAGAGATTCATAGAAATTAAATACCTAGCCCATGGTGTCAGCTACAGCACGTGGTGGATCCAAGCCCAGATCCATCCACCACTTCCTAGAATTAAAGCTATGCGTGAGCCATGAGAAGTTAGCAAATGCTCATTTAGTACCCAACAGAATGCAAGAATCCTCACATACGTTGTCACAGTTGACCTTCCCAACAGCCCAGAAAGGTCATCACATGACCCCCACATGACATGCGGGAAAGCCATGTTGAATGTACTTCTTGATGCTGAATAAAATGAAGTTCTAAAAGGGAGACTCCTCAAATCAAGGATGTTGGCTATCTGATGGACAATATCTAACTTCAGTTTGACAAAAACACAGAGCGTCCTTCCAGAAGAATAGTTCTCATATAAATGAAATAGCATTAAGTTCTAGTTCTACAAGGCATGTCTATAGGGGAACTAAAACAGCCCAGGCTAAGCATTTTGGTTTCTGATGACTTTACTAAATAAAAGCACAGAGCTTAGAGGATCTAGGAAAATGGGGAACTAACAATGCTGTTCTGACTCTCTTTCAAATTGCCTATGTCTTGAGCAGGCCTGTGGGAAGGGCTAGGCTTCTGCATCTCTCTGCTGGATTCTCTAGATTGCAACTAGAATGATCTTTCTAAAATGCAAATCTAAGCGTGACATTATCCTGCTTAAAACCCTTATTAAAGCTGCACATTGCCTGGATAAAGTCCAAGATTCTTAATGTGTTCCTTTATGACTAAGCCCTCACACTCTGGACTCATGTATCACCCCTCTCTTCCCCAAATTCTGTGCTCTAGTCACACTGAGCTACTTTTAGGCCCCGTTGCACCCTCCCCTCACCTTCTGGCATTTCTCTGTGCTGCTTCTTCCTCCAAGAATGCTCTCCCTCTCACTGCTACCTCCTGGGTCTTTCTAAAGCCATCTTTGTCTGGCTTGCATCCACTCACATTTCAGGAGCCAGATCGGGCCTTGCCTTCCCCAGGACACCTCCTCTGACTCCCATTTCTGGACTGAGATGGCCACAGCACCTGCACTCATTCCTGTCTTGGCACTCCCACACCAAAGCATCATTGCCTGATTTTACACCGGACTCACTGATTTCTCTGTCGAAGTCCTGGGGCAGTGTAAGGTGCTTGCTGGATGTATAACATGCTTACGGTCTATGAAGTGAACAAATGAAGTGTCTCGAGTTTGAATGTTTGGATATACAGGTAAAGAGATGATGCTGAATCTTGAATTCTGCCCTCAGCATAGGAATGAAGCTGCGGACAAAAATTAATGATGTACTAGAGTAGGTTCAAAATGAGCTGAAGTTGAGGCCCTGAAAGACAATACCACCATGGGCTAGGTGGACCAGTGGCTTTTGAGTTAGGAACCTATGCGACAGAACATCAGATGTTCCTACCCTGGGGGCCAAGCCTGGGCTGAGTCCAGAGGTGGGAACTCTAAACCCAGCTGCTGCAATGCATGGAGCATGGGAGCAGGGGTCAAAACTACTCATGCTGAGCTTTATTTCTGACTTTATTTTGCTTGTTGTAGCAGGGACAGTTTTAACGTGCTTCTATCCCTAGTAGTGACCAGAAGTGCACACAGAAAGCCTCAGAGAGCACACACATCACAGACAGTGGACAGAGCCAACACTAAATATCTCAATTGCCCCAGGTACTCAGTCCTGGTCCTCCACATGCCAATGGGGCAAGGCGATGCACTTTGATAGAAAGAACCCTTAAACATCGAAGGCTCGATACTGCTCCTGTCTCCTCTAGTTTGGGAGTCCTGCCACCTTGGGACACATCACCATCTCTCTGAGCCCCAGATTTCTCATCTGGAAAATGGGGATAAAGATACCTGCCCTGCCTACCTCAGAGGTTGTCGTGAGGATCAAATAAGATAATGGCTGTGGAAGAGCTTTGAAAACAGTAAAGTGTCGTGGAAATGCCAGAGAGTGTGATTAAGAGACAGTGCTGCCCCCACACTTACTTCAAAGGGGAGAAACAGGGTGGAGAAGGCTGACATGCTCTGCTTTTGAAGTGCACAAGAGCAGCTCTCAGCAGAGAAAAAACAGCGTTGCTGCTTAAAAGGCAACTTTCAAAACAACCATTTTCTCTCTGAAGGGAGAATATAGTTGGGAGTACTTCAAAGGCTGGGGAATATTTCCAGAAAAAAAAAATGACGTTCTCAATCCAACTTTTAGTCAAGTCAGAGTTATTAAAAAACCTTCAGAACTCTTCACTTATTCAAAAAGAATTTTAATGCATTTAAAAATTAAAAACTGTTAAGAGGGGCAGACAAAGGCACTGTTTCCCCATTCCTTAGGATCATACTGCAGAAGGTGGATGTAATGAGTCTGTCCATCGTCCACTGCTTCCTCTGATTAAACATTCTCTCCAAGGCTTTCCTCCCTGTCCTGATAAATTTCAGACCAAGAATAAGTCACCAAGAATAGGCCCTTATCTTCCCCTATCCATCTCTGACACCTTGCTATCAAGCACAGTGCGATTATTTATTCAGTTTTTCTTTCTCCTTCCTTTAAATATGGCAGCCTACGAAAGATCAACTTCGAGAGGCCAGAGCAGAATTACAATATCCTACTTAAAGTGAAAAGATATCCCTACTTCCAAGCAAAGACAGAACCCTTTTTAAAACAACTACACACAAAAATAAATGAAGCCCTGGTCTTGGTCTTGGTCCTAGCTGGAATTGAAGTAGCAATGCAAGAGGAGTGTCTGGCCATGATGCCCAGGAGGTCAGCCAGCTGGAACTTGGCCAGGCCCATATGGAAATGTGACCATGCCTTCCTACCAGCCCCATCCCCTCTACTCTCCATGTTGTCTGAGGAAGCGGCCTGGGACTGAGGTCCTCAAGGTCCTGAGAAATCAAGCATTCCTCTCAATTCTGTCCTGGAGGGACTCGCCAGGGCCCCTGTGGACATCACAGCAATGTGGTTACTGGGAGGCATGGCTTATGTTTCCTGCAGAGTGTACCCATGGCTGTGGAATAGAATCAAATTAGATACCTCTGAGATGACATGCGATGCTCAATTGGGCGTTCCCATTTTCTACTTTTATTAAACATACACAACGAGACAGGGGTAATGGGTGAGCAGGAGAGAGTACAGAAAGAATTCACTCTTTCCAAAGGGGCAACCCACAGAGAGGAAGCTCTTTCTGCCCCCACTCCCCACCAGATCTGCCTCAGAGTTTATTTTTACAAAGAGCTTTGAAGGCAGAAGTTAAAGAAATCTCAGTGGCCTGAAGTCTGAGAACGGCAGCTGCCAAGGGAAGATTAGTCCAAAGGAAAAGAGAAAGAACACCCGCAAGCAGGGTGATGTCATAGGAGAAGAGGCTGTCTGAGCCTCAGCTCTTCTGCCGCAGTTTTAAGCAACTCCGTTTAATTAAAGTTGTGCCTCTTGCTGGCATAAGAGCAATGGAAGTGTCAGTTTGCTTGTCAGGAGCTCCTCTGCCGGGAGCACAGATCAGAGCACCCGTGGCTGAGTGCCAGGCTTCATCTCCAGCACAGATGGGAAGGCCAGGGGTAATTACCCTGCCCTGGCCAGTCGCCTTCCTGGGTGAAATTACAGAAAAGTAGGAGACAGCAGCTCCATCTGATTCTTATTCAGCATCATTTCCAGGGAAGGAATGAAGACAATCAAGCATGACGTCCTGGTTTGGGCAGGATGGCTGCCCTGCACCTTTCTACTCCATGGACTGCTTTGTAGGAAAGGTAAGTCAGAGATGCAGGCATGCTGTGAATTAGCCCTGCAGTGGTCCACTCTGGCACTCAGCTCCATAAATGTAACTGGTTAATTGAACTGTCTGAACTCTGCGGGGCACACACATGAAGAGATTTTCCTCCAATCTCTGCCTTCAGTTGTGCTTTGTCAAATCTCTTCCCATCTTTTAAGTATAGCTTGGAAAACTCCAGGCTTTCTGGTCACTTCCAGTCTAGATTGCAACTTACCCTCTCATCATAGCTCAGGTTTTGGCCAAGGACACTTGAAGCAGCAAGGGAAGAGAGTCCAGTCTGTCTTGTTAACCCCACACATCTCACTCCATTAAGGACAATGTGATCTGCCTGTGGGGTCTGTCAGTTAGTGGTTAGTGTGCTCAACACCCTTCCTGAAGCGTTACCCTCTCCTTTGGTGTCCATTTTTGCAGCTACAGAGCTGATGCCTCTTATTCATTTTCTAAATGGTCCACAGAGACTAACCAGGGCCACTTCTGTGTCCTCTGGAGAAACACTGGCAAATGGGGGGGGTTGCCCCATCTTCTTTTGAACAGACTACACCACAGTTCCTTCTTGCAGGTATCTTTGAAAACCCTCTCCTCCAATGTGAAGAAAGATTCTGTGATGCCACACTCCTCCCATCCCTGGCCACCCATTTTGTAGATTAGGAAATTCAGATTCAGTAAGCATAGGAGACCTTAGGGTCACAAATACAGTCTACAGCAGAGGGGGGCTAGAACGCTTTGCTGAGCACGCAATTTATGTAAAGTTGTTGTTGATAGATAGTACAGGTCACTAAGTGTGGCTCTGAGGTTATGGGGGAATCTGGTTCTATGCCAACAGACCAGGACCAGCATGTGGCTGACAAAGAGTGAATGTGACCTTGGGTTTGCATTAATTGTGATGATGATAATAAGAAGAGAAATAACAAAAACTGGCTGAGGACTACATGTTTGGTACCTCTGATGCCATCTTTCACAGCTTTTTAGCCCACATTTACTCCAGCTTTTCCTGGGACAATCACTTTTATGCAAGTATAACTTGATAGTGCCTTGTTTCAGCTGCACCTTGTCACTCTTGCTTTGACGGATTCTCAGATTCCTCAGTATGGGACATTGGGGGAATCTGCTGGAATTTCAATATACAATCATAAGGTATAAGGAAGGTAACACAAAATAAGGCCATCTTTGGCCATGGGGCAACAATAAATGAGCTCTTCTTCCATGCCCAGGTGGACAGTTCCAAGATACATTGCTTTGCAGAGGATCCCAGCAGGATTGAGCCTCAGTTGACAACCAGGGGTGACCAACCCAAGAACATACACGTATTGGTCTTCTCTTCTTCCTATTTCCTTCTTTCCAGGACCAATATGTGTACCTCCCCTTCTCCCATTTCCATTCCCTGCCCCCTCTTCCCAAAACAAATTTCTTGTCTGCAAATCTTTGTCTCAGGCTCCAGAGGTGACCCATGCTAAGCTGATTAACCATGTGGGATCATTTGTTAAATACTTTACATAGATTATCTGCTTTAACCCTTGAGAAACCCTTTGAGGCAAGTACTATTTTTATCCCCCTTTAATGAATCAGGAAAATAAGATGCAGAGAGGTGAACAAAGAGAAGCCAAGTGCCCTATGGCTGGGTTGATGACCCCAATGAACTCATGTAAGAACCGTTCTCTAACCTGGAGTGCTAGGTTTGGTTCTGGGCACAGGCTTCATCATAGGGAGTATGTCCATAGGAAGTCACCAGGATGATGAAGGAAAGAAAGGAGACAGTCAGGAGGCTCCAAGGAAGGGGGACAGAATCAGCAAGGGTTTTAGTCATAAGCCTTAAGAGGGAGAATGGGGAAAGTGGGTGGCTGAGCCCAGAACACATTCAGAAGGCACATGAGAACAACCTTCTCTTCAGGACTTCATATGGAAGTGAGGATTGTTTGTTCTGAGTCACTGGAAAGACAGAACAATCACAGCGCAAGCAGGCAGGTTTGTACTCAATATAGGACAGAACTTTATAACAGGGCTGTGCAAGCACAGAGTAAGTAGCCCCAGCATACAGTAAACCTGATGCTGCAGGTGGGAGAGCTGAGGGTGTGTGGACAACTATTTATTGGGCACATTATAAGAAGAGTCCTGTGGGGGAATTCTATCAGATTAAGGCAGGATTCTAATTTGAGGCTGACAAAAATTTGCCTCTTCGCATACCAGTCCAACACGGCCTTACTGTGGTAGCCTTGGGGGACTTCTTTGAATCCTTACTGCAGTTAGAGCCACCCAAAGTGAGATTTCACTAGGGTACAGAGGGGGCAGGATGTATTTCTAGGCAGGAAAGGTTACTGTTGGCTGAATAAATAAAGAGCTTATTCCACCAGGTAATGTGTAAAGGTGAGAACCTACCTTGAGATTAATTTTTATTAACTATAGTACTTAAAACAAGAATGGGCACAAAGATAATGCCCAATAAATGTCCATTGTATGCAAATGAATTGAAAAGTTTATTGGTCAAAAGCCATCTGTGAGCTCCAAATTGGCCTGATGCCTCAGCTGTACCCTAGCTCTGTCCTAAGTCCCCCTTGATGTGCTTGGAGTATCCTCCTGACTATGGAAGTTACTTTCCTCAAAGCCCAATGAAAGCTCTTCAAACTCCAAGAGCGAGCCCAGGGCTGGAAAAGGGGCAGATGCAGGAATGGGCCCAAGAAATGGGTTAGTGAACTAGTGAGTAGATTGTTCATGGTCGTTTGGAGGCTACAAATGCTGAGTGGATGAAAAGCTTCCTGCTTGGAGGTAGAAGGACTGCCATCATGGACACTGCCCTTGGTATGTGAGTTAAACACACAGAGTTGAGCTGGAATGGGGCCATTACCTCTAACCAGTTCTTCAGAGAGAAGAAGAAATGGGCTGGAAAACAGGCAGTTTAGAAAGGAATTTAAGGAAATGATTGAATCAAGACCCAGGGTGGGAGAGTCCCAGCTCTCATCAAATATATTCTCTCTCCCTCCTCTAAATCCACTGACTTCATACATTGTGTGAGTGACCTGCAGTCCAGGGGGCCCAGACAGTCAGGAGGCTCCAAGGAAGGGGGACAGAATCAACAAGGGTTTTAGAGTCATTAGCTACCTCAGCTTCAGCCCCGCAACTTTCAGGATGAGGAAGAAAGCCTCAGTAATCGAGGAACAGGGCCCAGAGAGAAGTTGTCTTTAGACTGAGAGGAAATCCTGGGAGTACTGGGTCCCCTTCTGCTTTCATTAAGCCAAGGGGTAAAGGAAATATACTTGCATTCTGTCAGGTTCTCTTCACCTCCACAGTCAACTCCTGGCCTATATGGCCACAACAGCCTCTCCTGGGTCTCCCTGCCTCTTCGTGTGACCTGGGCCAATCCACACAGCACTCCCCACACAGAAGCCAGAAAGAATCTTCTTGAAATGGATGTGCACTAGACTATGCCACCAAAAACCAAATCCAGATGTCGCACCACAGTCTTCAGGGCCCTGTGTCCTTAGCTCCATGTCTTTCCCTCTAGCTCATCCTCAATCTCTGTTCATTACTCACCATATACCAACAAGTTATCTTTCTTTCATTTCCTCAAACACAGTGCAAGTCCTCTATTCTACTTGTGAGCATTTACCTGTGCTGTTCTCAGTGCCTAGAACCTGTGTTCTCCCATTCTTCAAACAGTTGCTCCTTCTCATCCTTCAGGACCCCCTTTGAAGTCACCTCCTGAGAGGACTCCCTGACCTCTCCAGATGAAGTTGATCCTACACCTGTGTACCTTCAGATCGATTCCTTATCTTTCCCCTGATATTTTGTGTCTTGGAGGTGGGGGCAGAGAGAGACAGACCCCTGCGTCTAGTGTTTTCCCATAGCCCCTTGTCCACTGCATCTGGTCAGGTTCAGCCAATGGGAGGTACTGACAGCATGTTAGATGGTAGGAGAAAGGGAAATTCTGGGGGCTTCTCCCTCTTCCTATCTGCTCAGGTAGCAGCTCCAGTAGCATGGATAGCCTTCAGGGCAATTAGAAGCCCTGAAAGCATGTTAAACAGAGCAGAGGCACCATCAGTTTACTTTTTTGTTTTTGTTGTTTTTTAATAAAAGATCATGATAATTGTTTTGGGGAAAATGTGTTAGACTTGGGGAAAGGATTTAGGAGGTTGTCCCAGTGAGAAATGATAATGGTTTGGACTAGGTTGATTGTAACTCAGACAGAGAGAAGTGGGCAGATTAAAGCCGTCTCTGAAAGAAGAATTACCAGAATTTGGTGATTGTTTGGATGTGGTGCTTGAGAGAGGGGTATGGTCAGGAATGACTTCCAGGTTTCTGGCTTGAGCAACTGGGTAGACAGAGTGCTATTTATTATGACAGACACTGGAGTGGAACAGATATTGTTCTGTTCATGAAGGAAATATTCATATACATTCCTGTGACCTGTTTTTACCCTGTCCTGCAGTACCTTTTATCTGTATATGTAAGCTATTCTCTATCATCTGTCTATCTATCATCTATCACATTCTTGAAGTTTGGATTAAAGTGTGTGTACTGTGCTGTGATTTCATTTTCCTATTGTTTGCTATTATATACTTATTTGCATTCTGTACTGACTGTATATTTTGTACTTCGCCAGTTTCATGAATTAGATTCTGTATGTTTTTTTGGTATGCAATAGATTCCTTAAGGTTTTCTACATACACAATAATGTTGTCTGTGAATAAAGGCAATTTTACTTTTTTGTTTATATCTTTGTAACTTTTCTGTATCTTGCCTTATTACAATGGCTAGAACCTCCAATGCAAAGTTAAACAGAAGTGATGAGAGTATGATCTTTGCCTTGATACCAATCTTAGCTGAAAAATGTTGAATACTTTATCAGCAAGTACAATATTTAGCTATAGAATTTTTTTGTTAGATATTCTTCATCAGTTTTAGGCAATTTCCTTCTGTTCCTACTTTCTAGTTCTATCATGAATAGTTATTGAATATTGTCAGATATTTTTCTATACTATTAAAATAATTACAATTTATCTTGTTAATGTGGTAAATTACATTTTATTTGAAATTTAAGCCAATTTGCATTCCTGGGATATATCTCACTTAGCCAAAGTGTATTTCTGTTTTTATATAGTGCTGGATCCAGTTTACTAATATTTTGTTAAGGATTTTTCTATGTTAATGTCTTTTTTTTCCTTTCTTATAAAATATGTGATCTTTATAGCTAAAATGTGTTGCTCTGGGGATCCCTAGAATATATCAGAAGTTCACAAGGACTCTTCTCACTGTCTAGGTCAAAATTTTACTGTCTCCCAACACTGTGAGCTGTCACGTACATTTGTTCAGCTTTTGTCCTGCAGCATCTGCTCCCTGCCAGGCATTACGGGTCCTTGCTCTGTGTTCAAGCCATCCCTCCAAGTCATGGCAGCCACTTCAAACCCCAATGCCCACCTACTCAGTTCAGTGAGATGATGCTCTACATCTCCGCACAATGGTAGGAAATGTCCCCAGACAGAAAGTCAGGTGATCTTGGGGCCAGCTCATGTTGAGTGTCCCTTCTCTCAAGGATTACAGTTCTGCTCTGCCTATTTTCCAATGCTCTAAATAATCCCATGTGTTTGTTCACTTGGGTGGATGGTGAGGAAGGGGAGGAGGAAGAGGAGGAGGAGGAGGAGAAGGAAAAGGAAGAGAAGAGGAAGCAGCAGCAGCAGCAAATATCTGAGTCTTCACATCAGGGTGTTGTCCCCACAGACCAAGCCATGTGACAATCATGAGACTAGCATTGTTTTTTTGCCTTGTTATCAGAGACTTTTCTACCCTAGTGGAGCCCCTCTTTCAAATTCCTTCTGATTAAAAACCAAACAGAACCAAAATAAAGCCCATAAGCCTCCATGCATTTTGTGGTGGAACATTACCTTGCTTCATATGGGACCCATTAAGTCAAACATCTGAAGTTTGTGGTTAGGCTGTGATTTCTCCACAGCCCATAGTGGTGACTGATGCTGGGGAAAAGCCANGAGGAGGAGGAGGAGGAGGAGGAGGAGGAGGAACAGGAAGCTTTGTTTTTTACTGGGCACTCAGTTGGTGACTTAGTGAACCTGGAAAGACATGCCCTTTGATTCAGAGAAGTTTCCTTAATGTCTTCATTGCTGAATGCTTTTCTTCCATTTTCTCTGCTCTTGCTTTTGGGAGTTCCTATTATTTTGATAGGAACAATAGTGCAGGAATATGAGGAATTATTCTGGATCTCTCAGATCTTAAAATGGTCTGTGGTTTCTCTTAGACTATATTTCTTTTATTTTCATCTTCTGATTTCTACTTCAATTTTTAATTTTATCTTCCAATCCTTCCATTGATTTTTATCAATAATCACATTTTTAATTTTTGAGATTGTAGCTTTGCTCCCTGTTAATGTTTATAGGCTCCTCCTCTTCTGTTTCATGGGGATCTCTCCTACTAGCTATCAGAAGACATGAAAGAGGGACACCTGGGTGGCTTAGTCGGTTGAGCGTCCGACTTTCGCTCAGGTCGTGATCTCGCGGTTCGTGGGTTCGGGCCCCGCGTCGGGCTCTGTGCTGACTGCCAGCTCAGAGCCTGGAGCCTGTTTCAGTCTGTGACTCCCTCTCTCTCTGACCCTCCCCTGCTCATGCTGTCTCTCTCTCTCTCTCTCCTAGAAATAAATAACATTAAAAAAAAAAAGAAGACATTAAAGATAGTTTCATTTTGCTACTGTCGTTATTGCTTTATTCTTGCACTTCCCTCAAGTTGCTATTTCTCCCACTTGTTTAGATCTCAGTATTTTAAATTAGAGGATTTATGTTTTTTGGTGATCTCTGATTGTCCACTTATGCTTAAGATTAGGAAACTGGAGGTCTGATTGGGAGCTCTTTTCGAGTGGCTAGAATGTCCCGACTGTGAATGTCATACTGTGAAGTACTGGCTGAACTTTTCTTTGGAAAATTTCAGTGTCGTTTTCTTTAGGTCCATTGTCCTAGGCTGGTCAGATTCCTCAAAAAAGATTCTTGTGATCTCTTTCCTGGAAGGTCAAGTCTGGCTGCCAAAATCTTAGGAGCTAATAGTGAAAAGGGAACTGGCAGCCTCAACATCCTGTATGTAAGTTTGCATGGCTTTTTCGCTTATGGTGACCTTGTGTCATGTGGGCCTAAGAGAGACCTTCTCTTCTCTCTCTAGGGTAAGAAGCCTCCAGTATTCTGGAAGGGTAGAGAAGGGGCTGTTGTCCACCTTCTTGGAGTGGGAGGGATTTAGAGAACCACATTCATCCTGATTTTAGGTGTGTTTTCATCCCCATGCTCAGGGGTACCTGGAGAAGCAAGTCCTGAGCCTTTTGAGAGCTTGGGGCTGGAAACTGATTTATTTTTCAGTTGTCTTGACTGTGGCTTTTAGATTCAGCTCACCTTATGTTAAGTCACATATGACTTGTACATCTGCAATCCAGCTTTCAAAAATATTATTGTTGCTGCTCTTTTCATAGTTTCTTTGTCCTTTAAGGTTTATGCCTTTTATTTTTTAATATCATTTTAGTAGGATTTTGGAGAAGACCCATATTTTTTTTTCAGTGGACACATAAAATGATGGCTTGATACCTAAGGCTAGAACTGGTAGCTCACAGTTACCAATGGGCAGCAAACATACAGACTTGCCAAGTTTTCCAAAAATATGCAGTGCTAGGATAAATATAAACCTTTTCCCCAAACTCCAAAGCAGTAGACTAAGAGGGCAGGCCTTAAATTTGAAGGTGTTAAAAGAACATCTACCCTCTATAGATAGTGAGCTTAGGAAACTCATTTGTCCACAACATTTGGTATAGGCTATTTATTTATATACAGTTGTTTTTTTCAAATGTTCAGAAAAACTTAGGGAAGCAGAGCCATAGTAGATCACATATCTAAGGCATTTAAGACCCATCCAGGAGCCTTTCTCCACAATAGCCCTTGGCTCCTGTACTCATCCAAATTCTGAGCTTATTACCCCCAAACCCCCTCTCTGGCTCTTGGCCACATCTGCCTCAACTCAGACCCAGCAGAAAGGTGCTTTTTCATTGTTATGGTTTGTTGATAGAAGGAGCATTCCAGTGTCTAAGTAAACAGGACTCTGGCTAGCTATGTTCTCAAAGACAACCCTCAGACTCTTCATTCAGGAAAGTAACTTATAACAGTCATCAGCTATTTCCAAAATCTTTGAGGAGAGAATATTTCTCTCTGAGACATTGTTTAATAAGAAAGTGAACACCCTTCCCATGATCTGCGATGCTCAGAAGGTGGAAAAGGGTCTTAATACAAATGGACCATCATACAGAGGTATCTGTGCCTCCTCATTCAGAAGGTAATTCTCCCCCCATTCTGGGCCCTGGGCACTACAACCCACCTCATCCTCCCCAGGGCTTTCTGTACCCAGCCTCCTGAGACCATTCTCTCAGGGACACAAGCCTAAAAGCCACACATTGTCTGAAGCAGTCTCCATCCTCCAGAAATCCATGGACATGGACAGGCCATCTCTTCAGTCCTGCCCCTTCCTATTCACCCTCAAGGGAATAAAGAAATATAGAAATGGCTGGAGAGAGGGCATTACCAGGTAAAAGATTCTTCTGCAGGTGGAGAGATTTCATTTTGATCCTGTCTTCAGTGCTACATTATGATACAGCAATGTCATGATCACTTCACAGCCATGGAAGGAATTATTTTCACTGGCATCTTTCATTTCTGATCCCCTCATCCTCATGTGTCTGCCTGCTGACAAACCAGAGCTGTCAGAGCTACCTGTCACTGCAGGGGGGAAAAATACCTTTTTGACAACTGTGTCTTCCTCCAGCATACTCTTTGTACCTGATGTCTGCTTCCCAACCTGTGTTTGTGACATTTTTGTTATTTCAAAGGGCCTCAAGAAATTCTCCAAAAAAGGAATCTCAAACCCAATTAATTTAAATTCATTTTCGTGTTGAATGTGCTACATGACATATTTAGGAGGAGTGTGTGCATCGTAAAGTGAGGTAATGGGAGGGCCTTATTGTAAAGAAGCAGTATCCTTCATTAAAAGCAAACGCAGGAGTCTCCAAGGACCTAAGCAAGGAAGGGGACCAGGAGGTGGCTTGTTGCGGTTGGGGTAGGTGAGGGTGGGGGATGCTTGCTTCTAATTCTGATGTTAGCTCCACAGTGGTGGAGAGACTTTTCTAGGTAGAAATAAATAGTCCTTCCTAGTTTCCCTTTAAATAACACCACCCAATGACAATACCAACTTACCCTTCCCTCTGCCACTCCTACCTTTCCTGTGCACAACATGGCAAAGCCACATCAGGCCCTAGAAGGTCTCTGCTGCTTTACAAAATCTCAGCTTGCCCTCTCTACCCACTGATTCCTGAGTCAGGCTGTTTTTGTTGATTTTGACTTTTGTTTTAATAAAGAAAACAGAAAAGGAAAAGAAAATATGGCTTGCAGAGGAGATGTTCAGTAGGGAATTTTTTTGTTCTCCAAGTTCAATGGCAACCTTTTGGCTTTCTATTTGGGATGGCGGTCTATACATATGTATTGTCCTCTCCCCCTGGAGTATCACACAAAAGTGTCAGTGACATTTGGTAAAAAGAATAAATCCATGGCAGCCATTAAGTAGAAGGAAGAGTGTCATCAGTGGAACAGAAATTATAAAAAATTTATGGACAACAGAATACAGATGTGACTGGATTGTTGCCCTTGAAACCATGAGGGAGAAGGTTCTAGCAGATATAAGTACACTGCTTCCCAGAGGAGCTCCAGAGGGTCTCCCAGCTTGAGTTTGGCTGTGCAGTGATAATCAGAATCATTAGTTGCAGGATTATCTATGCCATGGTTTCCAAATTGTTTTGAGTTATATACACTTGTTATTAAAAAACATTTAAGCACACATCCACAATTTATGTAAATTTATAAATTATATACATATAGCACACTCATTAGCACATATCTCAAAATAATTTATATTTAGGTGAGATTAATCATTAATGATCCTAAATGAGACTTTATCTTCCAAAGAGTCTTCATGATAGTTCTGAATTTTGGGGACCAAATCTTCATCAGATCTCATGAAGTCATCATTATTTTCATCACATAATGCAGTGAATGAATGTTAGAAGTATCAGCTCTGCTATTCTCCAGTTGTTTACTAGTGTTGGCATTTTAAAATTCTCTTTGATTCACATTTTTTATGCCAGAATTTTTAATCATCTAACCATTTTGCAAGGATTACATTTTTTAATGGAATGTATTATCCATAAATCTCCTTAGCCAGGAAGATATAAACTGCAATTCATCACAAGACAATCAAACCAGCAAACAAGTGGATTAAGGAACTCCTAGTCTTACTTCAGAAATGACAATCCATATCTTCCCATTTATTCATTGGGTTGTTCGTTTTTCGGTGTGGAGTTTGGTGACTTCCTTATAGATTTTGGATATTAACCCTTTATCTGATATGTCACTTGCAACTATCTCTTCCCATTCCATCGGTTGCCTATTAGTTTTATGGATTGTTTCCTTTGCCGTGCAGAAGCTTTTAATCTTGATGAGGTCCCAATAGCTTATTTTTGCTCTTGATTCTTTTGCTTTTGGGGATTTGTCAAGTAAGAAATTACTGCAGTGGAGGTCAAGGAGGTTGTTTCCTGCTTTCTCCTCTAGGGTTTTGATGGTCTTCTGTCTCACATTCAGGTCCTTTATCCATTTTGAGTTTATTTTTGTGTATGGTGTGAGGAAATGATCCAGTTTCATTCTTCTGCATGTTGCTGTCCAGTTCTCCCAGCACCATCTGTTAAAGAGGCTGTCTTTTTTTCCATTGGATACTCTCATGTCAGTCAGAGTGGTTAAAGTGAGCAAATCAGAGGACTCTAGATGCTGGCGAGGATGTGGAGAAACGGGCACCCTCCTACACTGTTGGTGGGAATGTAAACGGGTGCAGCCCCTCTGGAAAACAGTGTGGAGGTTCCTCAAAAAATTAACAATAGAACTCCCCTATGACCCAGCAATAGCACTGCTAGGAATTTACCCAAGGGATATAGGAGTGCTGATGCATAGGATCACATGTACCCCAATATTCATAGCAGCACTCTCAACAATAGCCAAAAATGGAAAGAGCCTAAGTGTCCATCAGCTGATGAATGGATCAAGAAGATGTGGTTTATCTATACAATGGAATACTACATGGCAATGAGAAAGAATGAAATCTGGCCATGTGTAGCAACACGGATGGAACTTGAGGGTGTTATGCTGAGCGAAATAAGTCAGGCAGAGAAGGACAAATACCATATGTTTGTACATATAGGAGGATTAGGAGGAACTTAATGGAGGACCATGGGGGAGAAGAAGGGGGGAAATAGTGGGTGAGAGGGAGAGAGGCAAACCATGAGAGACTCTTGAATGCTGAGAACAAACTGAGGACTGATGGGTATAGGGGGTGAGGGGGAAGATGGGCATGGAGGAGGGCACTTGTTGGGATAAGCACTGGGTGTTATATGGAAACCAACTTGACAAGAAACTATTTGTAAAAAAAATAAATAAATAAAAATAAATAAACTCTTTTTATAAATGAAAAAAAAAATGACAATCCATATGCTAAAGTTAGTAAGCCTTACTGTCTTTCATATTTTAGATAAAATCTATGTCAGTAAAAGTGCTAAGCTTTTCTTTGCTCACCAAATTTACTGATCTTGAATAACGTTCAGGGAGAACACCTCTAGAGTCCACTGGGGTTTTATCCTCTGGGCTGGGTGGTGCTATATCTCTCTGCACCTGACTGGCCCTGAGGCCCACAACGTGGATGTTGATGAAAATGGAGAGGAGAGACCGTGTACCTCCCAACCTCCTCAGCAGACCAATAAACAGAAATGGAAGCCATTCCACTCAAGAGTAAAATAGAGTAAAGTGTTGTGGCAAGGGTCAAGGCTGATGTGTTTAGGCAGTGGTGGGAATTGTGAACTTAACATGTCTGCCCAAATTCAACATCAGTACTTGCCCCCAAGGCCTTGAACAGTAGCAAAGTTTACCTTGTGTGCCCTCCATACCAAATAGCCTTGTCTTCCACTCATGAATGTGAAACATCAGCCAAGTGTCACAAAGCCTTTGAGAAAAATCAACAGCATGGAAGAAGAAACCAAAATGAACTAAAACAATAACAACAATTCAATCAAGGAAAATAAAGCAGTTTAAAAATGGTACTCCTTAGTTGGATTCTTAGAGTTGTTGAGACAACATTTAAAAGGATTAACTACCTGTTTTCCCTCCTATACCCCAGGGTTACAGAAGGATTCCTTGTGGTATTAGAAATGCTTAGTATCTCCACTGTGGTGGTAGAAACACAAGCCTACACAAATGATAAAACTGTATTAAACATGATTCACACACACGCATGCACAGACAAGTATAAGGAATACCACGGACATCTGAATAAAACTGGTGGAGGATATAAGATGCCAGTATCTTGGGTGTGATATCACACTATAGTTCTGCACAGTGTTGGGGGAAACAGGGAAAAGTGTACAAGAGATCTCTCTGTATTATTTAAAATTGCATATGAATCTATGAAAATCTCAATTGTAAGTATTTAGATACATACATCCTAATGATGAGAGGGGGACAAAAAATGAGCAATAATGAACAATGAAAAACACATATATAAAATGTAAAAGGAAGTTATGGGGATTAAAGTTCCTGGGAATACTTCTTTATAGAGGTAGTTAGTGAAGGCCTGTCCAATAGCAGCATTGAATCAAATTGTAAGCAAAAGAAAGCCAATGTGATACTCATTTAACTTGGGGTATTATATTTGGCAAAATAATTAATAAGAGTAAAGCATGATTACACAAAATGATAAAGGAATGATCTAGAAAAAAGATACAACTATGAATTGCCAACAGAGATCCCATTATGGAACCTGCATGACTAAGAACATGATGTTTCTTAATTGTAAAATGAAGGCAGGTCTGTTCTCTACTAATAAGAGAAAGAAATTCTAAGCACAAAGGTAGCCAGTTATAGAGGTCCTTCTCTCTCAGCTATAGGAGGTCTCTGCAGTATAGTATATAGCAACACAAATCACGTTTGCAGAGGGGAGTTGGGGCAGTAAGCCTGCTGGTGGAGGAGACCAGCAGACTGGCAGTGTATTTGTGAAGATCACATGAGGTCATATTAGGTATTCAAGTGTCTAATTTACTATTTAACACTCAGCACACATTTGTGTGTCTCTGAATAATAAAAGTAATGCTGCAGTAACAAATAAACTCCCAAGTCTCAGGGTCCTAACATGAAAATGTTTATTTATTACTCAGATAAATTATAATGCAGGTCTGATAGCCATGCTCCGTCCTATAACTAAAACACATAGAATATGAGATCTCAAGGTCAATGCAGCTAAGAAAGAAAGGCCTGGAGTATTCTGTAAAATGTATGTAAGTGCAAGCCTGGAACCAGCTCATAACATCACTGCACCTGCATCGCAGTGGTCAGAATTCAGTCACGTGGTTCCACAGTCACTGTGAAGGAAGCTGGGGCATGTGGTCTTCCTGTGTGGACAAAACAGTCTGATGGGCACGAATCACTGTTGGTGCCTGAGCACTCTGTGCGTGGAGATGCCACCCTCCTGCTACAGCTCCTATCCCCCTGCTATTACTTCCAGTGTCCTAATGATGATGATAGCAATGCCTAACACTTGACTATCCAGCAGTGGCTACTTTAATTTCATTATTTCGGCTTACACAACAACCCTTCCAAATATGTTTATAATTTATTATTATAAGTCAAGAGTTGGGGACATTGCCTGTAGTCACAAGCTAGTAAATATTTGTCTTATTACCTATGCTTTCCCTACTAAATGAGAGAGGGTATCCTCCAACAGGCCGGGAAACCTCAGCACAGACTCTCCAGAAGACTCCAGCCCTTCCCAGCTCTAAGCTACCCGCCTGGTACATAACCATTGGAACATCTGTAAAACGCTTCCCTCCACGGTAATTTTTTCTTTGATTTACTGGTTGTGTTAAAATTGTTGTTCTATAATGGTCAAGTCTGGAGGATGTCGCACTTAAAGAGAAAATTGCCTTAAATAAAAACGAATGATACTAAAATCCCTTCTCTCCCAATGAAATGATTCTCCTGTATTTTTTTCTCCTTGTGAGCACACCAAAAAAGCTTCTTTGGTCTATTATTTCCCAATTACCTCCTCTAGTGTTAGCTGAGAGCAGAGAAGGAAGATGGGATCATGAGGCTCATAACATTTGATCTTTTCCAGGCTTCAGCAAACCTGTGAATCACTTTCATAAGCTAAATCAATATCAGGTGTCACCTGGTGGCAGGTAAGGGCAATTCGATGGCTTTTCTAATACCTTGCAGGCATTGATTTTCCCACATATCAGGAAAGAGGAGGCTGAATAGGGAACTAAGAAGCGGGCAAAGGCAAAGTGACCGCGCAGCTCTGCAGGCGGGATCAGGAGATCTCAGGGCTCACATCTGCCCTGACTTCACTCCGATTTCCCAGCTGCTGCCAGCCACGCCCATTTTCCTCAGAACATTCGGAGGCCCAGAAACCCAGAGAATGCTGCTTAGCATTGATGTGTGAAAATCAAACTGAACCCCACATTCGCCAACTGAAATAGGGCAGTTCTTTTGCTTACTCTGTTTTAAAGGGATGAATGACCCAGATGGCATGACTAAACACCACTCTCAGAGAATGCGAGACAGAAAACATGGTTCTCAAAGTCTGCTCCTGGACCAGCGGCAGCATCACTGGGGAACTGTTTAGAAATTCAAATTCTCAGGCCCCACCCCACTCCTGCTGGATCAGTATCTGGTGGTGGGCCCAGCCACCTGTGTTATCACAAGCCCAAGGAGCTCATCATGTCTGCTACAGTTTGAGACCTGCTGTACTAAAAGAAACACAAGGGATCATTAGGCTGAGCTTCCCGTCTGCCAGAAATGAAAAGCCAGGCCAGGGAGAGTTGCGGCATATCAGGATGGGAACCTAGGTTCTCGGCCTCTCTTCAGTACCATGCTTTATAATTTCTCTGGGCAGCTGACCCGGCACACAGGAGTTGAATGGGGTGACCCTCCAGACTGCAGTGGCTGCTATGACACAGAGCTGAAGCCCAGTGCCCATTGCTGGGAGGCCTTGTTGGGGACACTGGGGAGAGCCATTTCTCAGCTAAGGGTAAGCCACTGACATCCCAGAGAGTAAGTGGGGAATGGGCCAAGGGCATCCGAAGTCCCACCAGTGTAGTTGTGGCTGAACTGAATCCCAAAGAAACACACAGATGTGTTCTTTATGGGGAGGCACAGCCAGGCTAGCCCTGGTAAGCTTGCTTCTTGGGCATGCTTCTTCCCCCAAGAAATGGCCAAGGTAGAGGGATGTGCTTGTCTTTCATCCCGAAAGCCCCGGATTCTGTTCCTGCTTCCCTTCCCCCTCCTGTCTGCCCATGTCTCACCTACTCCAGTGCAGGAGTTTCCTCAAGGATTGTGTCCTCCAGTGTCGCTGCCCTCCAGACACTCCATCTGACGCTGGAGAGAGATCACCTGCCAACCGTGCTTAAAACCTTTCCCCAGCTTCCTTTGGCTTAGGGAGGTAATCTACACTCCCTCACTGGCATATTCCGTCCTCCGCAGCTGACACCCAGCCCCCTCCAGCTTACCCTCCTGACGCTCCCCTGCCAGGGCCCCAGCCCACCAGGGATGCTGCCCTCACAGTCCTGTCACTTAACTTCCACTCCTTTCAAGATCCAGACTGATGTCCACTCCTCTGAAGAGTCAGGACCCCCTCCCCACCGGCACACCCACAGAAACTATGCTTATCTCTATCACAGCCCTGACCTTGGATTCAAAATATGTTTGCCCGTCACCCCCACCCAACAGTGAGATACCTAGTGTAAAATAACCTCACTGGTGATGATGTCCTGAAACCACTAGCATTTATGTGCATCCAGACTGTACAAATGCCAGATACTTTTCATCGCTTGGGTATTGCCCCAACTTCTCTCCTTTGAGTACCACCTTAGGTAGGAAATGCATGGAAGTTTAAATTCCTATAGTTTCCTAAGTTTTTTTTTAAACCTAATTATGCATTATCCTTCCCAGCTGGCAGATCCCTTAAGAGGGGACCTCACCTGGCCCCTGCCTCTGAACAAGACTGAAGGAGGCTTCTGGGCTCCTTTCTACAACAGTTTGTCCGTACACCTCAGTCAGCTTGAAGAAGGTACAGATCAGATGCTAGGAGTGCTGCTCCCACTGCAAGATGCATTCTCTCAGCTTTCCATTGTCAGTGGGCAGGACAAGAAACCCTTCAGGCTGGGTGCGACTCTGCCTAGAACATCTTACCCAGAGAGACCTTTTTGAATATGCTTTGTGCCACTTAAAAGTTTACTATGTCTCCCTGCTTTTATCTAAAGTTAACCCCATTACTTTCACTACATTGGTAATAAAGCAAATTGAAGTGTTCAGTGAAAGAGGTTTGAAGTAAGAAGCATGCTTTCCTTTTTATTTTCTTTCCTTTTTGTTTATATCCTGCTTTTTTTTTAATTGAGGCACTCAGAGAATATTATAAATCCTCACAAGGCTCCCCAACTTACAGATGGAGAAATGCTCAAACACTCCCATTGGTTGTTGGAGGTCCAGGCCATGTTTTCTACACATAGAGGCTTCCTTAATGGTGGTTCCCAGAGTATCAGGTAAAGTGAGGCGGGAGTGGGAATGTTTAACCTTGAGACTGCTATAGGCCCTGAGGTCATCAGAGGATGACAAGGAAAGCAAATGAGTCCACTAGATCGGTAGACTACTCACTGAGAGATCATAAACCTGCACAACAAAGAGGGAGGAGTAGCAAACAAGGCCACCCTCAAGACACCTCTACCAGGTGGGACATCTGGGTGTATTCCCCAGCTGTCCTTTTGTAGCACCTCAACACAGCCTGGCCTGAGGGTTGGGCCAAAGTGCAAAGGATGGGACTTGGTCTAGATCAGCAGAGAGGACAGGCTGTCAGGTCTGCTGGGAAACTTTGGGTTCTCCTGAGGTAGCCTCAACCACAGCTTCATTCAGCCTGTTCCTCTACTTGATATGAGTCATCCTATTGGCGCCTCCCTGCTCCAGAGTCCAGCTGCTCTTTCTTGCCTAAAATAGCCGGAAAGCCTCATGGTGGGCTATTTCAATGTACCAGAATGGGAGAGAAAAGTTCTTAAGACAGGTGTTTACCAACAGGCCCTCTCTTGCTTATTTCAGTATCCCCAGATTGCTCCTCCAGGAACCCCTCAGCTCAGAGTGACCCAGGAGAACTCCCCAGAGAGTGAACTTAGGTTAGCTCTAACCACTATTGTATTAGTCAGGATAGGCCAGGTTTTGCTGCACCAATGAGCAACTTCAAAATCTCTGTGGCTTAACACAACAAAACTGCCTTGGGCCCACAGGAGGGTTCTGCTCAAATTAGAGACTTGAGACTCTGGGACCCATGGTGATAGAGGCTTCAGCTTAACACGTGCTTCCACAACTACCACAGAAATGGGAAAGTACTCAGGCTCGTGAATCTTCCACCAGGAAGGAGCACAGTTCATGTCAACTCATAATTTCTTTGGCCAAAGTAAATCACACAGCTCCATATGGAAAGACATATAGAAGTACACAGAGCCCGCTACAGGAGTCCCATATAGAAGCTCTCAAAGAAGAACAGAAACATTGTCCTACTGTGTGCTCAGAAGGTGGAGAATGAGCTAGAAATATTTGGCGAACAACCATAACTAGCATCTCATGGACCCAGACACACGTGGCCCTAAGCATGATGAATCTACAGGTCTGTCTCACACTGTTTGCCAAGAACTACGCAGAACCATGATGACACCTCCAAATACAAACCCAGTCTGTTAAGAGACCACACTCACTCCCACCCCTCCTAGGGGAGCTTTAATTATAGCAAACAGCCCTGTCATCTCTGCCACAGAATCCCAGGATATTGGGGAGAGTGAAAGGAATATCTGCGTCACACAGTCTGCTCTGCAGCCTCCTTGAAGAAACAAGCCTGTTCTTTTTAAGGAAATTATAAAAAGAAGGAAAATCCTAGAGCCTTCTCTCCTCACCCATTCTAGTGCCAAATAATTATGTCCTTCCCATCCCTCCTTTCTGGACTGTTGAAAGCACTTGCAAATCAAAATAGTAAAAAAACAAAAAACAAAAAAAACCCAGTTAACAAACATTAAATATTGAAAGGAGATATAGTAGGGACGGGGGTGGGAGAGTGTATAAAACAGATCTCCTCCAACCCACGTACTCTCCCTCAGAAAGACTGTCTAAGAGACATACCCTGTTGAGCTGCAGGCTATGATATAATTAGAATAATATTGCCCAATTGCAAAGACATGTGCCTGTTTGCAGGAAATGGAAGCATCTGCTGAAATTATTTGAGGTGTCCCATCACTAATTAAAAGAGCTTTCATTTATAGAGGATGCACCATATGGATGCTGTTGATTCTTGGGTTGCTGGATGCGAATGAGCACTGGGGGAGTTGTTGGGGCAGGTGTATGGTGAAGAATATCCAGCAAAATATGATTTAGCCTTCCAAAACTTTTCCTTACAAGGAGGTATGGGGGTGGGGGAGGTGCTGCTGAAAGTTTTTCAGTGAGGCAGAGAAACGTGACATGTCATCCCAAAATGCACCTAGCTTGTCTGTGACCACTTAGGAGCTTTGTCCCTGAAGCTTATTGTGTTCCTCTTACTTGTCAAGCTACTATCTTGTCTTCAAGGAGCCTTCCAGGTAAATAGGATCAGCTACAGAATTTGTGAGACCCTTCACAGAATGAAAACATAGGGCCTCTTACTAAAAGTTATTAAGAATTTCAAGATTGAAACAACAGAGCATTAAAATAAGTGCAGGCAATTCTAAATAAGGGGTCCCTGTGCTACTGGAAAAAGTAGGATCTGCTGGAGAAATAGGGACCAAGATTTAGGAGATTAAACCAAGAGCCGTGTCAGACAATTGTCACCCGAGCACATTACAGCCCGTAAGGGGCTTCCACATCCACATTCTTCTCTGAGGGCCACACAGCCTATGCTCTTGGCAGGAGAGACTCAAAGAGAAGACAGGACTTGCTATCACATCTCCATACTATGCAGAGCTGTGATAAAACCCAAATCCTGACTTTTGGCCCTACATGCTTTCCCCTACTTTATACCTTTTCTACTCAGAAAGTTGTGCCCCCAATGGACTCTGCTTTGCATCATTCTCTGCTAGCACATACCAACTCTGTGAGCCCATGTACATCCCATTTAGCACAGCAAAGTAGGTACCCAAATAGGTACCAGGAAAAACAAAGTCAGTATCAACTGAGCTGGAAACATATGCATTTAGGAGACCCAAGTAAAGGTGATTCTTATCATTCTTTCTAGTTAGAAGGGAGGTAACAAACTATTCAAGATGGGATTTTCAACCAACTTGGGCTACCGGATCAATAACTAGAGCATACTTTAAACAATTATGGAATTCTTTCTCTTAAAAACAAAAGATAATTGAGGGCAAGGAAATAATAGCCACCAAATTAAGTCCTCTGAATCAGAGCTAGTGGTTTTATTATTTTATTCTAAGTTCAGGGAATATCCCATTCCAAAATCACTCTGGGGTGCAGCAATACCCATTTTAGATTCCAGTTTTTAAGAAGTGGTCTTAAGGAGACGAGATCCACAGCATCCAATGGATGAAATGATTTGTTGTTACAGGTAGGCATAGCTGTACTTGGAAAGAAAAACTCAAAATCAAATACCCAGAGTCTCAAGTTAAAAAACTAGAAAAAGAAGAGCAAAGTAGACCCAAAGTAGAGCAAGTAAAGAAAATTAATGGAGTAAAAAGCTGGTTCTTTGAAAAGTTCAACAAAATTGACAAACTCTAACTACATAGATCAAGCCAAAAACAGAAAGAACACATATCACCAATTTAGTAATGAAAAGGGTTTATCACCACAGATCCTACACACATGCAAAGGATAACGACAGTTGGTTAGTTAGCATTCCCTGGAATACTATTCGGCAATAAATGCCTATAATGAAGTGAAAGAACATCTAAAAACATTGCAAATTTCACTCAGAATATCGATGGCAGAATCAGGATTCAGAGGCAGGCAGCCTGACCTCAGGGCTCGAGTGCTTTACTGCGATGCTATCCTGCCTCCTTTCTTCTGCCCCAGAGCAAACTGTCCCTTGGAGCACCGAGTTATGTCTCCTTGACACCTGTCCAGATTATCAATGTTGGCTTTCCAAGGTGATGGATGTGTGGAGCTGCACCATCAGTCATCTATTTATACAAAGACTGTAACAATACAACTGCAGCAAAGACAATCCTATCTATTGTTGTCTGTGGTGTATAGACCCAATCTCCTTGGATTGAATTCCCTTCAACAAGGACCATTTCCTGTAAATGTCAATGAACAAACTGTCATGGAGGGCCTGTGGACCACTTCCTTGGGTCTCTTGGTAGGACAGAGCTTCCAAGACTTCAAGGAGTTGGTAAATGTGCTGCTGTAACATGATGGGCTAACATATAGGAAAAAATGAGACCCAATCTGGAAAGGGTAGCTGAAAATGCTCTTAGAGACTGGGACAGAATTCAGGTTATGGGGACTGAGTTGAGAGGTGACAGAGCACAGACGGAGAAAATGATACAGTCAGAAAACTTCAGGTATGATAAATAAAAATACACACTTGTGATTCATTCTCACCTTTCTGGGTCCTCTGTTATCTGAGAAGGGTTTCTGGCCATCCTTTCAGTGGTTCTTCAAAGGATTTTCCAGAAAAGTCTACCTTGGACTTCTTCAATATCTTTGGCCCTGAAGTGCTAGAGAGAAAAGAAATAGCATCGTTTGTGTGCCTTGAGTCTAAAAAAGAAGCAAATCAAGCAGCTGAGAGATCCAGATTTTGCTCGATAACCATGTACAAAGAAGAGGACAAAGAATCCTATAATCTGTTTAAATACAAGATAGGAAAATTATTGTTTTAGCCAATGTAATTTTTTATATTTCTGAATTGAAATAATGTTTCTGAATCAATCAAAAATTCCAATATAATCAACCTCTTTGATAAAATTTCCAGACTTTTAAGTAAGAATAAGAAAACAAGAATTTCCCTCTTTCAATCTAATAGTATCAGAAATCAATTTCCAATTTGTCCTCAAGGAAGCTTTCCTACTTGGTCCATGGCATCCTTTAGTGCATCAGCATTTCCTCAGAACCATCCCCCTCATTAACAGATGTTTCAGCTTAGGACTAACCAGCATCAGTGTTCCCTCCCTATGAGCCACTCCCCAACACAGACAGACAGAAAGACAGACACACACACACACACACACACACACACACACACATTTTCTCTGCCTCCAGAGAGAGGTTAGAAGACAAGATCAAAGTGACAGATGCTAAGGGAGGATTCAGCCACTGGTGGTGTGCTAACTGATCAAGATGTTTGTAGGGAACCAGTCAGGGAGATTGGTGGCCCTGAGGTTGAGACATACCCAAATAATTGTTGAGAAAGAATTGGCAGGACAAACCAACTGTCTGTGCAAGGAATGCAAAAGACAGGGACAAATCTAAAGTGATGACCAATATCCTTCTTAAAGTATGGGAGCTGTGACTGCTAAACCATCACAGTGGCAAAATTGGGAGCAGGACAGGTGAGCAGCTCTGTTGTCCTATGCTGGTGTGGGGAACTCAATGTGGGCATCAGATAGCCCATGGGAAAACCTGTGGTAAAGAGCAAATGCCTGCCACTGAGTCTGGATGAGGCAGATACCCTTGCAGCAGGAGGCATTACTCCATTTTGCCTCAAAGGGAATTTTTTAGGACATCAGACTACCAGTAGATCTCTGTAGTCTCTAGAATGAAGCACAATCTCCCCAGTTTAGACCTCGAGGTCCTCTGTGCACTGATAATCAAGGTGATCTTCCATGGACCAATCAAAGTTGGTCACTGGCCATCATACTAGAGCAGGATGGCCCTGGAGACTCCCTGTAGTACTGGACATTAATCTTTATTTCTAGGTTTGGGAAACGTCTATGGGGATTGGGTGGTAGTCTGAGGTTGATGGCAGTAAATGAGCAGATTTCAGTCCTTTAACTAGTATGGCTCTACCATAGGCAACAGCTGAATCTGCCCAGTCAACAACATTATCTATAGTAGCCCCTCAATTTCTACCCTTGCTCCAGCCAGATTGGTCTCCTTACTATACCCCTCAACTTATTACACTAAGCCAAGAGTCTCTGACTTTCCTTCTGATGTCCTCTTACCTAGAACACCTTTCTACCCTTTGTATTGTTGTTTAGAGCAGAGTGTATACCCAGCTCCTACTTTATCCCTGCCTGAGCTAGTTCAATACCAAGTGTCTACACCAGACAAGTACATACTGCATAGAAGTGTCTTCCTTTCAGATGGACAGTTCCTTGGAGGTGAAAATGACACGTTACCCTTTGTTCTTCCTTATAGGTTCCCTATAAAATGGTGCTCCTCCTGGACCCAGAGCTGGCCCTCAGTAAATGCCTTCTGCAAGGAGCTGAACTAACAAAAAATGATGGGATTGGAATGTGAGAGAAATCACAAATGAAGTGAGAATTCCCATTGTGTCCTCTCCCACCCTTACCCCTGTGGAACTACTTTTAAGCTTACTGCACTTGATCTGTGTATTATTAATAATACCTGATGAGTCTTCAACATTTATTAGCTTCTAAAAACTTATCTGTACATGTATTTAATTTACAACAAATGTGTGAATCATATATTATAATTATCCCCATTTCACAGATGAAATATTTGAGGCAGAACAAAGCAAGATGACTTGCCCACAGGGCCTCCAGAATCCAGTCACTTAACCTTTTGCTTGGTCAACTCTCAAATGAGTGAGGCTGTCTCCAGCATAGCTTTTCTTTGGTTTCCCTTACAGCTATTTAGGATTGATCCTTCTATACCTCCTCTATCCCAAGATGATGTTGATTTCTTCCTGGCAACATTGTAATGAGAGACAAGCCAGCACTCCATAAGATCAATTTATGAACCAATAGAACTTATCTAAATTTGTCTTGGATCAATGGAAGTCCTTTCCTGCAAACCCATGAGCAAAACAGAATATAAATTAAACCCTTTTGCTGAAAATTCCAGACTACTGTCCACATACTTTTGGGCTATTCTGGTCAGGCCATGTTAATTATGTTGATGACCCAATGGAAGAAGTAAGCTGCCTGTTGTAACTTACTAGTACTTTGACATCGATATTAATGGACATTTTTTGGACACACTATGGATCAAGCATTGCCCTAGAAGATACACATATATTCTCTTATTCCTCCCAACAGTCCAAAGAGGTAGGTGTTATTATTCTTTCCATTTTAAAATTAAAGAAAAGAAGGCACAGTGAAGTTTACTAGGTTGTATAAGCTCTCACAGGTCATTGGTAATGGATTCAAGATTCAAGACTTGACATGTTTATTCCATATGCTAGAACCCAATCAGGACATGTATCTCTCTTTGCTTATTATTTAAAAGTTTTCACTGGCACTGAGTGTAATGCTATATGCTAAAATATGGTGTGCTGGAAAGCCTGCTCAGCTGAGAATCAGACAATATCCAGAAGTCTGAACCAGGCTTCCAAAAACAATCTCTCTTAGGAGTCCCTCAGTTCTAAATCTGTATCATCTTGTGATTCTGTACCTGAGTAGACAGTACAGTACTTGATTTTGTAATGATAATGAGGTTTCATGTTCTTCTGAGGCAAGTATTAAAAGATAAATATATATATATGGATATAGATATTAAGATAGATGCAAATACTTAGAATTATTGAGCCTTATTCTGTGCCAGGCCTTATATCATTCACTTTGGATTCAGGGTTGCATATTAAACCTCACAACAAACACTAGAAATCAGTATTACATTCTCATTGTACAAAAAGTGAAACTGAGATTCAGCAAGGTTGAGCAACCTTCCTACTGTTAAAGGGTGAATAAGTGGCAGAACTCCTACTCCAGAATCATCAGATTCCTGAGCTAGAACTCATTTGAGAAGAGGGCACCCTTCAGATGCACAATCAGTGATCACTTATTTTGTGACAGACAAATGCCATAAGAATCATTAAAAACAGGGCTTACACCTAGTGTTTGAGAGGGCCTAAGGAAGTGTTTCTGCAAATAGCAAGACTATCTTATGGCCCATGTTTACCTTCTTGCATATGCTACAATACTGTTCTCGTAAAACATCCTTTCCTATGTTTCCTGTAAAGCCCATTTACCCCCGGATAGTTGGTCAAATGTTATTGCCTCTGGGAAATCCAGCTGCCTGAGACCCTGCATTCCCCGGGTAAAGTCAGTCTTCCTCCTGAGAAGCCCCACAGCACTGGGCATTCACCTTTATGGGGTGTTCTCCTTGGTGTTGTGGCCATTTCCTTGGCATCACACAGCAAAGGTTCATGGCTCAAACTCCATGACTCAAAGTGAGAACAGTGTTAGCAACTTTAACAAATGCACAAATGTTTGGGTTTGATTTCCAGCTCTTGCACTAGTGAGGTAGATGACCTTGGGGAAGGTATATAACTTTTTTGACCTCATTTTAAAAAATCTATAAAATGGGGTTTCCTAGTGAGAACCAAGTAAGACCATGCACGCCAAGGGCTTGGTGCACTGCCTGCCACATAGTAAGTTCTCCATACATGGGAACAAATACTGCTCTGTTGCTGTCTGAACATCTGCCTTTTTCCCTAGTCCACAAATCCCTCAATGACAAGACCCTTTCTTATTCATCTCTGTCTCTTCAGAGACTATCAAGGTGCCTCCACCCAGTAGATGCATGATAGATGTCTGTGGAATGACAAAACTGTATGCCTTTCATCCTTTGGTATCTCTCCAACCACCCCACTTGTACTACACAGATCTGCAGCTGAGGGGCTATCCTCTCTAGGCTTGGCAGGTGTTTCTTTTTCTGGTTCCAGCTTGTGAGGCACCGACTCCCAAGCTCTCTCCTTCCTTCCAACATGGCCTTATGTAGCGACACAAGTGGCACTTCAGTGGTGTGTGCAAGTTTTGCTTTCATTTTGAATCAATGGAAGTTTTAAAAAAATCTTACCTTATTCCTCAAAGGCCCATAAAGCCCTTCATGGGCCTCAAGGGAATTGTTCACCATAAGATTTTAAAATTGCTTCCAAGTTACTTATCATTCATTCAGGCTCACGCTATTCTTTAAAATTCTTATTGATTTTGGAAACAGTCCTTTAATTGATATCAAAAAGCAATTACATTTTCCAGGCTGTAAATCTGCTTCACTCCCAGTATTAAATTCATCATCTCTGTAAATAATTTTCTCTTATTATGCATACATATTAACCAAACTATAAATAGCATCATTAGTGTACCCATGGTTGCCTTAACAATCAGTGACCCCTGAATTTGATTTAGAAAAATTGATTCCTGCTGAAAATTTCCCTTAAACGAAATTGCCTTTCTGCTGAATATCTGGGCAAATGAAGGCATTAGAGAGTTGTTACCTTCCATTTCCTCCTGGGCTTCAATATAGCAGTTTTAAGTAGGGATTTACATAGATACACCTGTTGGTGAGCAGTCCTTAAAAACCATTGCTGTAACAGCATGCAGAATCGTTCTTATTAGATGCTCAAGTTTGAGTTTTTTAAAAAAGAGACTTCTCAGCATAGCACTCCTTTCTAAACACACAGAGGGATATAGAGCTCTCATCTCGAAGTCTATGGTTCAGCTGAGGGAGGCTGTCAGGAGGCAGAGTGGAGAGGGGAGGGACAAGAAAGTTTGGAGTTCCTACAAGAACAATCTACATCCCCTGAACATGGTTATACCAAGGCCATACAACATGGGAAAACACCCATGATGTGACATCAAGAGAAGAAAGCAGCATCCACAGTGATACCTGGGGTATGATCAAAGAAATATAAAATACAAAGGTATTTGAATAAAGACTCAAAGGAGACTTAAGAAAATTAAAATAGTTGATTTAGGGTGATTGAATAATACATACATTTACTTCATCTTTCTCTCTTTCTTTCTTTCTTTTCTTTCTTTGTTTTCTTCTTATACTGCTATTTCTTTATAAACATAAAACTGGGGAAAGTGGGAAGAAAATAGGAGGCAAAGAATATCTGAATTAGAAAGATCTTACTCTTAGCTTTGGTTAGAATCATTTACGAACCCTATGTCTCCAAAGAGATGTGATGTGATGAAAAGTCATGGATTTTGTGTTAGACTCAAGAGGGAACCCAGTCCTCCATCACTAAGCAGGCTGGGGAGCTTCATGTCTCACAGACTGTGTGACAAGTCAATAAGATAGTGTTTCTAAGGTGTTTAGCACACAAGAGGCACTCTGAGCCTTGCCTTCCACATCTGTAAAATTAAAGAGATTTATGCTTATGCTGTCTAAACATTAACTTATTTAAACCATACAGGAAGCTACTTTTAAACTATAAAATTATATACCAACACTGTTTTTATTGACCTAGATAAGACTAGATTTTGAAAGAAGAAAGCAAGGTGGCCATCCAAGAGGATAGAACCTGTAATTTCCCCTGCCTAATGGTTCCCCTTGCTAGGTCACAGTATCTGAAAAGTCTGCCAATGCATCTGCCCCTCTCAGTGTCAGAATCCCTCTGGGGCATAAGGGCGTCTTATTATAATGCAGCTTCTACATGGAGCAGAGAGGCAAATGGATGGTCATATTTTGAGTCTTTACCCCTGTAATGAATTTGAGAAGTAACCCTTTGTTAATCTAGAAATAAGACCCTTCATCCCTGGGATGGAGACCTGAAGGTAAGTGAGCTCCCTGAAAGCACAGGAATTGGTAAAAAGGCACAAAGACAGTTTAGCTTGAAGGAGTCCCCTTTTGGCCTCCTCTACCCTAACATGTGTGTAATTGTGGTTTCAAAAGAAGAAATAAAATAGAGAACATTTCTATTGTTTCTGAAAGTTTCTTCATGCCCCTTTCAAGTCAATTCCCCCCTGCTCCCCAACCAGAGACAACCACTATTCAATTTCCATTACCATAAATAACTTAGTTTTGCCTATTCTTTTTCTTAATTTTTAATGTTTATTTATTTTTGAGAGAGATAGAGAAAGACAGAGACAGAGTGTGAGTAGGGGGACAGACAGAGGGGGCGAGACACAGAATCCAAAGCAGGCTCCAGGCTCTGAGCTGTCAGCCCAGAGCCAGACACAGCGTTCAAACTCACAAACCATGGGATCATGACCTGAGCCGAAGTTGGACACTTAACTGACTGAGCCACCCAGGTGCCCCTAGCTTTACCTATTCTTAAACTACATAAAAATGAGACCATGTAGTAAGTACTCTTGAGTCTGTCTTCTTTTCCCCAATGTTTTTAAAACTCATCTATGTTTTTGTACTTATAAGTAGTTGATTCTTTTTTGTTGCTGAGTAGTATTCTATATGAATATGCCACAGTTTTTTCATTCATTTTCCTATTTATAATGAAGACTCAATAAATTCCAAAATGAAGGAAATTCCTCAATCTAATAAAGGGTGTTTATAACAAATCTGTAACTAACATGTGCTTCCTCATTCTGGCCAGTTGGTTCTGCTTTAGTTTGTTCAGGCTGCTGTAACAAAACACCATAGACCGGCCAGCTTAAACAACATGGTTCTAGAGGCTGGGAGTTCCCGCAGTCTGGGTGCCCAGGCAGTCAGTCTTCTTGCTGTATCCTCATATGGTGAGGAGAGAGCTCTCTCTCGTTTCTTTTCATACGAGAACTAATCCTATCATGAGAATTCCACCCTCATGATGTCATGTAAACCTAATTATCTCCCAAAGGCCTCATCTCCTAAAACAGTCACATTTGGGTTAGGGCTTCAACATATGAATTTTGGGAGTATACAAACAGAACATGACATTCTGTTCCCAGCCCCCCCAAATTTGTGTCCTTCATGCATGTAAAATATATTCTATCCCAAGAGTCCCCAAAGACATAATTCACTCCAGCATCAACTCTAAAGTCTGAAGTCTTATTAAATGTCATCTAAGTCAGATATTGGTGACATTTGAAGTAAAATCTATCCTGAGGCAAATTCCTCTCCATGAACCTACATAACTGTACAAGTTATGGGTTTCCAAAATTCAATAATGGAATAGGCATATGATAGGAATTCTCTTTCCAAAAGGGAGAAATAGGAAGGAGAAAAGAGGTTACAGGTTCTAAGAAAGTCCTAAAGGTAACAAGGCAAATTCCCTGAGATCTTAGAGCTTGAGAATCATACTTTTTGGTTGATGCTCTGCCCTCCAGGCTGTGAGGTGACAGCAGGAACCCCACAGCTTGGCAAGGTGGCTCCATTCCTTCAGCTCCATGAGCTGCTGTCCACACAGCTCTCTGCAGTGTCTCTGCCCCTGAGGTACTGACGCTCCAAATAAGAGAGGTGGCCCCACCGTTTGGAACCCAGTAGAACTAGCCCTGTCCCCAGAGCCAAACGTGGGAATGGCATCTCTAATGCTCTCTCAATCACCTTTAGTATCATTCTTCCCTTTCCATGAGAAGCAGCACATGTTTGCAGCCTGCTTTTATTTCATTTTCCATTTCTTTTAGTTCCAGCCTGCAGTGTTTCTGCAGGTAAAATCCCTGTCTCTACTCTTAGCTTCTGTTGAGATGGCTGATGAGGTCCTTGGTTCACACTTACACTTCAGTATTAGCCACACCCTTGGTATTGTCTTCCAAACACATTTTCTCATTTTTTGGCAGTATAGATAGGCTGAGAATTTTCCAAATATTTAAGTTCTGGTTCCTTTCTTTTTTCCAAAAAAGAAAATCTTAATTCTTTAATCAAGATTTAAGGGGCGCCTGGGTGGCTCAGTCAGTTGAGCGTCCGACTTCGGCTCAGGTCATGATCTCACAGTTCGTGGGTTCGAGCCCCGCAGCGGGCTCTGTGCTGACAGCTAGCTCGGAGCCTGGAGCCTGCTTCGGGTTCTGGGTCTCCCTCTCTCTCTGACCCTACCCTGCTCATGCTGTCTCCATCTCTCTCTCAGAAATAAAATATATTAAAAAAAAGATTTAATTATCAAGCCTCTTTGTGATCTCATTTCACAAAACATTCCTTCTTCAACTTCTTTCTTTCTTTCTTTTTCTTTTCTTTTTTTTTTTCACTTTACTATAAGCAGTCAGGAGGGACCAAGCCTCTCCTTTAATACTTTGTTTAGAAATGTCCTCAGCTAGGGGGACCTTGGGGGTTCAGTCAATGGAGTGTCTGACTCTTGATTGGCTCAGGTCATGATCCCAGGGTCATGGAATGGAGCCCCACGTTGGGCTCCATGTTGAGCATGGAGCCTACTTGGGATTTTCTCTCCCCTCTCTTTCTCTGCCCCTGTTCCAAGGAAGAAAGAGAGAAAGAGAGAGAGAGAGGGGGAGAGAAAGAAAGAGAGAAAGAGAGAGAGAAAGAAAGAAAAAAGAAAGAGAGAGAGAGAAATAAAGAGAGAGAGAGAGAGGAAGGAAGAAAAGAAAAGAAAAGAAAAGAAAAGAAAAAAGAAAAGAAGGAAGGAAGAACGGAAGGGAAGGGAAGAGGGAGGGAGGAAGGGAAACCTCTTCAGCTAAAAACCCAATTTTATTGCTCACAAGTTCTACCTGCTACAAAACACAAGAACACAAACACAATCCAGCCAAGTTCTTTGCCAGGATACAATGAGGATGGCCTTTGCTCCAGTGTCCAATTACTCAACTGCATCTGAGCCCTCATCAGGATGGCTTTCATTGCCCATATTTCTAACAACATTCCGTACATGATTCATTATGTATTCTCTAAGAAGTTGGAAGTTTCCCCTACAGCTTTCCTATCACCAGCATGCACCTCAAAACTCTCTGAGCTTCTGCCCATCACCCATTTCCAAGCTGCATTTCTAAGTATTTGTTACAGCAGCCCCTCAGCTCTCACTGCCACTTCTTATTTTAGTCTGCTCAGGCTGAGCTGTTATAACAAAATATTATAGACTAGACATTTATAGAGAAATGTCTATAAACAGACATTTCTCACACCTGGAGGCTAGGGATTCCAAGAAGTCAGCGCATGTGGTTCTTGATGAGAGCTTGCTTCCTGTCTTGTAAGACAGCTGCCTTCTCCCTATGTGCCCATGTGCACATGGAAAGAGAGAGAGGACCTTGAGTGAGGCCCACACTTTGCTTCCTTCATCAAATCAGTCCCTCATAGGGAGAATCTCACTCTTATTCCATCCGTTGTCTAGCGGCTCCTTCTGGAGAAGCTCTCTCCCCATTATACAGTCCTCAGCTCTAATCCAGGCTTTCTCTTCACACTTCTCCATCCCAGGGTACCACCCTTACTCCAGGAGACACAGGACAGGAGCTCTTGGTGGTTCTAATGCCTCCATCTCTTAGGTTAAGGGGAGAGGGAAACACTCTTCCTTCTCCTACAGAAAGTCAAGGGACCATACCACACTACTCCAGCCACTTTTGCCAAAGAAATTCCCTCTTCTGACCTCTCCAGGCTTATCTTGTTTTAAAGCCACAAGTGGGTAATCAGCTAACACTATCACCCTGCTTTGGAAAATAGGACTACTCGGTGCTTACCACATTGGTATTGGGTCCCAGTCAAAACTGAGTTATAAAGATCTTCATGTTAATAAATTTATATGCTAAGCCTTACTAAAGCTGGATGGCGGTTTTGCTGTTCATCTTATTATTGTCTGTTGCTTTTTCTGTTTTTAATATTTCCCAATAAAAAAAATTTTAAAGATGAGAGTCAAACATTTTTAACCCTTGATTGCCATTGAGTGGTAAAGCAAGGCCTTGGTGCGCCTGGGTGGCTCAGTCGGTTAAGCATCCGACTTCAGCTCAGGTCATGATCTCATGGTTCGTGGGTTTGAGCTCCATGTTGGGCTCTGTGCTGACAGCTAGCTCAGAGCCTGGAGCCTGTTTCAGATTCTGTATCTTCCTCTCTCTCTGACCCTCCCCGTTCATGCTCTCTCTCTCTCTCTCTCTCAGAAATAAATAAAACATAAAAAAAAAAGCCTCTCCAGGAAGGCAGTATTTTAGCAGAGAATTGAATGAAATGAGAGGTAGGAAGATTGTCACAAGCCAAAGGGGAAGCAAGTACTAAGGACCGAAGTCATTAATAAATCCAGCACGTTCTAAAATAGAAAGAAGATCTCTCAGGCTGGAATGGAGTGAGTGAAAGGCAAAATAAAAGATGATACCAGAGAGATAGGCAGGGGCCTGTTTCTGCAAATCCTTGCTGGCCACGATGGGAGTCTAGATTTCATCCTAGGTGCATAAGAAGATGTGAAGGGTTTTGCACAGGAGCATAACATAAGTCACACTTTACAAGACCCCTCTGGCTACTGTGTAGAGAGAGCCTCTTCTCATTAAGAGTAGGCTCAGGGGACCATCTGCAGTGATGGTAGGGAGAGATGGGGTGTGCCACAGGCCGCCTGGACCATTTCCTTCTTTGGTTTGCAAGGAGGGTACATTTCTCAGTCTGTTTGGCTATTAAGAATGGCCATTTTCTTCTCTCTTCTTGTCAATGAAATATGGATAGAAGTGATGTGTTTCACGTCTGGGCCAAGGTGGCTAAGAAGCAGCATGTTGTCTCCTCCTTCTATTTGCCCATTTGCTCTAACAATGGCATCTGAAGACTTAGGGGATGGTGGGGCCATGACATGGAAATGGCCTGGGTCCCTGAAGTCTCTATAGGGCAAAACCTCTGGCCAATCATATACACGTGTGTTAAAAAGTATGTGAGCTAGGGGCACCTGGGTGGCTCAGTCGGTTAAGCGTCCGACTTTGGCTCAGGTCATGATCTCACGGTTCATGGATTTGAGCTCCGCATCGGGTTCTGTGCTGACAGCTAGCTCAGGGCCTGGAGCCTGCTTCAGATTCTGTATCTCCATCTCTCTCTGACCCTCCCCTCCTCATGCTGCCTCTCTCTCTCTCTCAGAAATAAATAAAACATTTTTAAAAAGTATGTGGGCTATATAAGCTTTAATTGTGTGAAACCAGTAAAATCAGGACGTTTATTCATTGTAGCAATTAGTATTCATCTAACTAGGAAAGCTGATGTGAGGTTGATGGGAAGTGATCAAATTTAGAATACAGGTAATTCTGAAAGTAAATGATATTCAGAGGTTGTCCAAAGGCTATCCTAGGCAAAAGGTGAACATACGGGCTCTAATCTTTATAAGACCCCCGAAAAGAAGACATTGTTGTCCCACTTTTACTAGTAATGAAATAAGGCTCAGCAAAATTAAATAACTCACATGGGGTCACATAGCTACTAAGTGGCCAAGCCAGGATTAGACTTCCAGTACCTCTCTTGCTGCTCCATTACCCAGTATGTTAGCATTTCTCTCATATGGAGAAAATGAAATAAAAAGACTGAAGTCCTCCAGATATACTGGTTGTTGTTATCATTATGGAGAAGAAGGCAAGGCAGCCAGAGAAGGAAGCTTCTCATCTGCAGCACCCTGGACAAGGCTCATGCATCTCTAATGAGCCTCTGCTGGGATATAAGGTCTGCTTTATGCATCAAAGACACTCAGACTGGAAGATAATCACCAAACCAGACAAGAGAAAGCTTAATTCAACCACTGGAGTTGAAGCTTATGATTCTATAAGCATAAGCAATGTAATAACGTCTCTTTACTAACTTGTGTTGTGTATTGACAATGATTCCCTCCATCTCCACCCAGGGCATGGTTCCCTAAAGGCAGAGTATAGAATTCCCTACCCTGATGATTCTAGGTTTGGCCAAGAGACTTGCTTGGCTAATAAAATGAGAGTGTAGATATGATATAGGTACTGTCTGAGCAGAAGTTTAAATATTCTCAGGGGATTTGGTTCTGCCTTTTTTATTCGTACCCTTCACCATGAGAATGGCCTGAGATTCTGGATGTGGAGCCCAGCTCAGTCCAGCCCAGCAGAGGCCAGCAAAACTATACCAATATGCGGCCTTCATGTAAAATCTGTAAGAAATAAGTGGTTGATGGTTCTAGGTCCCCGAAAAATTGGGACTTTTTTTTAACTAATACAATATCTCACATGCATACTGAGGACTTTCCCAAGTACTACCTTCCTGAGTTAATACTTGGGTACGTGTTTTGTGTGTGTGTGTGTGTGTGTGTGTGTGTGTGTGTGTGTGTGGTGTGTGTGTTTGGGGTAGGGGAGGGGCTAGCCCAGGCATTATTTTCTTCATGATCAAGTGAAGGGACTGAGACTGACAGCAACTAGAGGGAGTCTTATGTCATACAGAATTCCAAGCCAGGCCTCAGCATATAAATGAATGGTCCCTCCATACCTCATAGCTTCCTTTCCACACCAAGCCTGGCCCATCCTCTGTGTAACTACATAAAAATCTGAGGTGTGGCAGAATCCACTTGGGATCCAGCTAACAAGGTGGATTCCTACCCCCCATCCTGACAACCATGAGCCCCTTTGCTCCTGGGGTGAGTCTCAGATGTCCATATTCTTAAGAGATGATAAAAAGCCCCAGAAAAGGCCCTGGTCTGTCAATCAGATAAAATCATGTGCAGCCACACCTCTGCTCCTCATTAGCTATGACCGTAAGGTAAGTCACTTAACCTTTTATCAAAAATTGCAATAAGAATATTTGAACTCTCTGCTTTTCAGAGCTCTTGTACGAACCAAATGAAGTATTAATAGGTGTGAATGTGCAGTGCCTGTGGCAAAGTGATGTAAAAGGGGGAGCAACTGGGTGCATCTTGGGCCCTTAGAGATGCTGCTGAGAAGCAATCACTCTCCCTTTAAGGTCAGTGCCCCAAACTGACTCCCTTTGCTGGTATTTGCAGCCACAGTGGCAATCTCACCAGCTCTGAGCAGCCTCCAGCACCACCCCCAGCTGGCCAGGGAGTTGAAGTACCAATGGCCACCATGTCTAGGGGAGTTATTTGGGAGCCTGGAAAAGACCAACAAAAACTACCTGAAGTAACGGGTCTGAAGGTGCCAGACCAGCTCAGCAGGTAACAAAATCATTAGCTAGAAAGACTGAAATGGATTCATCTCTGTTCCCTCATTAATCATTTCAGCTTCTTTTTTGGTTCCTGAGAAGCCTTCAGCAAGGAGTAGTGGGAGTGCATCTTGAGGGGAAGAGACGCTCCTCCTGCCCACATGGGGACTAGAAGCCAACTTCAGCATTCCATGGTTCATATCCTCAATCGTCCAGGTGGGGAACATCGAGGCCTCCGTGGGGGAAGGGTCTGCCCAAGGTCACACAGCTAAGCCAATCTTCTCATTCCACTGCATTCTGCTCAAGGTCAACACCCTGCCCTCTGGAGCACACTTCTGAGAATGGGTGTGTGTGCACGCACATGCACAGCTATGCGAGCGTGTTTGTGTATATGAGTGTGTAACCTGTTTGTGTAGCCTGTTTGTGGGTGAGTGTGCACCTGTGTGTTGTGTTTGAGTGTGTACCTGTATGTTTGTACGTGTGAGTCTGTATGAGTGTGAACTTGTGTGTGTTGTATGTATGCACCTGTGTGTGATTGTGTGAATATGCACCTATGTGTGTGAATATGTGTGAGTGGATGTGAGAGCATACTGTAGTTGTGAGAGGGTGTGCCTTGTGTTTGGGGGGTGTGGGAGTGTTATGGGGAAATCTCCATGAATGGGGGGACACAAGGGGAGAGGAAGCCCAGGATGAGAGGCATCACTCTTCCCCGAGGCACATGTCCTCTTGCATGGACTGGGGCCTGAGACCACCTGCAGTGACCGTTAGCAGCTATCAAAGCTTCTTGCACACAATGTTAACTGCAAGTAATATCTGATTTTACTCCATAGTTTCATAACCTTCCCATCTCCCATTCCCTCTGCCTCTACTGCTTTGCTGAAACAATGCAGACGGCTATGAACTTGTGCAATACATCTCCCCCTACCCTCCAGGGAATGCACAAAGGGTGGCAACCCATGGGGAGAGAAGAGAAGTAGCCAAGGAACCAAGAAGCCTACCCAGAGATGATCCACACCCAGGGCCTATATGGAAAATGTAAGGTTTTGACATATTTTCAAATTATTCTTTCTAATCTCACAAGCTTAAAATGGAAATGTTGGCAGGTCCCAGAAAATTAGTAACTTGGATATATGAAAACTACTATGTAGCTCCACTGAACACATGCTCTGGCATATTTAAGCTATTTTTTAAATTTTGGAAAGGCCAAAAGAGTTTGGCTTCTTTAAGAAAGGGGCTGTCAGAAGAAGACTGTACAATCCTGCACACTGCAGGCTCCGAGGCTCAGTGTGTCTTTAGTGTGTCTGAGGGGTCTATTCATCAGAAAAGGCAGGGCAGGGGTGTGGAGTGAGCCGGGCAGGGGGTAGCTAGCAGAGACTTCCTGTGTCAGTGACTCAGTCATCAGGTAACCACAACCCAACTGGAAGGGAACCAGACTGTGAACCACAGGGGCTTTTCATTTTCTTTGTGCTCTGACCACAAAAGGAAGGGAAACAAAAAGTCAATTGTCTCTTAGGGGTACTTGGGTAGAGATAAGGAAGCAGCAACCCCAAGCAAAAGCTAAGCCAAAAGGATCAGGGGTGTCAGAGGTTCATGGATAGGCTGGAGCTGGAAACAGTGTTAAAAAGGATTTCTGGAGGATAAGAGGAAATCTCAGGTCAAGCAGCAATTAATGGCAGCTCCCACTCAGAGGCACCAATCCGCGCCTCACTGTTCTATTTCTTTCTAGACCCCACTGAAACCTTGAACTTACCTCCTACACAGTACAGTTAATTAGTGCATAACATTTTTTAAAACTTTTCTTTTTATGGAAGGATCATGACTGACTGGATCATAAGCACTTCACTGCGATAGTGACTACACCTAGACAAGAGGCGTCACTGTACCCCTTCAGTCTCCAGCTGAACCTACCCTGTGTCACCCTTGACAAGTAGCTGCTCAATGGTAAAGGTCCTCATGGTAGGAAAGATGTGTTAGAAATAAGATAGGTGGCAGGTCATGCACAATTGCCTTTCAGAGCTGTAAATTCATCCCTTCCTATGCTACTGGGAAAGGACTCAAATGTGAATGAGAGTTGTATCATTATAGAAATAATTCTCAAACTATGGTGAGAGGTGGACACACAAATCATTTTTAGTTATTACAGGTGGGTCATATATCCTTGTGCTGTGACCTCAAGCTGAAAACCGTGGTTTTAGATAAAAGAGAGAAAGTAGTGCAAGGGGAAAGCTTCCACGTCTCCAGGGCCTGTTGATATCTCGGGCTCCATGTCCCAAAGATACAGGGACATTTCTGGGATCCCCTCACTACCAGTCTCGAGGATGCTCTGACACCTTCCCAAACAGGAGGAAACCCACAGTCACAGGATTTCGCTTGGATTATCTTCATTGTACAGGTATAGTAACTCACAAAATGGTTCTGCTATTAATTTAGAATATTTCTCATCTCAAAACCACAGCAAAACACATCCCATTCATACCAACACCAGCACAGTTGTCCAGATGCTAGGACCTTCTTAAAACTTCTTTATTTTTAGCAAATTTGAGAAGGCACGTATGCCTTATTCCCTACCCAAACAGACACTGACAATTTTAGGACATTTCTGACCAATGTTTTAGTTTGCCTATATCCTGATTTAGAAAAAAATTATATGCAAAGTTAGTTATTTCTTCTGCTATGTTCCCCAACTATTTTGTATAATTCACTGTTACGGAATTTACCAAAGAGGATTTTATGTATATATTTATCTAATTTGTCTTTCTGCCCCTCGCCCAGGTGATGATCTCTCTGGAGAATAGAATCATGTCCTATTCATATTTCTGCATACTCCTCACCAACAGGCCTGCATATAGAAGTCGATCAATAAATGTTTGGTTTCAGATGGACAGATGGATGGATGGATGGACACACAATATTATCCATGTCTCAAAATATACAGATGTGATCTGCTTCCCATAATGAGAGAAGGCTATTAACTTAAGAGCAATGTCTGTATAGCCCAACCTTTCCAATCAGAAAATTCACTGCTATGGGGTTAGCAGACAGTAGCCTAGAAATGTCTTTACCTGGGCAAATTGGGGTCTGTCTTAGTTGTCCAGGACTGTGATCCCTGCTCAGATCTCATGCAACTGCAAGGAGCTGGAAGCCTGAACTAAGTCTCACGGTGCCCCCCACTTGCTCACAGGGCTGTTGTGAGCCAGTGGAACTCCACCTGCCTGAAGACAACTTTCCTGCTACACTGAGCCAATTGCCCTGCGTTGTTTCCTAGTATTGACTGTGATGACATTTTCTAGGCTTAGCCATTTCCTCTCACTCCATATGCCTTTTTATTTCTCCTGGCCAAAAAGTAATCTCTGTGAACTACTGAGAAACTCATTTATACCAAAGAGTAAATGATTCACAAGGCTTGGTGTATTTACTCCTCCTTGGAATCTTTGCAACTTCAAGGGGATGACATCTTAAGTCAAAAAACGAATCTCAAATGGTGGCATTTCAGACATAAGTGTACCCTTTCCGGGGCTTTGGCTATACATCCTTCTTCCCCTACTCAGTGCTGCATCTGCCTGCCATTCTATTCACAAGTGACTCTGACCCCAGAGTCATGTGACTTCTGGGTCCACGTGGTTGACCATCCAATACTCCAGCTTCTCAGTATCTTGACCTCCTCGTCCTCCTCAGTGACCTCCTTCCATATTCCACATTGGTCACTTACTCCACAGACCACGTAAATCTTGTCATCATGATTCTTTGTATGCACAGGTCTCGACTTCCTCTCCAGCTAGCTTAGTCAACTTCTCCCCAGTGGTTTTAGAATCTTACTGGACCCTACAGTCAATTAACCCCCTTCACTCTGTGCCAATCCATCAGCTAGCTTCTGTCTTCATTCTCCTCTTTATCAAACTTCGATCTTATGGCCCATCACTCTGTAACACTTTTTTTTTTTTTTTTCCCAGAACAATATACTCCTCTGCCTCTCTGGCTTTAATATCACACCCATCTGGCAAAAAGCCAGCTCTGAAAGGACACAGCTCTCCCTGTGCTCTGAAGCAGAGTGCAAGCTGCTGAGTTTTATTGAGAAAATACCACAGGGCAGATCAATTTCACCACATATTCATGGTAACTATTCTCAAACGGACTCCCAGCACTGCCCAGCAAGCATGCCACTTTCCTCTCATCAGCTCTACAGGGCACTCCCAGCCTGAGATGCCCTCCTTAAACCTCCAGTGCCCCCACTTCTTGCCTCACTTTTGGCTTACAACCCTGCCTCCTATTTCATGGGGAACACTGAGGCTGTTCCCCAGAACTCTCTCGCCCACCCACCATCAAGCATGCAAGCCCACCCCCTTCCTCCTGTTTCCTGGCCTTTCCTCCCTCCCACCTACCAAGGCTGGTTTGTCAACGTGGCTTAAGATTCATCTTCTCCTGCCTTGTCCAGAGAGGTACTTCTCTAAAACCCCTTCTTTCTCTAGTTCTCTCTCAAATAGATTTCTCACAAAGAGAAATGCCCATTTTAAATATCTGTATTCTTTTCCACTCAAACACTGCCTTCTCTCAACCTTGCATACCTCTCCAGTTATTATCTCATCTCTCTTTACCCTTGAGACCAAACCTCCTGGAGAGGTGATGCTTTATACTTCTACCTGTCATTCTTTTTCAACCTCCTCCTGATAGGTTTTATTTCCCATCATTCCACTGAAACAACTCTTTCTTGGCCCACCAGAGACCTCCATGCCCCACATCCAGTGGGCACATTTGGGTCCTTGCCTCACTACACTTGCCAGGTTCTCCCTGGCCCTGTTGGACACTCCCTGCTTCCTGATACCCACTTCCTTCTCTTTGCTCTGGTGCCACACCACTGTCTCACTCCCGATTTCCCACACCATTTGTTCTGTCTCCTTTGCAAGTCTCCCCTCCTTTGTTGACTCCTTCATACCAGGATTCCTCCAGACCTGCTCCCAGGCTCCTTCTTCCTCATGCTCTGTACTCTGCCTCTCGGTGAGTTTATCAGCCTCATGTGGCTTCAGTTGCCATCGACACACACTTGAACTCTGGAATTGCCCTTGGCCCTGGTCTCCAGTGCTTTCGCCCCTTCACATTCTTTATTCTGCCAGACTATCAGGTCTCTCTTTAAATAGCCTGGGCAAGGGCTCTGCATCTACTACCTTCACTTCCTATCTTCATCCAGCTGGTTTCAGGTAATTCTTTAACCAGTTCGCCATGCAGCGTCCACCAATCCTCCTGACCCCAAGCTGCCAAAGAACATCCTGTGACATGGCTCATTCACTTCAAGTCAGAGCCAGCACCGCTGTGTTTCTCCAGTGTGGCAAAGGATTAAGGCTGACTTTGGTGTCCTGTAGACTGGTTAAAACCTGTGATTTCCTTAGTCAATTACCACAAGGTTATGCTATTTAATGAGACTATATTATTTAAGCCCCTAGCTTCAATTTCCTCATCAAAAAGTGGGGATAAGGATACTAATAATGTATAAGAATTATACTAATGAATTGAATTATATGTAGTAGGCAAAGAGTGCCTGCTGTATACAGTCATAATGGTAACCTGTTATGACTGTACTTAGAGTCAGCCTTAATGATTCCTTATTGTATTCTTCTCTGTACAGATCCTAAGTGTTTCTATTATTCCCAAGTCCTTGATGGGCAAACATTGATCTCTCTATGTGCTTTGTTGTGAAGATCAAGACCATACACCTGGTGCTTCCTCAGTAACTTCTCCACGCTCCAAAGGTCACTGTCTATGGAGCCAGCAGCCTTCCTTCCTGCAGGCCCATGGGTGTGCCCCATCTCCTTACAGAGCCAGTCCCCTCTTCTTCAGGACAACCTGGCTGCCCCAAGCTCAGGTGCTTCCCTCCATCGATGTTCCTCTCTATTTTCTTTATTCAGACTCTTCTATTTCTCCCTTTATCTCAGGACTGAAATAGCCTTAAGTGTCTCTAGCCCTAAGCAAAACGAAACAAAACAAAATTTAAATCTTTTTCTCTTCTTTGCACTAACGACCTTCTTCAATGGAGTCTATACACGTTTCCCTTCCCATTCTCTTCTCAGCCCCTCAGCATTTGCCCTCTGTGCTCTCAAAAGGTTCTCATCCCTGCAAGTGGATCACTTTCTTCCCACCAGACCTTTCTGCCCCGTATCACACAGCTGGTCACTCTCCCCAGGACCTAGTGGTTCCTGTCCTTCTTCTACTCAGTCTCTCTCACCTTCTTTTTTCATTAAAGTAGACTTATACGGAGTATGAATTTCTGTCTAGAGATGTAAGTGTTCAAGAAATATGTCATTTCTTTACTTCCTATTAATTAACTATATTTCAGCTCTCATCCTGCTGGGCCGGTGGGAAAGTCAGTTTCGGTTATTCTTGGGGTTATTTAGGGGGCCTCCCCTTAAAGAGTTGTGTCATGTCTTGCCTAAAGCAGGACACAGGGATAGTACATAGAGGAGGCCCCTCAGGTAAAATAGTTTTTTTCTGGATTATCACTGCAAATTCCACTGACTGAGGTCTTTAGGCCTCATGTGACCCTGCTCCTTCCCCACTGTGCTTGCAGGGGGTGGGGGGAGGTTTTGGTAGGGCTGGTACCCCTCTCTGAGGGCCTGGAATACTGGCAGAAGCATGGAAAAGGACACTGATACTCTACTCCAGGACCACAGCACTTGCTCAGTGGGAAATCTCCTTATGTCTACCCTCTCTATCTTCTTCAGACAGCCGCGACCTCATCAACATCCAGAGCCCTTCCTTGTAAGCACGATCTGTGACCTGTGTGGGTCAGGGAAGGAAAATCACAGAAAGAAAAGATGAATTGGTACCTCAAAAATGTATCCTGCCACCAAACTCATGGGTGTGCTTGCCAAGAGTTTGGGAGTTTGAGTTGTAATATTTTATTTCTTTTTTTTCCTCAATGTACCATATAGGATCAAATATATTCATAATGATAGACATATGAGATTATGCTATATTTTCTTTGCTTGTGATTGCATTTTAATGTCTCACAATGAGTAACAACATTTTAAATCTCCATTAAAAATTTATTTTCCAAATAGGCATTTCCCAATTTATGTCCCTACACAATCTTCCTTGAAGATCACACCTGTTGTCATGATCTCTCCTTTTCCTACAGTACAGGTGACTCTGAAACTGACCTCACAGCCTCTAAACCATCTCTTACATATCAAAGTGTCATATCCAAGTGATCCAGGGACATCTTCATTTGCATATCCAACAAGCAGCTCAAGCTCAACCCACCACCGCTGACAGAGCCCCCTGCCCCCCTATTCTAATCCATCATCAAGCCCAGTCAAGTTGACCTCAAACCCTCTCAAATCAATCTCCTTCTCCCCATCTCCTCTGTCACCCCCATCCTACATCTGGAAAACTGCACCCGTTCCTAAATGTTTCCTAGTTACTATCAATATGTACTCCACAGAGCAGCCTAAACGAGATTTAACTCCCTAAATCAGACAGGGTCATTCCTGCTTAAGGTCCTCTGATGGCTTCCTTTTATCAAGGATAGTGTCCTTATTCCATAGAATAGTTGGCAAGCCCTGAGGTAGTCTGAATCTGTCACCACTCCGCTGGTTTTCCCCCTCTTTCTCTATATATCAGCCACCCTCGCTTCTTGCACTGCTCCAACATGCCACTTTGGTTCCTACCTCCAGGACTTCTGGCCTGCCACCCCTCCACCTCAACACTGCCCCCATCCCCAAAACCTTTCCATCCTTCCACTCTGCCTCTCCAGAGTCTTCTCTACACGGCTGGCTTTTGAACTGCTCACTGGAGCACAGCAGGCCATGATTAACAGTATTTCCCATTCCCCTTAAGATGAGGTTCAGAAAGTTGAGCATGACCTAGGAGATGCTACAGAATTCAACTCATACCGGGCCTCCCCTTGTTGCCTGTGCCTCAACCACCCTGGCCTTTGTCCAGGTGCCGACTTTGTTCCCACTTCAAGATCTTGCTGTTCCCCAGTGCAGAATGCCTTTCCCTTTATTTGTTACCTGGACAGCTCCTACCCCTCCAGGATTCAGCTGAAAAGTGATGTCCCCAGAGAACACTTTCTCAATTTCCTACCTAAACTGGGGCCCTTCATATTCCCATATCCCCTTGTGATAACTTTCAGTGATGTTTTTATTTTTGTGAGGTTTTGTTAAAGCTTATTTTCCTCTCAGTGAGGGTAGAGATGATTTGCTGTATACCCTCCCCCAGCCCCCCACCTGTTTTCCTAGTAGGCTAGTTCAGTGCCAGGCACATAATAAGTATTCAATAAATGTTGGCTGAATGAAAAAAATGAATGTCAAGGTTTTAGGTCATCCTGTTCTCCTCTTCTCTCCTCACCATACCCTTCATTTCTTCCCTCAACCATTGGTACTTGAAACCACCCCGCCCCTCAGGTTCATATTCTAATGTTATCTTTATCTCCTCCTCCTCACTCCTTCTGTCCCATATGTAGCCGAAATCCATTATCCATCTCTAAATAAGTCAAACACACTCCCCCTCTTTTCCATTCCCAGTACTTGGCCCAGGCGACCTCTCATTTGGATGATTAAAGTTGCTTCCTAGCTGCCCCCTCCCCCAGAGAGCCTGTTCTCTCCAGTATGTGCAGGATTGTTTTTCTGAAGTTCAGATAGACTTCTTCCTCAAAATAGTTTACCCTGCCACACAATGAAATCTGAATGGAGCATTAAGCAGCAATTAGAAGAAACAGATTAGACTTAAACACAGCAGCATGAATGAATCTTAAAAACATAGTATTTGGTGAGAAGAGTAAGAAATAGAAAGAGATTATAGAGCACAATACCACTTAATATATGTTAAAAATACATGCAGCAAACAGTAAACATTTTATGAAAACATATACAAGCAAAAAGGATAGACATCAAATTTACCAATGCAGTTGCCTCTGCATTTGTAAGGAATGGGAAAGTGGTCTGGGGGAATAAAGGAAGAAAGTAAGTAAAGGATGAGAAGGCTCGATGTGCACCAGTAATAGTAAGTGGACCATGAACTGAGTGGAATAAACTCCACCCACTGCAAGTAAGATCCACAAGGAGCAAAAACACAGTAACAACAAAATAGCTTGCATTCCAGACAAGTAGGTTTCTATTCCATTTTGCATCTCTCCTCATAGTTCCTAGGACGCTTCCTTGCATATGGTTGGGGGAGGCAATCAATGTGTAAAATGCACATTTGTTTTAATCAGGTAAGCTCACTGACATGCCTCAGCACCACCAAGAAAATAAACCACCCATGTCCTCATCTTACCTGAATGGAGATAAATTTCCAGGTACTAGCTTCTCTACCTGGTCACATCTTGCAAATGACCACTTCACTTAAGCACAGTAATTCTCTTAACAACATGAGTTTAAGGTTCCACTTAAAAGAAAATCTGATAAGCAACTCTGAGACTCTACCATAGATTTTAAGTACATTAAAGGGCAGTATCCTAATTTTATCATATCTATACATAGTCACCTATGATGTACAGTCACCTATTTTAAAGGAACTAAGAATTATATTTTTATCTTTTTTGGTATCCAATGCTCAAGCTCCTACCTGCCAGAAATTATGGAATCTAAAAAGAAAGTCCAGTCTCAGAAGGCATGAGGTCGCTTGGAAATCAGCTTTGCTGGCAGAATCCAAGTTTCAAGGAGAAGGAATAAATATTATGGACTGACTGGTCTAGTAATCCCCATTTGTCCCCTTCCAGCCAGCACAGAACCAAAAAGGATAAATAGTTGATCCTGGATTCCTGACTCCATCTGCATCTGCGCGACACTGAGAACACCTCCTTGGCTTGGAATGAGTATGCAATGTGTTCATAAACTTTTATTTAAAGTCCACAGACAAAATGGATCTTAGTGGGGAAGTCAGGACTCTCATGGCCCTTGAATCTGGCTAATGAAAGTGTTAATGATTTCAGTAGACACTGTAAAATAAATACTCATAAAAGTTTGCACAGCACACCATTATATGGTCCCATAAAATCCACAAGGCAATTACAGAATTATGAGCTCTCTGCCCACCTCCCCGGGCGCCAAGGTTAGCACAAGTGGAGGTGACAGAGGGAGCTGGCAAAGGGTAGGGGAGCACTGTTCCAGGGGAGACCCGAGCTCTCCATCTGCCCTCGGTTTCCTTGTCTGTGAAATGGACATTTGATCTCTAGTCCAAGCCCTCTCTGTTAGTCCCCATGTCTGTACTTCGCTCAGAGGAAAACACTGGTATGGAAAATGCAAGTCTGGACTCCACCCCTATTTCATTTTTCAGGGCTGAGTGACCTCAGGCACAGCATCTAATCCAATACCCTTCTGGTCACATTTACAGGCAACACTTATGTGTTCAAGGTGGCTACACACGGTACTTACACCCCGTATCCCATTTAATCCTCACCTCATGCCTATGAACTATGAATTACCATTTTCCTCATTTTACAGATGAAGAAACTCATTCAAGAGCCTTGGCAATTAACCACTGCCACATAGAGGCTCATAATAGGGAGAATGCAACCTACCATACAGGTACAGTGCTGGGCACAGTTAGTGCTCAGAAAGTGTTAGCCCCCTGCCTGTGCCTTTACCATAAGTCACTCTCACTGCTTCACAGAAGGAGGAATAAAAAGAAGGAATAAACATGCCATAATTCTGCAGCCACGGAGCATAGGGGTGGATGGAAAACTAAGACACAAAAGCATTGGCTGGATGTTAAATGCTGTATTCAACACCCTGCCCCCCAGCATTCCTCACCTGCCTCTGCTCCCTCTCTGTCCACCTGCTGCTCCCAGGGACCCCTTCCAATATGACAATCAACCCCTGGAATGGTGCCCCATTCAGTCATTTCCTCACCAGCATAGACTTCATCATAGAAAAAACTACAGCAAGGATCTTACATTGGTTTGGTGCTATGCAGGTTAGAAAGCACTTGGATAGAATATGGACTTAAAAATTACTAAAATTAGGGAATGATATTAGGGGAAACAGGCCAGTCATTTTGTAGAATGAACCTTGTCTTAGTTTCTTCTAATGTTTCCTCAGTAGTAAGTTCAGGTTGTGCATTTTTGCAGGAAGGCCCCTGAAGTGATGGTGTGTCCATCTCTACATCCCATCAAGATGCACATGATATTGATTTGCTCCCTGGCTCATGATGTTAAATTTGATTTCTGGGCTAAGGTGGCATCTACCAGGTTTTTTTTTTTTTTAAGTTTATTTATCGAGAGAAAGAAAGAGAGAGAGAGAGAATATCCCAAGCAGGCTCTGCACTGCCAGAGCAGAGCCCAATGCAGGGCTCAAATCCATGAACCGTGAAATCATTGTACACTTAACTGACTGGGCCACCCAGGCACCATGCATCTACCAGGTTTCTTTACTGTAAAACTACTCTTTCCTCTCTATAATTAAGGGGATATATTTGAAATTATGTAAAAATCTTATTTCTCATCATTCTTTCACCCATTAATGTAGCATCCATTGATGAATCTTAACTGAAATCATTCTTACTATAGTGGGATAGAAAAAGAAATGAGAGAGAGAGAAAGAGGACACAAAGTAACATGTTAGCATTTTGGGAATCTGGGTCAAGTGCCTATGGGTTTATTATTTTTGCAATATTTTCTAACTGTGAAATTGTTTCAAGATAATGTTTTCACAAGAACATTGGGTCACTCACGGAATTGGCAGGAGGGCTAAGGGGCCGGATTTAGGAGTACACTCGGCTAGGAGCAATGTACAAGTTGTGCTCCAAATTGTGCTGCCAATCAGTCCGCCAAAGTCCCCCTGCCATCCCCACACTCTTGCGCGACCGCACCCCCAGCACACAATGGGCTGCACCAGGCTCCCAGCCCTGTGGCCACCCAAAGAGCTCCCTAAAGGCCCTGCCTCCCCACCACTTGTGCACACCAAAGCTGGGGGGACATGACTGAGCCGTGGCGCCTATGTCCCAGGCCCCACTGGGCTGTAGGGGAGCCTGGCCAATTGACAACCAGCCATTTTCAGCTTTTCCCACCTGAGCTCCTAAAATGGAGAATTCTTCAATGGAAGTAGGAGGGTTTCATTTACAGATGGGACAAAAAGAATGAAAAACTCCATTATGTGCCAGAAGACATCCATATGATCCCTCCTCACCTGGCTCTCTCTATTGCTTAGTCAATCCTTTTATTCTTTTCTTATCACATTCAGCTCAGAAACAGTTGTTTCTGATTGTTTTTCAACCTTCTAGAAACCGTCCGCCATCTCACCACGGATCCCTCACTCTCTGCCATGTCCTCACTTCCTTCTACAGAGAAAAGAGGCTCCCCACCATGAGAATTCTACCTAGACCTATGGGTATAAGATCAGGCTGATCTGGGTTCAAATTCTGACTCCCGCGTTTACTGACTGGGGACACTGGGCAAGTTACTTTCTCCGGGCCTCAGTCTCCTTGCCTGTAAAATGAGGTTAGAGATATTGACCTTGCTGTGTATTGTGTGGAAGTAAAGTAACATGTGTGAAGAGCAAGTATAGTGCCTGGTACAGAGCAGGTACCCTTCATTCTCCTTCCTTTACCTGGGCCTCCTATAATGGACAGTGTGGTGTGTTGTCTACCCTGGAACTGAAGAACTCCATATCCCACGCAGACGGAAGTGCTACTGGGGCTGCCCACCCTCACTGGGAATTCTCAGTCAACTATTGCACCCAGGGGCAACACAAAGGCATAATAGCCCATCTCCCTTGTTCTGGCTCAGAACAATTTTGAGAGTCAGCTTCCTGAACAACCCAATCCATGACAGCCCTTTTCTCTGATTCATCTTCCATCAAATAAAGCCTCTTCAACCCTAACTCATAGAACATGGTCCTATCTGTCGGATTCCATCTCAAAATAATTTCTCCCTTATATTGGAGGTTACTGTCAATTACAGATGGGTGTTGTCTGTCTTTCCATCATCACCACTAGCCTTATTGATGAGATCCTCTTTAGATTTTGAGGCCCATTGCAGGTGATGCCTCTTCTAGAAGGCTTTCATTGATTTCTCCATGGAAGGAACCACTCCTTCTCTCACTGTTTTATCTTCCTTTCCTCATCTGGCACTGTGTCTGAATTGGTGGGACAGTTAATTGGCAATCACCCTCAGATCCATCCTAGTCCCCTCCATTGAAGTGAGCCTCAGACACTCAATGTTTTCCCAAGTACACATGCTCATTGGCTTCTGGTTAGGCTCTGCCAGCAGGAAGCAAGCATGGAAGTATGGAAGATAGAAGAGCAGAATCCAGGGAATTTCTCCCTCTCTCCACCTTAAGAAGGGGCATCACTGGCAAGAGCTATGCTTATCTGGCCTCAGCATCCACCAGGCAGCCCCAGCTCCTGAGCTCACTCACTCTGTCTTCATCCTCTACCTCACCAGCCTGGAGGTGGTGGTGGCTTCTCTTGTCAACCTCCTGTTAATCCCTTGGCTGACCCACCATCCCGTTTTCAGTTCTTCCAACCCTGCCATAAACTATTCTTCCACAGCAAAGTCCCTCAAGTGAACTCTCTGGTCTGGGTTCTGTTTCCCCCGATAACACAGATGGCTATTTTCATACTGCCTTACCCTCTCTCACAAGACTGGGAAGCCCTCCAGAGCAGAGACTGAGTCAAAGTCCTGTGGTCAGCAAAACCAGAAATGACTATTCCTGTTGGTAACAATCAGATGTATGATTCTTTAAAACAAAGAATCTCACAATTAACCAGTGTTGCCTCACCTTCTCACTCTCTGGTATCGTTTAGAAGAATCCAGGAATCCTTTGCCATATTGTACAGAATCAGCCTTTACCAGCTTAGTTAGCCTTCTCAACAACTGGGAAAATCTACCATCCACAGCCGTCTCCTGACACAAAGGCTTAGGGAGTTTTAATGTTGAAACAAACGTGTTTTACCCAGCTGATGTCTCAAAGAATTATCTCCAAATCTTGCTTGTGGTTTTGAAGACAAACACTAATGGTTAATCTGTTTGTAAATATTTTGAACAGATGCTAAATCTTTAATTATTTTTTGCATTAAAAATTGACAACAATCGATATTCCCCACCAATGAGCTACAAACACTGTGTGTGTATGTGCATGGGTATATATTCTTCTTAAATACCAATTATTGCTCTGTGATGACTGGGAAAATTGCTCTGAGGTTTAAAAGCGTATTTGCAGCTATACCCAGGGGAATGTGGATAGCAATGCCTACTGTATCATCTACCTTATTTAAAATTTGCAATAGGAAACACAATTCAATCTAGTGCATTTCTAAAGGCCAATGGGAAATAGATTGGGCAGCAGAGTCAGGAAATGCAAATCCAATGCTAAACTCCATCCTGAACCCATCTGGCCTGGATTTTACTTCCTTTTTTTCTTCCCCAAGGCCAGTGGCGCTGACTCATTAGTGCATTAAACACAACTGTGTGGGTTTGGCCCTGACCAGCCATTAATCAATGTGTGGCTACGAAGGCAGCATCCATGGATTAGCAATCTACTGCAAGGTGCCAAACACAGACATGGAGAGAAATTAAACCAGGCTTTCAGGGGGAGTCAGGGGCACAGGCCACTTCTTATGCTGAAAGGTCCCAGTTGATTGAAAAGAGATGTAAAAACCAAAACAGAGCTATAAATATGGGGTATATTTTAAAGGCTTACATTTAGCAAGTTGTTTCCTTTAACTGTGGCAGAAAGAAAAGAAGAAAAAAAAGGAAAGGAAAGAAAGACAAGCAAGAAAGAAAAGAAGGAAGGAAGAAGGAAAGAGAAGGAAAGAAGAGAACAGGAAGGAAAGGAAGAGCAATGCTTGTGATTTAGCCTTGTTTGGATGCATTTGTGACTCTTAGGGAATATGAGGCCTGAAAGGACCTCTGGCTCCTCCCCCCACACCCAGGAAGCACTGGGGCAAGCAGCTCAGGTTCAAAACTCCAGCCAACCCTCCCTCAATTTATAGAAGTGACTGTGCTGGTGGGGAGCCTCACGAGGAGAAGGGCTGGCCTTGGGCTCTCCATCCTGATTTTTCGCCTCTGGTTGCTGTTCAGCCCAGAGAGCAGGTGCTTTTCCCCCTCAGAAGCAGCCTGTGTCCTTGGACAAGGACAGCCTCCGGTCATCAGAATGGAACTCCTCCTGGGGCCCTCGAAGGAAGGACGCAGAGTGAGTGCTAGATTCTCAGGGAGAACGTGGGATGGAAGGGAAGGCTGGAGATGATTCCTTCCCAGGGAGTCTCTTAAGGCAGCAACTGCCCTCTTTATCCCCTCCCCGCCTCTTTAATCTTGCTGGCAGAACCACGTGATCTGCGCATCCAGCCTCACCTGGGGTGTTACGGCGGCCCCTGCATACCACGCATACCCTGCACACCCTCCCCCCACCACTCTCTCTCTATATGAGAGACCCCAGAGTCTCACCTTCATTAAGGGGAATGGCAAACCCTACCCTGCCAGTCCCCTGCCCCTAATATCACCGGGGGGGTGGGGCACCTTGAGCATGGAAGTCAGAGGAACCTCGAGCAACAGTAACCTAGCAACAGTGTCTCAGGATTTGAATGTAATTATACCCCGAGCGTGATAAATACTCAGAAGGGCTCCTTATGTGCAGATCATACTAAACAAGTCTTTGAAATTACCCTCATCAAATATTGATAGAAGAAAAGTTTAAAAAAAAAAAAACCTGAAGTACGTGGACAACCTTTCCCGCCGAGCACCCTGGGCAGTGAGAGAACAGCAGCCAGGGCGCTCAGAGAGCCTCAAAATCCTCTTCACAGTGATGTGACAGGTCTGGAGGAGAACTTTAAGCTGAGGACAGCAGTTTTCCTGCACACAGGGGGGTGGTGTCCCAGTGCTGAGGGCAGCATTCAGGTTCTGAGGTCAGAAATCTGAGTCTAGGGTCCTGGCTCAGCCCTCCAAACCAAAGCCATCTCATTTAGAGGGAGCGTGTTGACCTAGAGGGTGGTCCAGCGTGACCCGGCTGGCCAGCAGGCGTGCAAGTCAGATGTGTGAAGGGGGAGATGCAGGAAAAGAAACTCTGGCAGGGGATGGCATGGATGCAGGTGGTGAGGCATTTGTAGCCTCGGCTTCAGGTTGACTGTGACTGGATCCAAGAGGTGAGTAACAGTGTGCAAGCCAAAGCTGGAGAGGTGAGTAGCCCAAGTGTGAAGGGCCTCTGGAGCCTAACTGAGGAGCCTGGGCTTTCCTCGGAAGGAAAACAGAAGCCGATGCAGACCTAGAGGCCGTGAGTTATGTGTGTGCAGGCCAGTGCCAGTTCAGTCACAAGTGCATGGCGGGAAAAGGTCTATAACAGTGCCAGAGGACAGCACAACAGGGCGCTCTGTCCAGAGCCCATCAGCAATAATCACGGTCAGAGAAGGTGGGGGGTTTAGAGCAGTGGTCAGGAGCAGCTCATGGCATAGAGCTGACCTTGACCTTCATCCAGGCGCTTTACCAAAACCCCCCAGGACAAAGCCCAGCACTGCCACCTTCCACCCAATGTGCTGCATCATGTTGAGGGATCAGGGGACACTGAGCAGAATGAGCAACAAGATCCCGGGATCAGAGCGTGGCTGACAACAAGTCTGACGTGAGGACGTTTGAAAGAGAGAGAGAGAGGTGAGAGGAGCGGGGGATTTCCCAGTGGGAGAGAGGATGTCTGTCGCTGGGTTAGCAGCGCCGCAGAGCTGAACGCACTCCTCCGCCCTGTGCAGCTAGAGACTGAGCTCTGAGGGAAGAACAAGAAAGAAGTGTCCTACGTAGAAACTCAGCCTGCGTCCTTATTATTTAGAAGGCCCTGCCCAGCCTGACCACGAACCTACTCTATGATCCACGCCAATCCCTTCCCTCTGGGGCCAAGTGCACAGGGACTCTGCCTTCTGGGACCCTGAGATTCTAGGACCAGGCTGTCAGCCTGGCCTGGTTGATACACAGCAAGCCAGAGCACTTCAGGCCCTCCACCCCCCTTGCTTCATCCCTGAGTGCCCTCATCACAGGAGAGAGCCCCCTTCTCTGATGTCTCTCTCCAGGCCTGCCGTGCATCTGTCTCCTGCCTGTTAGAGGAAATCCTCCACTGTTAGATGCAAGATCTTTAAAGGGCCTCAGATCTTGTCTGTGAGCTCTCTTCTCTGGGCTGGGCTCCCTTGACAGCACTCTGGTGTCTCCCAGCAAGTGAGGGAGAAGGAGGGCTGTAAGAGGATGAAAGGCCCCCCTTTCCTGCTGTGGGATTCAAGGCTGGATCAGTGCCCAATTATACAGCCTCATTCATCCAGTTCAGTGTTCTTCCTAAACACTGATGCATCTGACAGCTCTGTTCTGGATAATAATGGCTGGGTGGACCCTGCCTTAAGGAAATTCCATTTACAGAAATCCTCTTGAACAAATTAGCTAAAGAAAGGCAGAAATGTCTCACCTGACCCTGCCCAGGGTATCCCTAGAAACCCCAGCAGCCCCAGATCACCATCAATGGGTCCATCTGGAAAGGACTGCAATGTGAGCTGAGGAGCGAATGGGAGGAAAATATAAGCATCAAATTATTAAAGGCCACTGCCTTTCAAAATCAGTGGAAACGAAAGCATAGCTGACATCAGACAGAACAATGGAGAGAGACATCAGATCAGCATCAGGGCAAAACTTTCCAGAGCTCCCTGGTCAGCAGGAAGAGGATCTGGAAAAAGCATCTGGCCCATTACTTGGAAGGAGTCTCTCGGCTTTGGAAAATACCTCTGTCTTCTATATATTTGCTTTCTGGTTTAAGAAAGGAATCACTATATATATATACACACTAGATACTGCCAAATTGTTCTCACTAGCAACTTGTGATAATTCCTGTTTCTTCACATTCCTAACATTGGTGGGTTGAAAGGTGATTTCCAGAAAGATATGTCCACATCCTCATTCCCGGAACCTGTGGATGCCTCCTTATTTGGAAAAAAGCTGTAATCAAGTTAAAGAATTCAAGATGGGATCATCTTCAATAATCTGGGTGAACCCTAAATCCCTTATAGAACTGAGACAGAGAAAAATGAGAAGACACATACAAGGAAAGTGATGTGAAGGAAAGAAGCAGTGATTGAAGAGATGTAGCTACTGGGGCACCTGGGTATCTCAGTCAGTTGAAAGTCCAACTTCGGATCAGGTCCCATCTCACAGTTCATAGGTTCAAGCCCTGAATGAGGCTTGCTACTGCTAGCATAGAACATGCTTTGGATCCTCTGTCCTCCTCTCTCTGCCCCTCCCCTGCTCACGCTATCTCTCTCAAAAATAAACAAAAAAGAGATGTGGCCATAAGCCAACAAATCCCAAGGATTCCTGGGAGCCATCAGAAGCCAAAGAGAGCCAACCCATTGAGTAGATTCTCCCCAAGAATCCCAGAGGGAACCTGCTCTTCCGACACCTTGATTTCAGGCTTCTGGACTCCAGAACCATGAAAGAATAAGTTTCTTTTCTTTTAAGCCACAAAGTTTGTGATAATTTGTTATGGCAGCCACAGGAAATTAATACAGTGGGTAAATACAAGGGATTCTTTTTTTCTTACTTTAAAAATTCTGTTTAACAGATAATTGATTGTTTAAAGCAAAAGTGTTAACAAGGAAATGTAGGGTTTATAACATATGCAGAAGTAAAATGTGTAGCAATGGCACAAAGAATAGAAGGGGGGAGTGGAGAATTACTCTCGTAAAGGTTATTTTTATACTATACCTGAGTGATAAAATATTATTTGACGACAGACTTTGGTAAGTTAAAGATTTATACTATAAACCTTAGAGCAACCACTTAAGGAAAAAAGAACAAAGGAAAAAGAAAGCTATTCAGCCAACAGAGATAAAATGGAACCAACAAACTATTTAACATCTATAACTTATAATAAAATACAAAATTACTCAATATTGCTCACTATCCTCCTTACAAAAATAGTTTTTTAGAGTTTAACTCTGCACAGTGTTGTCTATAGTGATTGGTTTATTATGTTTATCTACATAGCTTACTAGCATCTATGTTCCCCGCTGTCTCTCCCATCCCATGCCTCCCTTCCTTTCATTATTTAAAGAGTCCCTCTTAAGATTTCTGTTTGTTCCTCTACTTTGTGCTAGTAGAGGACTATGGTTGGCAAATGGTCTTCATTTTTTGATATCTTCCAATGCCTTTACTTTGCCTTTTCTCTTGAGTGAAAATTTGCCTAGGTACATAATACAAATATGGCATTTCAGGACTTTAAATATCTTATTTTATGCCAGCCATCTATTTTTCCTGAGGAGAAATCTGGTGTCAGTCGATTGTTGTTTTCCTTGTTCTCTACAGTTTTCTCTCTAGTAACTTGTCAGATGGTCTTCCACTCTTTACGTTCCACAGTCTCATGTGATACATCTCAGTGTGGACTCACACAGAATTATTTCTAAGTACTCCAAAGCTCCGTTAGCTCGTAAGGCTGCTGTCTTTCTTTGATGATGAAGAAATCTTTCTCTTTGGCAACTGTTTCTCTACTATAATAGTTATTTTCTGTTAAAATCCCGAGGAAATGTTAATGGAATAGTCCTAAACTATACTCCATGTCTTTTAATTACACATTTTGTATTTTTATATCTTTCTCCCCCTCTGTGCTGGATTCTGAATTTGTTCCTCAGTGCTATTTCCAATTTATCCCATTTCTCTTCAAATATATCCAGTTTAGAATCTTCCACATCCACTGAGTTTTTATGTCAGTGACTATGCTTTTTATTTCTAATATATTTGCTCTAATTTTTATCGTATGCATCTGTTCTTGTTTTGTTTTACTGGCTTTGTTTCATAATGTTTTAAAAATTTTAATGGACATTATCTCCTTAATTATCTCAGATCTCTAAACCTACTTTTCTTTTTTTAAACTTTTTAATAGTTTATTGTCAAGTTGGTTTCCATATAACACCCAGTGCTTATCCCCACAAGTGCCTCCTCCATGCCCATCATCCCCCTTCCCCTCCCCCCAACCCCATCAGTCCTCAGTTTGTTCTCAGCATTCAAGAGTCTCTCATGGTTTGCCTCCCTCCCTCTCCCCCACTATTTCCCCCCTTCTTCTCCCCCACGGTCCTCCGTTAAGTTCCTCCTAATCCTTCTATACGTGCAAACATACGGTATCTGTCCTTTTCTGCCTGACTTATTTCGCTCAGCATAACACCCTCAAGTTCCAACAATGTGTATGGAACCAGACAGGACTCCGAATAGCCAAAGTAATATTGAAGAAGAAAGCCAAAACGGGAAGCATCACCATCCCAGACTTTAGCCTCTACTACAAAGCTGTAATCTAAACCTATTTTTCAAATCATTTTTTCAGATTCTTTCCTTTTCTTTATATTTATTTATTTTGAGAGAGAGCTTGTGTGTGCTCAACTCAGTTGGTNAATAGTTTATTGTCAAGTTGGTTTCCATATAACACCCAGTGCTTATCCCCACAAGTGCCTCCTCCATGCCCATCATCCCCCTTCCCCTCCCCCCAACCCCATCAGTCCTCAGTTTGTTCTCAGCATTCAAGAGTCTCTCATGGTTTGCCTCCCTCCCTCTCCCCCACTATTTCCCCCCTTCTTCTCCCCCACGGTCCTCCGTTAAGTTCCTCCTAATCCTTCTATACGTGCAAACATACGGTATCTGTCCTTTTCTGCCTGACTTATTTCGCTCAGCATAACACCCTCAAGTTCCAACCATGTTGCTACACATGGCCAGATTTCCGAATAGCCAAAGTAATATTGAAGAAGAAAGCCAAAACGGGAAGCATCACCATCCCAGACTTTAGCCTCTACTACAAAGCTGTAATCTAAACCTATTTTTCAAATCATTTTTTCAGATTCTTTCCTTTTCTTTATGTTTATTTATTTTGAGAGAGAGCTTGTGTGTGCTCAACTCAGTTGGTTGAGTGGAGGAGAAGCAGAGAAAGAGGGAGAGAGAGAATCCCAAGCAGTCTCTGTGTCAGTGCAGAGTCCCACACGGGGCTCGACCTCAGGACTCTGTGAGATCATAACCTGAGCTGAAACCAAGAGTCAAACAGTTAACCAACTGAGCCAGCCAGGCACCCCAACAGTGATTTATTTTAAGAGAGCAGCTAAAAATGTCTTCATTCACCATTCTCCATGTTTTCATTGGGCCTCCATTTGAAAAGGGAATTGTTTTGGTATTTCTTTTTCAATGTTTATTTATTTTGAAAGAGAGCGAGGGGGCAAGGGAGGGAGGATGGGGCAGAAAGAGCAGAGAATCCCAAGCAGGCTCCATGCTGTCAGTGCAGAGCCCAAGGCAGGGCTACATCTCAGGAACTGTGACATCATGACCTGAGCTGAAACCAAGAGTCAAACACTTAGCCAACTGAACTTCCCAGGTGTCTCTAAATTTTTTCTTCTGATGGATATGGTTAGTAATCTTGTAGGTTTGGGATGTCTTCAAGTGGCTAAGAATTTGGGATTTTAGGTTCACTGTAAGAAGGCAGTTTTGGGTTGTTATGCAATTTTTTTTCCTCCTCTCTTTGCTCTGTGGTCACTCACCCTGTCCAGTAGTTTTATGGCTGCTTCTATTAAATGCTCCCCCTGGGTCGATCTCAACACAGAAGTTCTGGTCTAACATTGGCAGGCAGATTCCCTGCTCCAGGATGATGTTTGAGGTAGAGAAGATCCAGTCACAAGGGTAATGGGTGACTTGGTCCATCTCTAGCCACAAGGTTGAGTCTGTATTTGAACTGTCACCCCTTAGGCTCAGCGATGCTGAGGCCACAATTTCAGGCAGTATATCCTTGGTTTTTTTCTTCTTCAAGATTTTTCATGATATAAGATGTCATTCCCTAGGCCCTGGCCTTAGGCGGGAGATAGGCTTTTTCTGGCCTCTCATCTTACATGGGGCCTCTCAGTTCTATTACCCAATAGATAATGAACTTACTCCTCGCTGCAATGGATGATCGCTGTACTTTCTGACAGACCCTGAGGTGAGCAGGTACATGCCTTCAGCTTTGCTTCACTTCACTGCCTTTCTGTTTCATGAGGTCCACAGAGGTGTTTATTTTGTGTTTGAGCCTGTTGGTGTCCTGTTTTTCTTTTTATAGCTTATCACTGCTACTCATTTGCAGGGTTGAGGATATCAAATCAAAGTATGAACTTAGTGCTGGTCTTGATGGAAGACCCAGATGCGGCTTCTTAATCTACTAATAGAATGGAATTTAAGAATAATTCTTAGCCTTATATCACTTGGACCCAAGGATCTGGAGTCACCAGATTTAGAAGTGCCTGGGATAAGTTATATAACTTGAGAAGTTTATAATGGCCCTTCCAAAAAATCTTTACCCCAGCCTGGCAAAATGTAACAATTTTATTGTAAATTGAGAATAAAGTTAAACTGCTGACTGTGGAATGTGGAATATGAAAAGACCTCACTTCAGACCTCAAAAGTTTTAACCCATTAGTATTAGATAAGAGGAGAATTCCATTTGCCACACTGACTTTCAGCATTGGGCTAAGAGCAGTGTTCCAGGGAATGAGACAAGACAGCTGAACCAGATCTGTGGGGCAGCATCCACAAAGGTCCAGTCACAGATTTATAGCCCATCTGAGTCCTCCAGAAATGGGGACCAAACCAAAGTCAGTGTCATGGTGTGTGTTTCTGGCCAGTCTATATTTTAGAGAACTTGCTTGCCCACTGTACACCTGTTAATTTATAGTATTTATCAGTCAGTTTAAGAAGTCAGTCCATCACAACAAGGACACCTGGGTGGCTCAGTCGGTTAAGTGTCAGACTCTTGATTTTGGCTCAGGGCATAATCTTCCAGTGGTGAGACTGAGCACCACGGGTGCTCTGTGCTGAGTGTGGAGTATGCTTGGGATTCTCTCTCACCCTCTCTCTCTGTCCCTCCCCTACTTCCGTGTGTGCTTTCTCTCTCTCAAAATAAATAAAACTTTAAAAAAGAGAAGCCTATCACATTAAATAATAGTGTTCTATTTTCCCTCTCCAAAAGATTAAGTTAATGGGTCCAATTTTTTTTGAACTTTGAATTCTCCCATAACATTTCCTTAAACTTCGGGCACAGTGTACCTCTCAGCCACCAACCACTGGTAGAAGTAAGGTAGCCAGTTGTCATTCAAAGTCAATAACTTAATGCACCCTGCCAGCCTCAGTTCCACATTAAACATGATAATTGGACTTATATCTGTTACTTTTATTCCACCCAAATGTGATGTCTAAAAATGTCTTCTGTATTTTTGGTAAAGACAAGACTGCTTTAACATACAGTAGTGTGATTTTGTATTCTTTAACTTTTCACAGAAGGTTAATTCCATTGATTAATTGGAATTACCTAGAAAAAAATGAGATTTTGTTTTTTTAAAAATTATGGAGGGGGAAATATGGAATTAAACAAAGGTGAACTTTTTCTTTTTACTGTAGGAATTATTAAGTCCTTCAATACTGTCATGTGTAGTATCATTTTTCAAGACACATCTGATCATGGAAACTTCTTCTCTAGAGCACCTTCAGGAATTTCAATTCTGCAAAGCCCTCTGTGGGAAATGCCAATAAAGTCTAACTAAAGGGATCTAATGTTGCCTGATGTTATTAAGGAGAAGAATATTTCATGGTATTCTGTGGAGAGTAAAGTACTTACTTCGGGTGCTTTGCAACTTTGAGAACCAACAGTTATTTTTTAAAAATCTGTCTGGTGGCAGTGAGGAGTGTAGGCTACAGCAGAGCTGCCTAGCTGGGCTTTCAGTAAGGTGGACATTGCAGTGGGAAAACCATGCAATCTGCAGTCTGCTGGAGAAGGGGGTGTGATTCGGGGCAGAACCGGGAGAACCTGTGTCTCTTTGGATGTGAGTGGGGATGGGAAGGACACCAAGAATCTGGTCATGTATTCATTCAACAAGTATGCATTGAGTACATCACGTGCCAAGCACTGTTGTTCTAGGTACTATGGACATAGCTGTGAGTGGGAGGTAAAATCCCTGACCTCTTGCCATTTATATCTTTCCCCTGCTTTAGGGAGACGAAGGGGGTGCTATGCATGAGGAGAGGGGGCACCCGAGGAGAAACAGCCTCGATGAACAGAGCAGGAGCCTGCCACTCTGGAGGGTGCCCAGGCACCTGATGTTCAGGTGGAGACGCTGATGAGGAAGCATGAAATGAAATCTGGAGCTCAGAGAGAGAGATGTGGGCAGGATGTAGAATTCACATGAACAGGTGGGAATTGCAGCCATGAGAACATTTATGGTACCCACGAGAGAGTTGGTGGAGTGAGAAGTACCTTATTTCTAATGAGGGGAATAGAGAAGGGGCCAGCAAGTACAAGAAAATTTTCCAGTAAGTGATGAGTGAGCGTAAATACAGGAGACTTGGCATGAGAGATGGACACGAGCCAGGAGAGAAGGGAAGTAGGAAGACAACAAAGGAAAGTTTCAGAAAGGAAGGCGAGGCCAGTCAGATGGGATGGCATTAAAGCATGCCTAGAGCTGTGGGGGAAAAATAGGAGCACACCTTTCTTTTCCTGCTTTAACTACTGACTTCCCTTCAGTCTTTCTTAAGGGATGCCTTCTGGAATCCCCAATTTATTATAAGCAAATTTCCCCTGGCCTCAACTGCTTCACAGTCACACCATCCATTCCTGCCACAACTAAAATCTGGGCCTGTGCTTTCACCTCCGACTTCTTACAGGAATAGAGCTGCCAGGGGCGCCTGGGTGGCTCAGTCAGTTAAGTGTCTGATTCTTGATTATTTTTGTGATTTTTTAAAATGTTTATTCATTTTTGAGAGAAAGAAAGAGACAGAGCACCAATAGGGGAAGGGCAGAGAGAGAGACACACACACAGAATCTGAAGCAGGCTCCAGGCTGCAAGTAGTTAGCGCAGAGCCCGACATGGGGCTCCAACCCATGAACCGTGAGATCATGATCTGAGCCAAAGATGGACACTTAACCAACTGAGCCACCCAGGTGCCCCAGTGTCTGGATCTTTATTTTGGCTCAGTTCATGATCTTACAGTTCGTGGGATCAAGCCCCATGTCGGGCTCTGTACCGTTAGTGCAGAGTCTGCTTGGGATTCTGACTCTCCCTCTCTCTCTGCCCCTCCCATGTTCATGCTCACTATCGCTCTCTCAGAATAAATAAACATTAAAAAAAAAAAAAAAGGAATAGAGCTTCCAGGAAAATTTCTCAAGGGGGAGAGGCTCATTCTCCCATTTCCTAACTAACCCTTATTGGGTCCGGAGCCAGTTTTGGGGATTTCTCTCCTCTTTGTACTTTACAACGACCCTCCACTGTGGAAGGTGGTGGGCACCAGGACACCTCTGCCACAGCCTGTCTTCTCTATTTTGCAAAAACACTCCTCCAGTTCTCCTGTCATTGCTGCCTACTGACCTGATGGTCATTAGAATATTGGCACCTGCCTTCCATCTTATACTTCCATTTCAAGCCCACCACTGTCCTGGTGATTTCGGTCTCTGTTAATGAAACATCTAGCATCGGCCTCAAAGTCCTTTCTTCTCCTCAGTTATAACATTTTCTATACTCCACTCCTGCAGCCTGTTTTGGGGCCCCACCCTGGATTTTACAATTGCTGAGAACTCTCCCATGTATGACCTCCTTCACTCCCAGCCCTGGATTCATAGCCCCTTTCTCCCTCATTGCTTTGACTGCCCTGAGGAAGGCCTCTAGGGTGGAGGTTGAGAGCCCCAGCTGCGAGGTCGCGCATATTCTGCTTGGAATCTGGTCCCTTGCTCATTCCCCTAGCCTTGTCCCCCTACCCTGATTCATCTTCCACCTTGCTCCCTTTTTAAAAATTTTTTTTTAATGTTTATTTATTTTTGAGACAGAGAGAGGGAGAGCATGATCAGGAGAGGGCCAGAGAGAGGGAGTTACAGAATCTGAAGCAGGTCCCAGTCTCTGAGCTGTCAGCACAGGGACCAACGTGGGGTTCATGACCTAAGCTGAAGTCAAACGCTTCACCGATTGAGCCACCCAGGTGCCCCAATCATCCTCTCTTTTAAAACCTAAACATCTCCTCTGACCCTGGCACTGCTCTATTAAAATCCACTCAGTGGTTCCCCATTCCTTATAGAAGAAAACGCAAATGCAGCAGGACAAGCTCATCCAGCAGGACTCAGGAGACCCTTCCATGGGCTGGTCTCTACTGCCCCTCATGCCTTCCATGCCCCTTGCTTCCTGCTTGCCTCTGATGCACCTGTACTGTACGGACGCACACTTTAACCACATCAACACGGCTGCCAGGAAAGCCCCCCACCCAGTCGACCAGCATTACCCCTCATTCCTTCCAACTCAGCCCTCAAAACCCAGTTCCAGCTTCACCATCTCTGTGCACCGATAGCTGTAATTCATTGACTGGGTCCCCAGACGCCCACTATATCCACTCTACCCCAGACTGACCTCAATCACAGATCCTGGGAGATTGCTAAGCATTGGGGTGTTCATTTCTCTGTCTCTCCCCAGATGCCAACCTTTCTAAGAACAGGTCTGTGTTTACTTCACCTCTTTATCCCACAGAACTTGGCCAGTGTAGCAGCAGTCAGCCAATGTTTGATAAATAAATGAAGATTTTGAAAAGTAAGAGGTGAGGAAAAAAATTGAGGTTAAAGAATTCTGATGAGACATGTTAGCTAATAAATTGGGAATCAAAACTCAGATTCAAATCCCATTTCTACCACTTACTATGACGGGACCTGGGATGAGCCACTAGTAATAACAATATTAGTCATTGCATGCTTGTCACATGTCAAGCACTGTCTCATGCAAACCCGATAATAAATCATTATCATCCCCATGAAAGAGGAGGAGATAGTGGTCCTACATAGTTTAGTAACTTGCCCAAAATCACAGCTATAAACGCAGAGCTAAGACTCAAACCTGAGCTAATGTCCAGAAACCCTTGGTGTTACCACTCTGCCCGGATGTTCTCACCCTGGCAATCCCTGCCAGCCTGCCTCAGTGGGGTGGCAGTGAGGATGGAAACAAGTTAATATGTATCACAGAGAAGGCAATCGAATGCCAGTTCCCATACGTATTAAGTCATTCATTCACCAGCCCTCCCCCCAACCTCCCAAAAGCTAATCATTTGAACATCTTTAGTAGCTTAAAAGTAGCTGTTAAATAGAATCTGAATCCGACATAGGATTGAAGCCAATTACAGTTTCTGATAAAGTTAATCTGTTCTGATTCATTATTATTATGATTACCATCATTGTTATTATTAAGCCACAGCCACAAAAACTATTTCTGGCTCTGAGATAGAGGGAGCAAACTACTACTTGAGCCCCAGACACAAAGACCATCCCTCCCCAAGCCTTGGAGGTGGCATAATAAAGAGCTCCCGGAGTAATCTTTGCTGAGTTGCATTGTTAAGGCTCTCCTAAGGGACGCCAGTGGCTGTAATTGCTGCAGTCTGACTCGGCCTGTCGAGCTACCTGAATTAAGTGGGCGAATCGGAATTTTCAGTGGAGCCATCTGAAACATCACCTTTAACCTTCCCCGGTGCTCCATCCAGCCCACTGCTCATTACAAGTGCAGACCCCTGTCACCTCCACCCACCTTCTCCCTTGCGTGTGCACAGGTCTCTTCCTCCTGCCGGCCCTGGCACAGTATTCAGCTAACTGGGCAGGGGAGCAGAACAGCAGCCGGCACATCTGCACTGAGCACGAGGACCTCGAAACCCAGCTTCCAACATCACACCCTCCTTAGGGGCAGCACCAAGCTTTCAATTAACATCCCTGAGCTCTGGGTTAAAGGCCAGGGTTCAAGCTTCTTTCTGCCACTTATTATTTCTGTGGAATTTGGTAAATTGTGCACGCTCTTGGACAAGTGCTCATGGGACGTGAGGGTGGCGCGTCGTGGGCATAGAGAGAAGGGGGGCTACCTCGTTCATTCGCGCAGAAGGGCTGGAGAGGCTTCCTGGAAGAGCAATCCCAGACTTGGTTTTTTTCAAAATGAATCAGAATGTGGGAGAGAAGCAGGATAGTATCTGTGAAATGTGGTTGGGCGGCAAGAGGAGCTGAGAGGCGGGGAAGGGTGAGCAGGTGTGTAAAGAAACGGATTGGAACACCCCATGTGGGTGAAAGAAGTTGCTTGATAGCTCGCAGTAGGCATGTTCTGTGGAGAGCTATGCAAATTTTTTAAAAAATCACCCTTGACACTATAGAAGTTGGAGGTGATCATACCTGGAGGAAGGGAGACAAGACAATAAGCCTCTGCATTAATTGAGGCAAAAGATGAAGAAGAAAATGATAGCAGTGATGGAGGAGATCACTTTCCTTTAATTAGTAAAATAGGGACAGCTGGGTGGCTCAGTCGCTTTGAGCAGCTGACTCTCGGTTTCAGCTCAGGTCATGATCTCACAGTTCACGGGCTCCACCCCCACGTGGGGTTCTGGGCTGACAGCACAGAGCCTGGTTAGGATTCTCTCTCTAGACCTCTCTTGCCCATATTCTCTCTCTCTCTCTCTCTCTCTCAAGATAAATAAACTTTTAAAAAACCTACTAAGTAAAATGAAAATAAGCAGCCAAACTAAAACTATTAAAGAGAGGAATAAGCAGGGGTGGGGGAAACTAGCAAACAGGCCAGATTGGTCTTCAACATCATAAAACTGGTGTCCTTAGAGGCCTCTCTGCAAGGCCTCCTGTGGTCTCCTGGCCAATGGTAGGTAATGTTTGGGCAACATAACACACACAGGCACATGCACACATGCATCACACGCACGTGTACACAGACGTGCATGTACGGATGTATGGCCATTGCATGGGCAAATGTGAATGTGTGGAAATTCACACATATGCACAAGCACACATATGTATTGCATGGCACATACATGAATATACATACGCACATGCACATACTCATGCACACATCAATTCATTAAAGAAAATAGTCTTATTGTCCCCACTTTGCAGATAAGAAATCAGAAGCACAGAAGTTACACAACTGAGTTACAGAACCAGGATTTGAACACAGGTACCTTACTCCAACTTGTGTGCTTCTAACATCCATGGAAAATAACCTCTTGAGACAAATGCACAAGTCACTTAAAAAGGAAAGATCATTCTGGTCTTCGATATCTCCTTTGCAACACAAAAGTCAGTCAGTAACATCAAGGGTTCTGATGAAAAGAAGCCTCTAGCTCATTATATATAGGCCATTTGTTTTTCAAGTATTAAAGCAAAAGAAAGATATCCTTAACTGTGTAAGTTCCAATCTTAAAAGTTTTACTCACGAGGGCACCTGGGTGACACAGTCGGTTGGGTGTCCAACTTCAACTCAGGTCGTGCTCAAGCCCCGCGCTGGACTTACCACTGTCAGCCAAAGCCCACTGTTCCCCTCTGTCCCTCTCTTCTCTGCCCTCCCCTTGTTTATGCTCTCTCAATATGAATAAATGTTTTTGCTTTGTTTTGTTTTTTAAAGTTTAGCGACATTTGGGTAGCTCGGTTGGTTAAGCCTCAGACTTCAGCTCAGGTCATGATCTCAAGGTTTGTGGGTTTGAGTTCCACATTGGACTTGCTGCTGTCAGCATGGAGCCTGCTTTGGATCCTCTGTCCACCTCTCTCTCTCTGTTCCTCCTGCTCACACTGTCTGTTTCAAAAATAAGTAAACTTTAAAAAAGTTCAGAAATTATGAAATCAAGGTAGGAGTGGATTGGTGGTTAGTACTAAAATGAGTATTATGATAGATAAAAGTCTAATAAATAATTGTGAATGTATACAAAACTGAATACTAATGTCAAAAATCATTCTTAAAAATACTTCTAACATATCAAATAATAATTAAATTTTATTATATTTAAAACCCTGGCTTATTTTGACCACAGGCCATAGAGTACTTGGTGGGTTAGGGGAAGCAGAAGAAGACACTTAATTCATTATTTTAAAGTAGAAACTCAAAAGATACCGTTTTATCCTAAGAACAGATTAAAGAACTTTTTAAAAAACTTTATGATAATTACTAAGTTAAGAAAAATGGAGTAGATACCTCCCAACCTCAGAACAAGATAAAAATAAAGACATCATTGTCCTTACAATAAAAGAAAGCAAAGTATAACAAAACAAAGAGAAAAAAAGTCAAGAAACAGTTAATTAAGAGCATATAAAAAGATGGCATAAATAAGAATAGATGCACCCATGGTAAAAATAAATGTAAATAGATTAAATTTTTTATTATTTGAAAAGGACATCAAGATTCTGTTAAATAGCAAGCAAAATACTATGCTTTTGCGTGTCACCCTTAAAACAAGTGATACAGGAAGTTGAAAAGCAGAAAAATGGACAAAAATATTAAAGCAAATGCAAATCATAAAAAAGGGAGGTGATATTAATAGTTGACAAAACAGAAATCAGTATTGGACACGAAAGTTCCAATAAAGGCATCAAAAGATATAAGTGTAACATTAATGATAAGAATTTAATACTGAATGATATGAAAAAAATATGAATTTAAAATAAATAAACAGATACTCTACAGTGAAAAGGCAGCAGTCATCAATCTTTGTGTACTAAAAAATATGGCATGAAAATATGTAAAGCACAGACTATTAGAAATAGACTTTGTAGAAGAATAAATTTACAAGAGCACAATGGAGTTGGGAAATTTGAAGCTGCCTGTATTAGTCAGGCTTCTCTAGAGAGACAGAGCCAACAGCAAGGAGATGCAGAAAGTGAGACTTATTTTTAGAACTGACTCATGCAATCATAGAGGCTGGCAAGTCCAAAATCTTCAGGGTAGGCCAGAAGGCTGTCGACCCAGGGAAGAGCTGCTGTTTGAATTGAAAGGCAGTGCACTGGCAGAATTCCCTTGTCCCGTGAGGAGGTCAATCTATTTCTATGAAGGCCTTCAACTGATTGGATGAGGCCCACCCATATTATGGAAAGCAACCTGCTTTACTCAAAGTCTGCTAACTTAAATGTTAATCTCATCAAAAGAGTACTTCCACATAGACATCCAAAATAATGTTTGGCCAAACACCTCAGTACTGTGGCCTAGCCAAGTTGATGCTTAAAGTTAACCATCACAATATCTTTGTGAATACCAGACATCAAATAAGCAGCAGCACAAGGATTTGGCGATGTGAATAATACATTACAAGGACACTTTAATTTCAAATATGTGTTTATTTCTGTTATTTATGTGTATGTATTATCTACATAACTGAACTCCATACCCCAAAACAACAAATTACACAATTCCTTTCTGTGGCCTATGCCGTACTTAACAAATACTGATCCTATCTCATATATAAGCCTACAAAAAAATTTAAAAAAATAAAAAATGTACAAACCACAGTGAACGTGTTCAACTTTAATTCCACAGTTTATGTTGAGAGCCTTCAACCACTTTGAAATGATCTTAAAATCCACTCTCCTAAATACGTCTTAGGCCAAAGCAGAAATAAAAATTTCATCTGCACATGATCTAGAAAAGGACAATATTAGGACGCCCTCTTGTTAATACATATTGGAGGAGTCCAAAACTAATCTCAAACTAAAAAACCTAATAAATCTCAAATGCTTTTCTCATCAGATACAAATGAATGAAAACACCCACCCCTTTTAACTCAAGAATTAAAAAGGGAAATTCCAAACAAATCACTGACTTCGGAATGAGGAAAATGTAAATAGAAAACTACCCAGGAATAAAGATGGAAGTCTTTATTGAATCCCTTCAATAGCAACAGCAGGCCCTAAGAGTTTTATAGGCTACGGCCTTTCAAACTTAAGAGACAGAAAACTTCCACATTACATAAAATGTAACATTTTGTGATTTCTGATTCATTTTAGAAAGCTAGAATAAGCCTGATTTTGAAAAACATTCTGGCAAAGTTCACCTCCAGCACAAACTATACCAACTTGCCTTTGAATATAGGTGTAAAATAATTTTTAAATACAATTAAAGGGCTATTTGAATAACACATTAAACTTTTACCAAGATTATAATCTAAGGGCACCTGGGGGGCTCAGTCAGTTAAGTGTCCAACTTAGGCTCAGGTCATGATCTCACACTTTTGTGAGTTTGAGCCCCGCATCAGACTCTGTACTGACAGCTCAGAGCCTGAAGTGTGCTTCAAATTCTGTGTCTCCCTCTCTCTCTCTGCCTCTCCTCTGTTCACACTCTCTCTCAAAAATAAACATTAAAAAAAGATTATAATCATGTTATTTCATTAAAAAATAAAATTTATATTTGATAAGGGATAAGAAAACATTTGATAAAATTCAAATAAGCATTGGAGAGAGGTGAATAAAAATGAATGTATCTCTTAGGGAATATAATAGGAATTATATTTGGTAGATTATAATAGGTCGCTTGCCAAAAATGTAGACCCTGAACTTCATCCTAAACCTAGACTCTGGAAATGAATTCCCAGATTCTGCATTTTTAATGAAAACCCAAATAATTCTTATGTAAGCCAATGTTTGGGAAATGTTCATCTAAACCAAACTAGCTCATGACATAGTTAACACTGAAATAATAGGAGCCTTCCCCATGAAAGTCAGGAAAAATATTGTCTGCTCTCAGCCCAATTTAATTTTTCTCAACTCTGAAAAATTTGGTTGTTGAAATAAAAAAAAATACGATAAGAAATAACAGATATAAATATTTGAAAACAAGATCTCACATTATTATTATTTGAATGATTATCATTGGTAAAGTCCAATTAATGAAAAATCCTTCATAACAAATAAGAGCATTCAGTAAGTTGGTTGGATAAAAACTGTATATACAAAAATAAATAACTTCCTTATATACTAGCAATAACTGTCCAGGGAGACAATGGGGAGAATGGATCCAATTTACAATAGAAAAAATAGATGTATAGGAATAAACTTATCAAAAATTGTTTAGGGTCCTTATAAAAAAGAATTTAAAACTTTACAAAAGCACATAAAAGTATATTTGAATAAGTGTGTGTGTCCCAAAACAAGATTTCTTAGGAAGAAAGACTTAATATCATAAAGTACCAATTAAGCCATAAATGATTTAGAATTCAAAGCCACCAAATGTTTAAGACTGGAACACCATGGTCTAAAAATATCTAGAAAAATAAGCACGCAAGACTAGTAATAAACATTACTATAAGGAAAAATGAACACAGGGAGCCTGTGTGGCTCAGTCAGTTAAGTGTCCCACTCTTAATGTCATCTCAAGTCATGATCTCACAGTTCATGAGATCAAGCCCCGAGTCAGTCTCTGTGCTGACAGTATGAAGCCTGCTTGGGATTTTCTTTCTCCCTCTCACTTGGCCCCTTCCTTTCTCCCTCTCCCTCTCCCTCTCTGTGTGTGCGTGTGCGTGTGTGTGTTGCCAAAACAAACTTTAAAAAATGAACACAAAAAACTAGCTAAGAAAATTATGAAAACTGAGGACAGGGGCTTACGCCATCTGGTATCAAAATCTATCCTAAAGCTACAGGAATTAAAGTGAGTTATTACTGGTGCAGAAAGAGGTGGAAAAATCAGACACCAAAGATCATTTACTTACCAGAATGAAAACTATCATGTTTGTCAGTTCTTTTTGCATCCCCTTTATGTCTGCAATCTCTGGGAGCTGGGGTGTTCCGGGGCTCCATCCTGAAACTCTCTCCTCTCTATTACACTCATCCCCAGGTGGTTTTGTTTCTTTTCAGGGTTTCAAATACCTTCTCTGGGTGTTGTAACCATAAGTTTTTATTTCTAGCACCTATCTCTCCTAAAACTCCAGATTCCCAAGCCCATTTGTCTGGTCAACATCCCCCTTGGAAGCCACATGAACATCACAAACAGCTTCCTCCCCTCGGTCTCCAAACTGAGAAACAGGCACCTCCATCCTTTTTGTTGCTCACATCAAAAGCCCCAGAAAGATAAATTTTTTTATTTTTATTTTTTTTTACAAATAGTTTATTGTCAAGTTGGTTTCCATATAACACCCAGTGCTCATCACCACAAGTGCCCTCCCCCCTCCCCCCTCCCCCCCGCCTCTNAGTATTCCATCGTATAGAAATTTTTGATGCCCCTCTTTAGCTCAAACCCTATTATCTAACCTGTTAGAAAATCCCATGGACATACCTGCAAAATGCATCTTGAACACAACCACCTCTCATGACCCCTCTGTCACCACCACCCCAATCCAAGCCCTGTCGTCTCTCCTATGGATCACCACATGAGCCTCCACACTTGTCTCCCTGTATCCCCTCTGACCTCCTTCAGCCAATTTTCAAAATGGCAGCCAGAATGATTCTTGGAAACACAGTAATTGGTCGCACCATTCCTCTGCTCAGAACCCTCCAACAGCTTCCAATCACTTAGAATAAATATCCTTACTTTGGTCTGCAAAGGTCCATGTATTCTGCCCCTAGCTCTGGTGGTGTACTGGCAAATGTCCAATAACCAGCTCTCAAAAAAAAGTATATGTATACACTCATAGGTTTATTATAAATTTTATCAATAACAAGGATGTATAGCACACAATTTGCAAATAGTAACAAACTATACAGTGTTCACCTTTGTAAATTCCACATACCAAATTGATTCTCACAGAATCCTTCCATTGTTTTCTTACCAAACTCCTGTTACCCAAGCAAACCTATGGTTGCAGTTGATGAATGAGTATGTTCTAAAAAACGTTGGCTAACATGTACCTTTACACTAAAGAGGAGGAGGAAAGGGAAAGAATAAAAATGTAAGGTGGAACATCACTTGCTCGTCAGTGATGAAAACTATTTTGTTGATAATAATTTTTAAATACTGGAGGAATATTTCCCAATTTTTTGTGTGTTATTCACAACACAGCAGCTGCAGATGGGACACACTAATCTGCATCATTAACATTTTCTCTATCACTGTTAAGTCTAGACATCAACAAGACAGTAAGGGAAGCCCTGCTGCTTTGTACAATTTGCTGATTTCCATGGTGTAAATATTCTCACCATGGCTGACTTCAAGCTACCAGCATGATGTCAGTGAGCACAGAGTTGTGAAGAGATGTGCAGTAACATACTGCACAGTGCAATAGACACAATTAACTTCAAGAGCAGAGATAGTCAAATGTAGAAAAGCAATTATAAAGTGATGAAATTTGAGTACTTGTTCCTTCCTTTTTAAAGTTTTTTTTAAATGTTTATTTTTGAGAGAGAAAGCGCACATGCATGCGCACACAAGAGGGGAAGCGCAGAAAGAGAGAGTGAGACATAGAATCTGAAGTCAGATCCAGGTTCTGAGCTGTCAGCACAGAGCCTGCCCTACGCCGGGCTCGAACTCCTGGACCAAGAGATCATGACATGAGCCAAAGTCAGACACTTAACTGACTGAGCCACCCAGGTGCTCCAGTTCCTTCCTTTTTAATACAATGTACTTAGAGTTATAAGTTTACATGATTTTTTTTTATTTCTGAGAGAGTGAGAGAGACTGCGTGAGCAGGGGAGGGTCAGAGAGAGAGGGAGATACAGAATCTGAAACAGGCTCCAGGCTCTGAGCTGGCTGTCAGCACAGAGCCCAACGTGGGGCTTGAACCCACGACTGTGAGATCATGACCTGAGCCGAAGTCGGATGCTTAACCGACTGAGCCATCCAGGTGCCCCATAATTTTATTTTTAATAATGGTTATATTTAACAACAGTTTGTGAAAGAAAGTCCTGAAAACATGACAGTGGACTCTGCTGGGCAGGTGAAAGCAGCCTTCCACATACCACCACCCGGCATCCCCTTTGTTATCTTCACTCTGCTTCAGCCACACTGGGCTCCTTGCCCCCTTCCGCATATCCAGCACTCTTCCACCACTGGACTGCTGCACTTGCTGTTTCCTCTGCCTGAAACACTTCTCGAGCTGGCCCCACAGCCAACTCCTCTTCCCTCCTGCCCTCTGCTCAGAAGCTTCCACCATCCCTGGCCACTCCAACTAGAGTCACACTTTGGGCACTCTCTACTTCTTTGCACAGCTGTGTGCTTTGCTTCTTGACATTTATTATCATCTACTAAAACCAAAGAAGGGGAAAGAGAAGTAGGAAGAAGAAGACCTGGATATTCAGCAGCTAGAAATTAGAAAATCAACTGACAGTACCTCTATAAAGTGGAATATGATGCAGCCATTAAAAATGTGGTATAGAGGTGCCTCGCTGGCTCAAGTTAGTAGAGTGTGTGACTCTTGATCTTAGGATTCTGAGTTCCAGCCCCACGTTGGGTTTAGAGATTACTTAAAAATATAATCTTTTAAAAAATGGAGTTATAGGGGCGCCTGGGTGGCTCAGTCGGTTAAGCGTCCAACTTTGGCTCAGGTCATGATCTCGCGGTTCGTGGGTTCGAGCCCCGCGTAGGGCTCTGTGCTGACTGCCAGCTCAGAGCCTGGAGCCTGTTTCAGAGTCTGTGTCTCCCTCTCTCTCTGACCCTCCGCTGCTCACGCTGTCTCTCTCTCTCTCTCTCTCTCTCTCCTAGAAATAAAAAAATAAAAAAATAAAAATAAAATAAAATAAAAAATGGAGTTATAGAGAAATACGTAATGACATGGTAAAATACCCAGGGCGTACTATTAAGTGAAAACCACAGGATTCAAAGTAGGTCGTCAAGTAATATTACACAGGTAAAAAAATAAAATCTAAACATAGAAAAGCAACTAGAAGGGAATAATATTAAAACATTCACAATAATTATCTTTGAATAGTGGGGTTCAGGTGATTTCTCTTAGTTTTTTTTTAATATTTTCTAACTCTCTACAATAAACATTTGTTATATTTGGAAGTATAGAAAACTTAAAGACCATGTTTTTCATACTTAGGGCAGGAATGACATCATCTTCCAGAAATTCCCAAATTCTGGGAACTATTCAAGATGACCACACATACAAAGTGCAGGAAGAGACTAGTGAGAAGAAGATAGGTGGAAAGAGTTACGGTATCTTCTAAGTTCACCTCCCTTATCTCCAAGAAAAAAACACAAAGCGAGAGAACGGAAACACTCAAATTGCTTATATGTGGTTATCAGTAGCAAAAGGCCTTAGCGTGAATGAACTAGGCCTTTCCTAAACTCATTCTTTAATCCCTAAGGTGCATTCCACAGAGAACAAATAGACTTGACATCCTGGAGGTGCCCTACTAAATAAACTCACCCACAGAGAGGGGAGGTATTGGNTAGTCTGGAATCACATCACCTGATTTGGCTCCTGGGTGCCCATGTCCTGCCTGCATCTCCAGCTGATCCATCCTTGCCTCACAGCTAGGACAGCCTTAGAGCATCCCTTTATCCTGCCTGGTCCCAGTGGTAGGTGCAGTGGATGAACCCATGCGGGTTTCATTCAATTTTTAATCAAGATGCTAATAAAGCATATTAATGTTAAGACAGGAGGGCAATTTTTTTAAATGTCAGAAAACTTGAGCAAGTGGAAAGGATGCCAGAATGTGAGAGTCCGGCACAGCCACAAGGCAGGAACAGTGACAGTGGCTCAAAGGCATAATAGAGCCCTTTGTTGTGATGCTCTGTAGGCAGCTGGTGGCCTGAAGGTCCAAGCAGGGCTGAGAGAAGAGAGGAACTGATTAGAATGACTATGACTCCTAATGCAGGCCCGGAAAGCAAAGCCAGACCCTTCCCCGGAGAATACTCAGTCCCTCGAGGCAGAAGGAGGTCTGGGAGCAGATTGCACGGGGCTCTCCTATGCATCAGGCTGAGCCCTAAGCAGTTTTCCTATGGCCAGTCCTGCTAATTTAATGAACAAGTTTACCTCGTGGGGATTATCTGACCTCAGAGGGTATCAGAGGTTGGAGGGCTATCAAAGATGTCCCTGAATTGTATGAAGAAAAGAAGTATGTTTAAACAAAGTATATTCAAAGAAAGATCTCAATCTCCCTCCCCAGCAATTTGGGGCATGAGAATCCAGACCATCTTGGAGTTCTGGGTGATGAAGAAGGTTCCACTGTGGCGACCACCATAGGAATTTACGCTAAAACTCATATTCACAGATCAAGTGCCAGGCTGGAGAGGTCTACTTTAAGAAGGCACCCATATTTGGCTAGATACAGTATCCAACTCTGCAGACTTTCTACTTAAGTTTGAAGATCAGTCTGGTGGCCAATGCCAAATGGCAAACACTACACAATGCTTCAAAAATGGGAGACAGAAGCATGGATAAAATAGTCTCGTCAATAAAATAAGAAATAGCAAAATTAATTACCATTTATGACTATAACTTTAATTCCTTTTTCTGGAAATTCCCACTGCAATAGTCAAAAGAAAGAGGAAAAACAACAACAAACCTATGCGAAAGTAGGTAAGACTTTTGAGGATATTTTATCATTTTAATTATCCAGATGGAGGAATCATACACCAATTTCTGTTCCACACAAAGAAAGGAAAAACCTCCATGCAAAGCCAAGTTAGGTAAGGTCCCCCAGCAGAATGTCCCATCCTCAAACCTCCAAGCTCATGGAACTAGTTTAACAGTGAGAGGGAGCCAAGGATCAGTTAGAGAGGGAAACCCTACTCTTCTGAATCACTGAAAGTGGATTCAGAGCTTGCCCAGAGAGAATCTTCTGGAATATCTATGCAAGGTCGCCCTAGCATTTATGCCTGTGGAGTTGTCCTGGGACCTTAGGGCCAGGCCCTAGTTCTAAAGAAGTGGCCTGATGAGCAGATTACTCCACCAGTCAGTGAATAGTGCTGACACACTGATTTCGGGATGACTGTCACTCATGATGGATATACGATAAGTTCAGGTTTCTGGGCTACTACTAACACTTGGGCTTAGGCTATATATAGGGGACCACGCACTGGTGTTCACCCGTCCAGAGTCCAACCGCATGCTGCTGCCAACCTATAACATCAGAGGGCTCTGGGGTGGACACAGGCATCCTTTACCTTGTGTGTCCTCCACCAGGGTGGTCATGCTGCCCCTCCAGCAGGTTCTGCACTATGTGTCAGACCATCCTCTGGGGGCGGCCAGGCCAAGCTCTTCCAAGAGCTTTTGGGATCACTGTTCTAAAATGCCAAAGAGCCCTTCCGGTGTCCTCTCTTGTCTAATAGAATTGGTGGCGTCATGCTTTTCTGGGTCAGTCTTAAGCAGCGCCGGTTGAAAAACAGACGTGCTTTGTGGGAATGGGACCATTCCTCTTGCTTTGCCTACAGGCCCCGCCACTCTCTGGTCTGCTTGCTGCAAGGGTGCTGTCAACATCGGAAGAGATCACATTCTGGGAATGTAATGATCACAGCTAAAGAGTTCAAGGGAAGACGTGGTTGGAAGATGTGTCATTCTACATTTATGCTACAAAATTTCAAGAAGCAAATTTAACATGACCAGAAAACGAATTATTCACAATTTCCTTCACACTCTGAAGAAGACTTGTGTTTGTAGGCAACTAAAACAAAGCACAGTAACAGCATCTGAGAGTCCTTGGAAACCAATATGGACAGGCAGCTCTGGATAATGCAGCATCATGAATAACAATATAACCAGCGCTAGACAAAGGCATTAGGGAACTTCAGAGTCAAGAAGATCTACACTGTTTTACTACAAACAGGTTTGGAAGAGACATGACTTTGTGTATAATAACACAGTCACTAGCTTTTTCTCCTGACACACAGGAAATTAGTCAGGCAGTCTATAGTCTATATGCGACAGTAAATAGAGCACTAATAAAGAACAGGACAAGAGGAGTCCTGGATATGCTCAGGAAGAAATGGTGCTTGGTCACTACAGAGAGTATTCACATGCACTGGCTGAATGGTAAGACACAAAACTTAAGTCCCTCCTCTATCCATTGTTCTAAATCTTCACTGACAGTTCACCATCCCTCACATGGCCACATGGATTTGCAATATAAGTTTTAATTAAATTTTTATATAGACAATATTCGCCCAGGACTCTACACAGCCTAGAGATAGCCCTGATATTGTAGGTCTGAGATGCAGGTGACTTATTGGAAAGCGCTCTTCAAAGAAAACATATAGGTAAATATAACACATCTCTTTCCTTATATAGGAAGAGAGGAAATGTATTTAGAGACATAGGATTTTTTTCATTAAACATCAGTAGAATAAAAATAAGTGTGAAACAAAATGCACTCCCCGAAAGAACATGGCAGGCCAAAACCATATTGCAAAAAGCAATCAAAGAAAAACAAGAAAACATAAAAATAGCAGCAGTTAAAATAAGAGAAGCAGAACAAAATATATTAGTTATACACTAACTGTATACTGTATAAGCTCGTCTACTCAGGTAGCTCAAATTTGCTTAGTAAACTAAATGCAAATAATTACTATTTAATAAGAAACATATTTGAAACAAAATAATGTAGAAAACTTAAGGTAAAAGGATGATTGGTCTTCTGTTTCTGGTGATATTTAAGACTAAATATCTAGAGAAACCCTCCTGATATAAAATGTAAAAACATGTGGGATACTATACATGTATGTATAGGAAAAAAATTTAAATGTATGGCAAGGAATGTATATTTACAATAAAAACATGTAAAGCACAAGAGGAATGCTCCCATGAGCAAAAATCAGCAGGAAAAAAAAAACTCAAACTGCATAATAATACCTGCAAAGACAGCAGATGTTAGGATTACCAGACAGAAAAGAAATTCATACTTTTTAAATATTTTAAGAAAAAAATAAGATATTGAAAGTGTAATGAGTGAGCCAAAGACCACCAAAATGTCTGGGTGGAAATAATACCAAGTAAAACTCCAGAGATAACAAAATATAAGTGAAACTCGAGCTACATAGGTGCTAAGTGGAAATTGGGTGCAGCTGAAGAGATTGGCGTGAACAAGGTGATACACAAGAGATAGTTCCCGAATATTGCATAAATGTACTAAAAATATGACCAAGAGGTTAAGGGATATGGGATATAAAGTGAAGAATTCCAACAGGCACCTAATTATTATTTATGATAGAGCTTATAAAGATAATAAAGGAAAATCATTATTCAAACAACAGCTAAGACTTTCCCTAAGTTGATAAGAAGCATCAATCTCAGACTCAGGATGTCCAACAATTCCTAACAGGATGAACAGAAAGACATCCAGAAAAAATTGGTATAATTGTGGAACAAAGACAAAGAGAAGATGTTAAAATCAGCCAGACAGAAAGGATAGATTACCTGCTGATTTCTTAATGGAAAAAAATTTAAAAAGCCAAAAGACTGTCAAATGATACTTTCAAAGTGCTGGGGGTTGGCATTGGTCAACTGAGGATAATTACACTCACCTGAATCATCTTTCACACACAAAATAATAATGACATTTGAGACAAATGGTAATAAAAAAACATTTACTAGAAACTGATACTCACTAGAAAGAAGGACACACTTCAAAAAGGAAGAAAATGATCTCTGAAAGTCTAAGATGACAAGAAATAGGTGAACAAAAAAATGGTAAACACGGAGCTAGCTATAACAAAATACTGTTTTAAAAATAAGAATAAGGAGGACCTGGGTGGCTCAGTCAGTTAAGTGCCCCACTTTTGATTTCGGCTCACGTCCTGATCTCAGTTATTAGATCCAGCCTTGTGAGGGGCTCAAGCATGGAGCCGGCTTGAGATTCTCTCTCCCTCTCCCTTCACCCCCTCCTTTGCTTGTGCGCATGCTCGTTCTCTCCCTCTCTCTCTCTCTCTCTCTAATAAATAAATAAGAATAACGTCTAAAGTGTGGAATTTTAAAAAACCTAAAATGTTGAACAACAATGGATATACATACGTGGGGATGATCATTAAGTTAAAGTATCTGAACCTCTTCATATTGTTTAAGACACAGATAAGGACACAATTGATAGTTTAGTTTAAATTTTGTTAATATAAACATGTATGCTGAAATGTCTAAGTTACTACTAAAAGAAGAGAATTCAAGTGTATAATATCAAATTAGGAAAAGAACAGAATAGAGGTGGGGGACAAATAAATCTAAGAGTGCACAAAAAGGAGGTAGGGAGAAACAGAAAAGCTAGGGCAAATAGTTCTAAATGGTAAAAAATATTTACAGACAGACACTGCAATCAATAATAACAAAAAAACTTTTCCAGTTAAATTTAAAAAATTGCCAGACTGGATTTACAAAATAGCTAAGCACATTTTGAAAACACACACACATAAGCTGTAAGAACAACAGAGAGGCTGAAAATCAAACATGAAAAAAGGTAATTGGGAAAATTCAAGCCAACAAAGCACTACTATACACATATTACTATCAGACAGAATTAAGTTTTTTAAAAGAATTTCAAGATATAATGAGGACCACTATATTTTTACAGGTTATTTTTAAAAATTTTTTAATGTTTATTTATTATTGAGACAGAGAGAAACAGAGCATGAGGGGGGGAGGGGCAGAGAGAGAGGGAGACAGAGTCCAAAGCAGACTCCAGGCTCTGAGCTGTCAGCACAGAGCTTGACATAGGGCTCAAACCCATGAACTGTGAGATCATGACCTGAGCTGAAGTTGGACGCCCAACCAACGGAGAAACCCAGACGCCCCTACAAGTTAACTTAAAACAGCTTTATTGAAATACAATTCGCATATATAAACCACCTACATAAAGTTTATAATTCAGTGGATTTTAGTATATTCACAGGTAAGGACAACCATCGCCACAATTTTCTAATATTTTCATCATCTCTAAAAGAAGCCCTTCAGCTGTCACCACCAGCTCTCTAACTCTCCCTCTAGTCTAAGCAAATCAAATCTACTTCCTGTCTATATTTCACCATTCTGAGCTTTTATGTGAATGGTATCGTATAATATGTGGACTTCTGTGATTAGCTCCTTAGGCTTACTATGTTTTCAAGGTTTATTCAATTTGCAGCATGGATTAGTATTTCTATTCCTTTTCATGGACAAATAATATTCCATTGTGTGAATATACATTTCATTTATCCATTCACTCATTAATGTACATTTGGGTTGCTTCCATTTTTGGCTATAAATAATACTGCTATAAACATTAGTGTACAAGTTTTTTTATGTGAACATAGGCTTTCACTTATCCTGGGTATAGAGCCGGGGGTGTAACTGCTGAGATATGTGCTTAGTTTACGTTTAATCATTTGAGAAACTGTCAAACCACTTCTCAAAGTGGCTGCACCATCTTTCACCCACCGTATATGAGGATTTCAGGTTCTCCACATCCTTATCACTAGTTGTTGTTATCTCAATTTTTATTCTAGCCATCCTAGTGGGTATGAAGTGGTACCTCTTCACTTCCCTGATGACTGATGACATCAAGCATTTTTTCATGTGCCTATTGGCCATTTGTCTATCTTCTTTGGAGAAATATCTATTCAAGTCTTTTGCCCAGGTTTGAACTGCACTCTTTTTTAGTTGTTGAGCTGTAAGGATTCTAGGAATTCTTTATATATTCCAGATGAAAGTCCCATATAAGATAAATAATTCTTGAATATTTTCTCCCATATTGTCGGTTGTCTTTTCACTTTTTTGACGGTGCTCTGTGAAGCAAAAAAGTTTATAATTTTGTTGATATACAATTATTTTTTTATTTCTCATGATTTTGGTGTTATATCTAAGGATCATTTGTCAAACCCTAGGTCATGAAGATTACCTCTATATTTTCTAAGAATTTTACAGCCTTAGCTCTTACATGTAGGTCTTTGATCCATTTTGGGTTAGTCTTTGTATATGGTGTGAAGGACCAAACTTCATTCATTTACATGTGGATATCCAGTTATCCCAGTGTCATTTGTTGAAAGAACTATTCTTTCCCTAGTGAATGGTGTTGACACCTTTCTCAGGATCAATTGTCCATAAATGTATGCGCTTATTTCTGGCTTCTCAGTTCTATGCCATTGATAGATATGTCTGTGCTCTTGCTGGTATTGTGCTGTTTGATTACAACTGCTTTGTAGCAGGTTTTAAAATTAGGAAATGATGGGGCACCTGGGTGGCTCAGTCAGTTAAGTGTCCGACTTCGGCTCAGGTCATGATTTCACAGTTCGTGGGTTCAAGCCCCACATCGGGCTCTGTGCTGACAGCTAGCTGAGAGCCTGGAGCTTGTCTCAGATTCTGTGTCTCCCTCTCTCTCTGACCCTTCCTGCTCATGCTATCTCTCTCTCTCTCTCTCAGAAATAAACATTAAAAATAAACAAACAAATAAATAAAATTAGGAAATGAGAGTCCTACTACTTCAGAATTGTTTTTAATGATTTTTTTAATGTTTGTTTATTTTTGAGAAAGAGTGTGCACGTGTGCGCACATGTGGGGGAGGAGCAAAGAGAGAAGGGGACAGAAAATCCGAAGCAGGCTCTGCACTGACAGCAGCGAGCCTGATGCAGGGCTCGAACTCACAAGATGCAAGATCATGACCTCAGCTGAAGTCAGAGTTCAACCAACAAAGCTACCCAAGCACCCCTGTTTTGATTATTCTGAGGCACATTCAATTTTATGAATTTTAGAATCAGCTTGTCAATTTTTACAAAGAAGTCAGCTGGGGTTCTGATAGGGATTGTGTTGAATCTGCAGAGTAAGCTGGGAGTGTTGCCATCTCAAAAATGTTAAGTCTTCTGATCCATGAACAGGAGATATTTTCCCATGTATTTAGATCTTCTTTAAGAAGGCTAAAGGCTGTTGGCTTTTAAGTTTTCAGGGTATATGTTTGCACAGTTTTTCTGTTAAATTTATTTCTAGATAACTTACTCTTTCTGATGCTAGTGTGAATGAAATTGTTCTCTTAGTTTCATTTTTGGATTGTTAATTGTAAGTGTATACAAATATAATTGATTTTTGTACATTAATCTTGTATCCTCCAACCATGCTGAACTTGTATGTTAATTTTAATAGTTTTTTAATGGATTCCTTAAGATTTCCTATAGTTGTGAATAGAGGTAGTTTCACTTCTTCCTTTCTAATGTGATTCCTTTTTATCTATTTTTCTTACCTAATTACCCTGGCTAGAATGTCCAATACAGTGTTGAATAGAAGTGGTAAGAGTGTGCATCCTTGTCCTGTTTCTGGTTGTAGAGAGAAAGCATCCAGTCTTTCACCATTAAATATGATGTTAGCTGTGGACTTTTCAGAGATGCCCTTTATCAGTTTAAGGAAATCCCCTTTTATTCCTAGTTTGTTGAGTGTTTTTATCATGAAACAGCATTGGATTTTGCCAAATGCTTTTTTTGCTCCTAATGAAAGATCATGTCATTTAAAAAATTATATTGATACAATATATTCTATTAATTGATTTTCAGATGCTGAGCTAGTCTTGCATCTGTAGGATAAATCCCATTTCGTCATGGTGTATGATTCTTTTCTATGTTACTAGATTCAGGTTGCAAGTATTTTATTGAAGACTTTTGTAGCCATATTTATAAGAAATATTGATCTGAGGTTTTTTTGTGATATCTTTGTCTGCTTTGAGTATCAAGCACTCAAAATATTATGGGGGATAGGGTTCCTTCCTTTTCCATTTTTTGGAAGAGTTTGTGAAGAATTGGTAGCAAGTCTCTAAATGCTTGGTACAGTTCAGTGGTGAAGACACGTGGCAAACAATTAGTTTTACTTCATAAGAGAGATAAAACTATTTAAGTACATAATAACATATATAGAGCAAAGAAAGGACAGAATCATAAAAGAAATTAATAAAACACTAAAATTTGGGGACATTTAAAAGTAAGTCTCTCATTAGCTATTGGATCAATACCACAACTATTACACATTCAAACTTGGTGGAGACTGTCTATAGCTACTGGAACAGACAGCTCCTCAGTATCTCTTCAGACATAAGCCAGTTGTATGCTTGTCAGCAATGGTCATACACAGCTTCCTGGGAAATAGCCCTGGAATATATTCCATGGACCTGAACTACCTGGACCATGAGGCACACCTCCGCATCCACCAAGGGAACATCTGCCAATGTCATCAATGATGTATTGCTCACAGGTAGAAGAGTTTTGGCTCTTGACAGAAGCTAGATATGAATGCTGCTCTTAATAACCTTGGCTTTGTTTATAATCAGAATCAATTCTTGTTGCTGATGAGAGAGAATACTCTGCTTGTCTCTCAAGGAAGGAAAAGGTGAGAGTGAGCCACTTTATAGGTGGCCTGGGTTTTGCAATGAGGGCTTTTTAGAGGGGCAAATGAGTGAATAGAGTGTGCAGTTTCTACTCCTTGTCAGCAAATGATGTGTTGGTTGGTCCCTCCAGCTCTAGGTAGATATTCATCAGTAGATATTCATCAGTAGATTTTGCCCACAGCCACTATTAGCTTAGTGATTAGGTGATTTTCTATTTCTCATATGGAATTTAATTTCTTTGCTGAAGCAATTTTATTTTCAAAAAATGAAAAGAAAGTGATTTGACTTTTATTTCCAGCAATAGTCTGAACTAGATAACCTGAAAACTCTTTACAAATATTACAAATATCCTATTATATGCATAGCCATGATCCTAGGAAAGGAAATTCCCAGATGTCAAAAACAAAGAGAAAAGTAAAAACCAAAGAGATAAGGACCTGAGCTGATCCTGTAGCAGCCCTAAGGGTGTTTTTTGGTCTCAGTAACTAAGGGATTTTGGGTTTAATGACCTCAGAAGGGAATGAAATGAGATCTTGATCCTGCTTATGGGGAGCAACAGAACTAAGACTTCTGTATAAAAGCCAAGTTCTTAGAAAAGCTCCACATTCTGTAAAAGAGTTAACTAGAAAATACCAACCCAACAGCATAAGGATAAGGGAAAGAAAATTTTTTTGTCCTGATCTGGCATCTCAGAGGGAAGAAAGCATCTCATGGGCTTATGCTTACACAGTTTTAGAGATCAAATTTAAGCTTTCTTCAGGACCCCTTCACATTATAAATATACATAAAATAATGGCTTGCATTATGGCTTCATATGGTTATAATATCCTTAGAGCATCTGACAGACACAAAAGAAAAATCAGTTTGGAGAAATACTCCTTCAATCCAGGATGCATAAGTTTCCTATAGATTAAGTCCTCTATGCATGAGCTCACAATGAAAAATTACAAAATATACGAGGAAACTACTTAGCTTCATGAGATCAGCAGACACAACGAATAGTAGGTTTCGATGTTTGAGAACATCAGATGATGCAAATATAGGACATGAATGACATACTGAGTATGATTAAGATGATTAAAACCATAATAGAAAATGAGAAATAAGCAGGAAAAATAAAACACTATCTACAAAGAACCAAATAGCACCTATCAACACCCCCAATTATAGGGGAAAAAACTGACAGAATTGAAGGAACAAATAGATAATTCAATAATGGTAGTGGGAGATTTCAATGCCACACTTTTTGTAATGGTAGAGCAAGTAGGCAGAAGATCAACAAGGAAATAGACCTAACTGACTTTTATAGAATCCTCTACCCACTAACAGTAGAATAGACATTCTTTTCAAGTGCACATGGAACATTCTCCAGATTCGACCATACGATGGCAAAAAACAAGCCTCAATCAATTTGAAAGGATTGGAATAATACAAAGTCGGATTGCCAAACATAACTGAATGTAATTAGAAAATAAGTACAGAGGAAATTTATGAAGTTCACAAATATGAGGATATTAAACAACACACTCCTCAATAACCAATGGATCAAAGCAGAAATGGGAAGAGAAATTAGAAAATACCTTGATGTAAGTGAAAACAAAAATACAACATATCAAAACTCAGGATATGCAGCTAAAGCAGTGCACAGAAGGAAAGTTGTAGCTGCAAATGCCTATATTAAAAAGGAAAAGGGGCACCTGGAGGCTCAGTCGGTTAAGCATCCAACTTTGGCTCAGGTCATGATCTCACGGTTCGTGGGTTCAAGCCCCACGTCAGGTTCTATGCTGGCAGCTCAGAGCCTAGAGCCTGTTTCGGATTCCGTGTCTCCCTCTCTCTCTGCCCCTCCCCCACTCATGCTGTCTCTCTCTCTCTCAAAAATAAACTATTAAAAAAATGTTTAAAAAAAAAAAGGAAAAAAAGGGCACCTGGGTGGCCCCAGTTAAGTGTCCAACTTCAGCTCAGATCATGATTTTGCAGTTTGTGGGTTCAAGCCCCACACTGAGCTCTGCACTGCTCTGCTTGGGATTCCCTCTCTCTCCTCCTCTCCCCTCCCCTCTCCCTCAAAATAAATGAATAAAGTTAGGGGAAAAAAAGGAAAAAGTATATCAAATCAATAACCCAGCTTTCTGCCTTAAGAAACTAAAAAAAGAGGAGTCAGTTAAACCCAAAGCAGAAAGAAAGAAATAATTAAGATTAAAGCAAAAATTAAACAGAAAATAGAAAACAGAGAAAAACAGTGAAACCAAAAGCTGATTCTTTGAAACGATAGATAGTATCAACAAGCACTAAGTAGTCCTGATATGCCCTGAAATTTCATTGTTCTACAGGTCTACATCCACCTGGGAATTAACTTCTCTGAGTTGTAGCTTAACCCACTCCCCTATACCTCCTAGGTTACCCCTCCCATTTGTCTCCCCTATAAAACAGCATTAAAGTCATACACATCCACAGAGTTCATGGTTTCTTTCTTTCTCTATAACTTGACTAATGCAAAGCATTTTTGAGAATACTTACGTACACACACACAAGGAAAAAAGTTTATGATGAAATCAGAGCAAAGGAAAATTTCAGATAAAGAATAATTTTATTTATTTAAATTTATTTACTTTAATTCAAAATTAGTTAACATATAGTATTAGGAGTAGAACCCAGTAGAGGCACCTGGGTGGCTCAGTTGGTTAAGCATCTGACTTCAGCTCAGTTTGATCACACAGTTTGTGAGTTCGATCCCCACATCTGGCTCTGTGCTCCCAGCTCAGAACCTGGAGCCTGCTTCACATTCTGTGTCTCCCTCTTTCTCTACCCCTCCCCCACTCATGCTCTGTCTCTCTCTCTCAAAAATAATTAAAAACATTAAAAAAAATTTTTTAAAGGAGTAGAACCCAGTGATTCATCACTAACATCTAACACCTAGTGCTCATCCCAACAGTGCCCTCCGTAATGTCCATCACCCATTTTGCCCATCTGCCCACCTCCCTCTACCTACCTTCAGTTTGTTCTCTGTATTTAAGAATCTTTTATGGTTTGCCTCCCTCTCTGTTTTTATCTGATTTTTCCTTCCTTTCCCCTATGGCCATCTGTTTTGCTTCTTAAATTTCACATATTAGTGAAATCATGTAATTGTCTTTTTCTGACTGATTTATTTCACTTATCATAGTATACCCTAGTTCCATCCACGTTGTTGCAAATGGCAAGATTTCATTCTTTTTGATTGCGGAGTAATATTCCAATGAATATATGCACCACATTTTCTGGCAAAGGGTATTTTATGTATAAAATCCAGCACATGCAACAAGCCCTACACACTGTACTGAGACGCGCCAAAAATTATGAAACTGAGCTTTCCAACTCTCCCTGCAACCCCTTTCATACTTCACCAAGAAAAGGGGGTACATCCAAAGATTCACAGGATCCACGAGTTAGGAAACAAACTTCACAGCAGTATATTGTGTTGCCATTTGAGAGAACCTCAGTTTCATCTGACAGAGCAAACTGAAAGGTTTTCCCTTGGATGCAGGGTTCAGGGCCATTTAAGGAGCATTGTATGCCCTTGAGCGTGAGCACCCTCTGCCCCTTCCCATTTGACCTGAATTTCTCACTCCCTCGATAACTCAGTTCACAATGTTCTCTTGGTGGAAAAGTGCTAATTAAAGTTTCATAATTGTACAGGCCTGCATAACATTCTACTAGCCCATCTTCCCAAACTGACAGAACAAATCAGGAAACTGACATGCAAGTAGCATCCTGAGGATGGTTCCTATAAAAACTCACCCAGGCTCTGAACAAGTGGCATTTTTTTTTAATGTTTTTTATGTTTTATTTATTTCTGAGAGAGAGAGCATGAACAGGGGAGGGTCAGAGAGAAAGGGAGACACAGAATCTGAAACAGGCTCCAGGCTCTGAGCTAGCTGTGAGCTCAGAGCCCGACACGGGACTGGAACCCATGAACCGTGAGATCATGACCTGAGCCAAAGTCAGATGCTTAACTGACTGAGCCACCCAGGCGCCCCCAAGTGGCATTTTTAAAAGGTGGGTAGACATAAGGGAAGTTAAGAACAAAGATATATAATAATATTATCAAATTTATACTCTAGGCCACAAAGAATAATTTAATTACAAAATCTGGGGCACCTGGGTGGCTCAGTCAGTTAAGCATCCGACTTCGGCTCAGATCATGATCTCGTGGTTCGTGGGTTCGAGCTGTGCGTCGGGCTCTGTGCTGACAGCCAGCTCAGAGCCTGGAGCCTGTTTCGGATTCTGTGTCTCCCTCTCTCTCTGACCCTCCCCTGCTCACGCTGTCTGTCTGTCTCTCTCTCTCTCAGAAATAAATAAAACGTTAAGAAAAAAATTACAAAAATCTGCAAGTATTTTTAGAGAAGTACTACATTTGGCAGACGTTAGAAAGAAGTTTGTAATTTATATCTACAAAAAAAAAGACATACAATCATCTAAATGCACCCGATATTTAAATGTTCAATCTATTCTTTTTTTTTTTTTTAAGTTTTATTTATTTCTAGGGGGGAGAGAGAGAGAGAGAGAGAGAGACAGTGTGAGCAGGGGAGGGTCAGAGAGAGAGGGAGTCACAGACCGAAACAGGCTCCAGGCTCTGAGCTGGCAGTCAGCACAGAGCCCGACGCGGGGCTCGAACCCACGAACCGCGAGATCATGACCTAAGCGAAAGTCGGACGCTTAACCAACTAAGCCACCCATGTGCCCCCCCTTTTTTTTTTTAAGTTTACAATCTATTCTTTAAGCTATCAAACACCTTTCTGCCAATTTTGAGAGAGATAAAGTTTAGTCAAGACAACAGGAACAATTCAATTGATTCCTAAAACATTTGCTCAAGGAATTATTTAAATATATCAGAAAGACTTCAAAAACCAAGGAGCAATATATGTTTTCTGAAAAAACTCCAGGCAACATATGATAACATGAGCTTTTCCTAACAACTGAGTACAGCTTCAATTTCAGATCTAAAGGTATGTCATAAAATCATCAGGGATGATTTATTAACCACCCCAGGAGCAGGGCATGCAGGAGCATGGTGTCAACCAGTGATGGTGGGGCTCGTGCTCATCAGCACACATGTGAACAGCCTAATCTCTGCTTGTGGGAAACAAGAGAATGGCAACGGCTGGCACAGGAACCATTGAGCAAACAAGAAAAATAAATCAATTAAAGAAATATAACTAGATACATTTACAGAAATTTACCCATGTGCTCACCTCAACCCCTGAAAAATTTATTCCCCTGACTTCTATCCATTCATGGCATTTAGGGTACACATCTGTGATTCTCAGATTTTCTTCTTTAAGAGTTGAGACTGATACCCTGTCATAGCTTGTCTCATTACAGCTGTAACATTGTTGAAATCCTCATAGGCATAAATGGTAAATATTTATCACTTAATTAATGTTAGTATTTTAGGATGTTTATGACAACTCTCAAGATGATTGACAATATGCTGGGGGTAGAGCAAAACCAGGACTTGGATTTCGTACTGGGGACGATGAAGATCAGGTTGAAATCAGTCCAGGCCCTGAACAAAGCTCACTATTATTTAATTAATTTGAAAGTGCTGTCAGTTAAGACTTTTGGCTGCTTATGGGGTAATATGGGAGCCAACAGGCGAAGACGGCCAGTTTTAGGATATGCAGGGTAGTGGATTGTCCTTTCCCATGGATGGCCACGACAGTATGTCCTGTGCCACGTACTCTTCCCACAGTGGGGGAAGCTCTTCCATTAAGAGGTGGAGTCTAATTGTTCTCCCCTGAATCTGCCCTGTCCTGATGACCCATTTGTTACCCATCGAATGAATTGAATGATATTGCTGAGTTCTGTGACAAAGTCAGAAAAGACTCTGAAGCTTCTACTTGGTTCTCATGTGACATGTACTCTGGGAGAAGCCATCTGCCATCTGCCATATAAGGAGTCTAATTATCCTGAGATTACCATATGGAAAAGGCCACAGAGAGGTAGATGCTCCTTTAGATAGTCCACCTGAGCCCAGCTTTCCATCCATTCTTTTTTCCTTAATGCTTTTTTTTTTTTTTTTGAGAGAAAGACAGACAGAGCACAAGTAGAGGAGAGGCAGAGAGAGAGGGAGACAGAATCTAAAGCAGGCTTCAGGCTCCAAGCTGTCAGCACAGAGCCCAATGAGGGGCTTGAACCCATGAATTGAGAGATCATGATCAGAGTCAGACTCAACCGCTTAACCAATTGAGCCACCCAGGTGCACCTCATCCATTCTGATTCTGTGCCCAATTCCAATGTGTGGGATTTTTTCCACACTACTAGGTAATTCTCCCACACTAGCTAGATGTCCTACAATTTAACTCAATCCTCAGACTACCTACCTGGACATAGCATCAGACCCCACAGGTTAACAAGACTGCAACCCCCTACAGATGACCATCACAAATCCATATGGTCACCTGGGCTTCTAACCAACAGGTCATAGATGAGAAATTCCAATAATCCCCATGATGGGTTCAATTAATTGCTAGAGCAGCTCACAAAATTTAGAGAAACATTTTACTTACTAGATTACGGGTTTATTATAAAAGGATGTAATTCAAGAACAGTTATACTATCGCATCCTGTGCAATGTTTCCATGCTCTCTAAGTTTGCCACTTCGTATGTGTTCACTCACCTGGAGACTCTCTGAATCCCATCCTTTTGAATTTTTATGGAAGTATTATTACCTACACACGACTGATTACATCATTGGCCACTGGTGATTGATTTACCCTCCAGTCCCCCCCGCCCTGGGTTGGGGTACAACTTAAAGTTCCAACCCTCTAATGACTTAATTGGATCCCCTGGTGACAAGCCCCTAGCCCTAGGTTACCTAGAAGTTTTCTAAGAGTCACTTTATGAACATTAAGAAGTTTATTGTTCTTATCACTTAGGAAATTCCAATGGCTTTAGGAGCTCTCTGCCAGCAACACAAAGACCAAACATATTTCTTATTGTAAGTTACAATGCCACATCCATCCCACCAAAATATCAGAAGTATATGCTGTCTTACACTTTCCAGAATAACAATCCACAGGCTGAGAGAAGCAGTGAGTGACCTGAGTCCATGCCACAGGGAGCGAAAGAATAACTCAGCCAAACCCTTCCTGAATATCAGACTTCTCAAATAAGATATAATAAAAAAGGTTATTGTTTTAAGCCACTAATTTTACAGTAGTTTTCTCACACAGCTGTAGATAACCAGAACACACAGGTACATGTTACCTTACAGCATCAGGACAACCTCTGTGGACCCGTCTACAAACAATGGCTATATGTTCTTCTCCACAAAATCTCTTTGGGATGCCACATGGCCTGGGCCCAGCCACATGGGGATGATTTGCTCTCTCTACAAGTGTTTCTTTAAATGCCAAGTGACCCTAGTACAGTTAGGCACTTGTTTTCACATCATTAACCATTTGATAGGGATGCTTAGAGTACAGAGGATACTAACAGATGAAAAGCTTCAACCCAGAGTGCTAAAGTAGGGAGTTAGTTAGGTTCCAACAGAATACCTGGAGGTCAGCAAGAGGAAGTCACAGCCCGCCAACCTTCACGAAAGTCAGAGGGCAGTCCCGGAAGCACAGGAAGCCTGATCAAACCAGACAGGACCAAGATGGCAGATGCCTTAACAGGGCACCCCTGACCAAATTAGGAAGAAAAGGCAGGAAACCCTGCTTCCCACCCCAAGTAATAAATATTCTGCCCCCTAATTAACTGTCAATAAAAGATAGAAACCTAACCCCCAGGATGGTCTCTGTGCTGCGCTTATGCTCTTGTGCAGGTGCGTGCGCGCGCTCTCTCTCAGTCTCCCATCTCAAGAATGTACTTCTCACTTCAGTAAACTTTCCCTCTTGTGTCACTCATCCACTGTGCTGCGAATCTGCCCTTAAATTCATTCCAGTGACAGGACCAAGAACCTTTGGCCACTCCTTCCCGTCTGGCTGCGTCAGGGCCCCAGGGCCCGAGGACTCTCCAGTTCACCTGGCTACAAGAGGAGGAAGCAGAAACTAGGACATTTCTGAAATTCTCCTATGAGTTATTGAGTAAATCTATCTTGTTCTACATGAAACTTCAAAAATATCACCACTGATGGGCCGCCAGAATGGCTCAGTTGGTGAAGCGTCTGACTTCAGCTCAGGTCATAATCTCATAGTTTGTGAGTTCGAGCCTCACATCAGGCTCTGTGCAGACAGCTCAAAGACTGGACCCTGCTTAGGAGTCTGTCTCCCTCTCTCTCTCTGCCTTTCTCTCTCTCTCTTTCAAAAGTAATTAAACATTAAAAATTAAGAAAACTATCTTCACTGGTTAAATACAGAAAGCTAAAGACAGTTGTCAACTCTGTATTCTCTGAATGCTGATTTGTAGCGCAGAATATATTTCTCCAAACATTTCTAGCCATGAGACCTAATAATACTAATCTTAAACTGTGGGCCAGAGTCAGGAGCTAAAGAGAAAAAAGATGAATACAGTATTCTCTCTCTTCTCTAAGAGCAGGGCCAGCCCTGGAAAAACTTTAAGAAGGCATAGTTTGTCTTCAGCCCTCTGGTAACGCAGAATCCCTTCTCTTGGGTTCCTGGGACCCTAAGGTCACCCCCTGATGGTGGAATCACAACCAGATCCACCCTCCACTCCAGCACCTACCGCCCCCATGCTGCTGACTTTAAAATTACTTATCTAATTTCTTCCCCCAGCCTCCCAGGGAACAAATTCTCACTGATAAGTAAATGGTTGATTGGCTCTTTCTGCCTGGATTTACACTACTGGGATTTGAGGCTGCTTAGCTAAGTGAAGCAAAAATGACCAGGAGGGCCAGCATGCAGGCAGAACCATTCTGCTCTGAGTGTCTTCTGGCTTTTCATAGTGACTTCTCCCCTTCTGAATCTGTGGACTATCTCTGGCTCCTAGAGGCGGCGGCAACCAGACAACTGTAACGGGTTACGGCGAAGTCTGGAGGTAAACGCATCCGTGTTTCGGTAGTTTATAAATTGAAAACTTCACAGGTAATGTTAATCCCAAGGTTTAACAGAGGCTAGTTCTAAAACGAGCATCCTGTGTTTAACAACCTGTTCTCTGGAGACAAAAACCCTGATTGGCCTTTGCCAACCTCCCTGGTGTAAATGTTCCCATGCAGAATATCCGATTTTAAGATACCCATGTGCCATCACTGAATGTGGAACTGGGAGGTGATGTGCAATGTTTACCCTGTTAACCCAGTGGGACCCACTCTAGCTCCCACTACCAGCATCTGCGGCAGCCATGACCTACTTCCAAGCACAAGCAACCAAGATAATCTGGACATGGGGTTCCACGTGGAGACCAATTTTTAGAGGAAGGTGGTCACTGAAGTCCCAAAGATAGCCTTCTTCCCTTGTCCATGCAGACCTGTTCAATTCCTTATCTCCAAAGTCCTTTTCTTCTCACCCCTACAATCTCCTCACTTCTAACTCATTGCTAAAGGCCAGTGACCACAATGGGCCCCTTTCTGGTTAGCATATTGCTGGTTTGCTTTGTGCACCCAAGTTTCTGTCCCCAAGAGACTAGAGTAGAGGCACAGCACAAACCAATTCCTATGGCTGGAACCCTACTTCTTGCTGACTGGTATCTCCAGAATTGATTCAGGCTGGTCTGTTTGGGGAAGAAAAAGGACTCTCACACATCTTGCAAGTCCTTGATGTTTCAGACATCTGGCCAATGTGGGACATGGAGCCTTTCTGCCTTGTAGGTGAAGAGGATGAGGCCTAGACACAACTCCAAGGCCAGATAACTGATTAGGGCAGAGCCAAATTTCAAGCCAGGTTTGGTGAGGCCAAAGACGAGCCTCTCAACTGTAATGCCCACCCTGTCCCCAGCATCTTTGTGGTTTTCAAACGATTCCCCAGGAACTTAGAGTCCCAAGCAGGTGACTTAAAGACATTACAAATATTTTATGCAAATTTTGTGTTTTTAAGTATCTTAACCATTGTTGTAAAACCACACAAGTTAAAGCAACATGTAAAGTCAGCGTGTTTTATACCAAATACGGGTAACCTGCTCTGCCAGGTTAGTGTATCCGGACCTCAAAATAAAATTTCCTCATTATCTCACTGATGTATTTATACTTTTTATTTAGAACATTGTGCACATGAAGCAACATGCAGAAGAATGAAACTAGATCATTTTCTCACACCATGCACAAAAATANGTCATTACAGGATGGCAAGTGCCGAAGTTTTTGTATTTTTTTTACCAGTAAGGTAAATTGAGTAAGACTTAAATTCTATTGGTTGGGGGAATTGCACATAAAATAAGGAACCACTCCTTACCTTCTCTGCATTTCATGTTTCATCACTTATGTTTCAACTGCACATTATACTCTGCTCCCTGCAACATCTTTTCTTCATAGCCTAAACATTACCACCCTTTCATTTAAATCACAGATCACCCCCTGACAAATGTCCTTACTTGTGTGTGGACTTACTGGCTATTTCCACAGCTCTGCTCTCCCACCCACCCTCCAAATGTCAGCTCCAGGAAGGAAAGGACTTTACTCTGTTTATCACTATATCCAGAGCACTTAGACCACTGCCTGGATTATAGTAGGTGCTCAACAAAAAGTTTGTGAATGCATGGATAGATGAACCAATGCATGAATGAATAAATAACAGAATCAAGTCACTGCTTGAGTTACTCTATGGCAGAGACAGGTACTAAGATATATGAGAGTTTTTTAATGATATTGCTGCATAATATCCCATAATGTTGCAACATAAATTTGAAAAGTGTTTTCTACCATACAGTTGTGATTTTAAAGTACCTTAAGAAACCATTCATTAGCTCCCTCCAGCTCGTACATTTACTAATTAAGGAACACAGGCAGTTCTTAGTCACAGAGAGCAATTCAACTTTGGAAAAAAATATCTTGCCACTTGTCTTTCAAACCTCTGGACATTTAAGAGTATACTGAGATCATATGAGGCGCCTGCGTGGCTCAGTCAGTTAAGCATCACACTTAAGCTCAGGTCACAATCTCATGATTTGTGAGTTCAAGCCCCACATCACGTCAGGCTCTGTGCTGACAGATCAGAGCCTGGAGCCTGCTTTAGCATCTGTGTCTCCCTCCCTCTCTGCCCCTCCCCCACCTGCTCTCTGTCTCTCTCTCTGGCTCTCTGGCTCTCTCTCTCTCAAAAACAAAATAAAAACAATAAAAATAATTTTTCAAAAAGCATATACTGAGATCATAAGACGAACATTCAGAAATTAGTATGTACAAATAATACCTGTGTGACTCAGGGTTTTTTTTTTTTTCAATATTATGCAACCTAATAAAACGCAGACCTAAATGAAACACGACTCATCTATGACTGCAAATATTATCAAAAAAAAAAAGGTTGATTACAAAGACTGTGTTGATCTAAAAAGCCTCACTTTTCTTACTATCTGGTTTACAATGAATAAATATTATACATTTGAACTTATAAAATCAATTCATTCTAAGCATATAAACCTTATCTGTTTTATAAGTCAGGTTTCTTTTATCATTTGAGGGAAAAAGAGAATTCTGCTAAAAAAAAAGTCAGATGTAAACGCAACGGCCCTACCCCGCAGAGTGGCGGTTACCTGAGCTGCAGTCACCACATGTGTAAGATGCTCTGGGTGGTGCTTGGACATGGCCCTTGCCTGCTAAAGCCCCCTGTGGCACACCACTGAAGTCCACTTCATGGACAGGACCAGTCTCCAGCCCTTTGCTGTGGCGCTGACTCACAATGGTGAGAACAGGATGAAGGTGCAAGGTGAAGCCACAGGGACTGGGTTCCCTCCATCTCTGTCACTTACCAGTTGTGAGGGCACAACTTAACTTCTCAAGCAACACTTCCTTCATCTGGCAAAATCATAGCGTTAACCACTTCACAGAGTTGTTGCAAGAATTAGGCAGGTACTGTGAGCAAAGCATTTAGAACAGAACTGGGGTGATATTATTCCATTCCGTTTGATATTTCTATTTTTATTAGCATTATGTTTTAGTTCTTAGGTTCAATTCATGTATATAAGGCACCTTGTTTATGTCTCTTTGACAAATGTGTTCAGAAAAGTCCAAGGAAATAATAATGAAGTGCAAATAAGAAGAAAAACATAAAGGATTATATAACGGATTGCAGTATCACCAAGTTTTGTCATTCGGTATTTGATTAGTACACTGTTCCTGAAGGATATATCCAGCCTGAGTTTCCAAGTGGAAAGGAAGGGCCCAAACATGCATATCACATATTACTGATGCACATTTGATCTCCACCACCATTCCTCACTGCTTATCTGTGGACTGTGTTGAAAGCAGTAGAACAAAAACATCCAAATGCTCCTAACTTAAAAACACATCCATAGCATTTATATCCTGAGATGGGAAGAAATCTGAGAAGTCACAGTGCCCTGGCCCTGCCTTCTGGGAAGGGCACTTGAGAGAGTTTTACTGGCTTCCTAGGGAAGAGATGGTACTCAGAGGACTCCCTGGATTACAGGTAGGATGGCTCAACCACGTGGTGCCCCTGGGAGCCTTCCCACAAGTGGCACTCTGTAATCCAACCTCCAAAAAATGGGAATGGGGGCTCCCCTCTGGGAGCCAGGCCCACCCCTTCCCCCTAGCAGCCATCATGCTTGAGCTATCTGGGATGTGGCAAAATTAGTTGCACCTACCCCAGCTCCCATGGGGCTCCTGCACCAGGGCCTCTCTGCCCTCATTCCGTGGTGGGCTGGAAAATCAAGGCCACTCTCTTTAGAAGAAGCTCTGGCTTCAACTTAGACTCCTACCCTGGCTCTTCTCAGATCCCTGCTGCACCCTGACCCTTCTGCCCACAGAATCACTGCTTCAAAATGGGAGAGAAAGCTTAGGAAGAAGTCAAGAGGCCTTTGAAAACTCTTTGCCCCCCCCAGTGGATGGTGACAACCCTCAGCTTGGCACATGCATTTGTGTCCCCAGCTATTACCTAGTGAATACCTACTATGTTAGGTGCTGTGCTAGGCACTGGGCATTTGAAAAATGGATCAGGCTGAGCACCTGACTCAACCTGCATACAGTGTAGGGAGAGATACAGTACAGACTAGGAGGGAAGCATAGGGGCTGTCAAGTCTTCCTAACCCAACAGGAATACTGCCCAGGCAGGCACCTCAGGAAGCAGACTGAGATGGAGTTGGTAGTAGGACTTATTAAGGAGTGCCCTGGGATTGACATCTGTGGAAGGGACAAGACAGAAGTGAGTTGGGCAGAGGGAGAAACCAAGTCATGACAGAATGACACAGACCCAGTGACACCCTCATCCAACACCATGGGGACCTGAACTTTAACCCAGTGGAGTTTTTCCTATGTACAGACCTTTATACTCCTGCACCAACTTGCCATTGTATTAAGCCCCACTGTAAGAGGCATGGCCTTGGACACACCAGTTCCCCAACTCCTGAGAGTATGGCTCCCTTTATTCTGGACCATCTCCCAGGACCACTGCTCTGCAGAACACATTTTAGGTCTTCAGTCTCAATGCCTCAATCTCAGAGACCATCTGTTTCAAGGGATTGACTATGATGAGCTAGATGGTTCCCTAGAGTAGGGCTGCCCTTCAGGCCAAGTCAGGAGTCACCAGAGAAAGCTGTGTGCCCCAGGTGAGGCCCTGGCTATCCAAGATCTGGGACCCAGCTCTGCCCCTACACTACCTGGGAGGGAGGGAGGACTTCCCCAGCAACATCCTGAACTAGCCAGGATGCTCTCAAGGGATAAGGCTACAACCTCTACTCAAACTGGTTCAAGAAAAAAAGTAGGGTAAGTGTGTATTGCCTTGTGTAACTGCAAAGTCCTGGGATAAGTCATGCTTCAGGAGATGCTGACTCCAGGGCCTTGCTCCCTTTCCATCTCTCACCTCTGTTTCCCCACTTGTCAGCTGCATTCTGAGGCATGCCATTTCCTAACAGTTCCAGTTCGAAGCTCCAGGCTTACATTCTGCCATCTTAACAACTCCCATTAATAAAAACAGAGCTTCTACTCTTCCAGATTTCCTATAAAAATCCTGGATTTATTCCTTACAGGCGTGGCTGTCATTGCATACCCAACCCTGAACCAATCCCTATGTCCAGAGGAATGGGATATCTGATTGTCTATGCCTTTGACATGTGCTGGGGAAGGAGGGTGTCACTCTCTCCACATTACATGGCCTGGCATTGCTCCCCAGAGAGAAAACCAAGATGCAGCCTCAGGAGAGAAAATGGATGCTGGACTGACAGAAACAGCCCACTACAACATCGTTTTCTGCCACAGCTTGTAGAGTCTGTGCTGAACTCAGTCCTCACTTTACATCCTGACAGAGGTGGTACAAGAGGCTCTGCACTAGGGCCCCTCCCTTCTCCTACTGTGTGATATGAATGGTCATCTGTCTGGCTGCACTGAAGAAGCACTAGGGATGGAGGTGAGCAGGGGCTGTCTGCATAATGACCACAAGATTCCCTGGCAGGGCAATTTACTCCCAAGGGTCCATGGAATGAGTTTTGCAGTAGGAACATGGGAGGGGGCCAGAAAGAGGGAGAAAAGTAAGTACACAAAAACCTTAAAAACTGTGTTAGTCATTAATTCAACTTCCTTTGCAATCAATCCTCTCTGACTCATAGATTATATGAGGCTGAAAGAGGGACCTTAGAGACTTTCAGCCCAACCTTCTACCCTGCACAAGGCATCCCCTGAGCAGGCTCCCTGATAAGGGCTTGAGCACCTCCAGTGACAGAGGACTCATTACCACACAAAACAACCTCTTTCATAGCGAAGCAGCCTATCTGGAGCCAAAATCTGCTGACCAGAAACTTCCATCCTCTGATCTTGTTTCTACCCCCAGCATGATCTGAACCCCCTTGCACTAGTGTTCCCCACCCCACCTCTGATGCAGGTGCTGCTAGGACAGAAATAAATAGTGGCAACCAAGCAGACACTTGTGAATGTCATCAGGCTTTATGACCATGGCCATGGGTCTTTTAGACTGATCACAGACCAGGACCTCAAACAGATCTTTGGCTTTCCCCACCTTCTATTCACTGCTGGTGGTTTGGATCATGACTGGCCCTTTGGAAGCTGATTCACCTCTAATTTCCAACTGAACATCAGTGCTGTTGCTCTGTTCTGGTATCACTGGACCTGATCCTGCCTTATTTCACAGCTACAGAGGCTCCTGACAGCTCCTGACCATTCTCTGCCCCAGAGTCCCAGGGCACTCAGACTTCTCTGCTGTCTGAGTACAGGGCTTCCTCTGGCCCACTGACGCCTTTGTGTGAATCCACAGGCTCCTGTTTTCCTGGACCTGACCATGCCACGACATGTGGCTTCGTGGGTGCAAAGTGAGCAGGCACTAGTCCTCCCGTGTGTTCTGTCCTTGAGCAATGAGCAATCTGCACAGCTCTGAGTAGCAGCCGTGACTGTCATCTCCCCAACTGGCACTGACCACACTGGGGCCAACTGGCCACAGGCCTTCTTCACAGGACCTGCCAGCCCAGAACTGACTTCCCCACAGCCTTCTGCAGTCTGATTCATTGTCTGTGCTGGCCCAGACCTGGGGCTCATGAGAGCTGGAACATGGCATAGGACTCCCTGAGCTCCTCCTGAAATGATGAGCTACAAGAGCTACAAGGAAGAAAGAAAGGAGAAACCAGCTTTCCACACCCTGGATGGCAGAACCTTGAATGGGTGAGGGTTTGCTTGACTGATTTCAGCCCTGCCTCTTCAGCACTTGTCTGTTCAATCAAAAGCAGTGATTTATGGGCTCCCCTGTCCAGCACTCTCTGCTTCTGCCCTAATGGGCCTTAATCAGCCAGGATGGCTACTGAGGAAGAGAGGCAGAGAGGGGTCTCTCATTCCTGATGGGGAAGACTCTCTCCCCTTTGCAGATTTTCCTTTTCCCTGTTTACCCAGAGCCACCCTTTGGCCTTGACCCCGGCAGGCACAGATGGGGCCAANCCTCTCATTCCTGATGGGGAAGACTCTCCCCTTTGCAGATTTTCCTTTTCCCTGTTTACCCAGAGCCACCCTTTGGCCTTGACCCCGGCAGGCACAGATGGGGCCAAGCCTCTGCCAGAGCTCCTCAAATAAGAATGAATGGCCACCTGGCAGGAATCGATGAGCCCAGGGAAGGGCCTCGGGAGGGGAGCAGGTGCTGCAGCCCTGTGACGTGGGTCACACGCTTTAATGTGCACACTGTTGACGGTCCCTCCCGCTGCCCTCCCCTGCCTCCTCTGCTCCACCTAGAGATAGGCTGGCCATACCTGCCTGAGGTGTGCACCCCGCACAGCAGCAGGGGAAGGGCCCAGCCACGCAGTACACAGGGCCTGCTTTCCTGCAAACAGTGTTGGCTGCACACAGAATTACACTGCCGAGGGGCAAGCAGAATGGATGGCGAAGGCTGACAGGCCCGGAGACCCCAGAGCAATTTCACTTGGTTTTGATTCATGGCTTGTCAGAGCGCTAACCAAATAGTCCATTTTCATTTTCACCCTCCTCTCTCTCCCAATGACTGGCATCATAATTGAAAACTCTGGCATGAAGGGCTGAGGCCACCTGTCTGCAAGGCCCTCCATCCCGCCCGCTCAGAATGTCTTGCTCCTGAAAGAAGGGGATAGAGGAAAGCATCAGCAAGCAGATGGTGTGGGGATTAGATTCCCACGGGCCACCTTCTGCTGCCCCTCTGTGATCCAGGGCACTCCCACCCTGAGCTCTCTGCCTGTGCAACAATTCCTGCCCCTTTGCTCAACTCTGAAAAGAATGCAGGGCTGGAAAGGTGGGCTGAGTCTGAAATCACTCTTTCACTCCCTGTTTCAAAGGCTTCCCTGAAGCAAGCTGGCAAGAGGAGAGCTTTACTATAAAGTGTCAATCAAACTTGGGGAATTTAAAAAATTTCCTTTCCCATATAAATCTCTCTTAAAGGCTAGCCCAAATAATAATAACACTTAACATTTATTGAGCCCTTGTATCCTGCCAGCTATTCTAAGGTTTTTACATAAATTAGTTCATTTTCTCTTGGTAAGAACACTATGTGCTAGGTATTATTGTTATCTATAGATAAGAAATTTACTTGAGGTCAGCTAAGAACTATTAAAGAACTGGATTCTGGGGTGCCTGAGTGGCTCAGTCGGTTAAGCATCTGACTACTGGTTTGGGCTCAGGTCATGACCTCACAGTTTTGTGAGTTTGAGCCTTCATCTGGCTCCCACTGACAGTGCACAGCCTACTTGGTATTCTCTGTCTCCATCTCTCTCTTCCCCTTCCCCACTCATACGATCTCTGTCTCTCTCAAAATAAATTAATAAACTTAAAAATAAAAAAAAAAACTGGATTCCAATCCAGCCAGCCATCTTAACTTGTATGTCATGCTTCCCTGACACTCTTAAGATCAAGACCTAAAGTACATAGGTAGATAGATAAATGATGGATGGATGTAGATACATAATACATAATACATAGATAATAGTTGGATAGATAATTTTTTAGTGCTAGTAAATACAAGAGTCTCTAGCAGTATAGTAAAGGCTGAGGATGGTGAAAATATGTGGTATATATGTAGAAGCAGTGGCTGTCCAGACCCTCTGAGCTCATTGACATTGTGCTGTGACCTTGCTCAGTCAGCTGACAGACACGTGAGTGAAGCATAGGCTGGACAGGACTGGGATGGAGAACTGAGGGGATGGGGTTCCCACCCCATGACAGTGACATGCTGCCCACCACAGACAGGTCAGAATGCCACCAAATAAGGCACTCTGGGCTGAAGTCCGAGTAGATGACTGGAGGGCGGAGTGGAAATCTGAGTCAGGAACCAGCTGTGGGGACTCTGTGCACGTGGCTGAGGCTCAGAGTCCTCGAGATACCACACTGGGTGCAACAGACAATACCTACACTTGAGCTCCTCAAGTACCCCAGGACAGGATCCCAAACTGCATTTTTATCACACCCAGATGATTCTGGTCATCAGGGAGGCATAAGAACTGAAGAGGTAGAAGAATGAAGGTCTGAAAGGGCCCTATTCTCCTGTTAGCCTGTCCCCAGCCCATGTGCCTAGGCCATGTTTTCTGTGGCTAACAGACTGGATGGCCGCACTGGCCCCTCCCCTGTCTGCCCTTTCTATACAGGCAGCCTGCTCACTCTCAACTACAGGGCTGTTCATAATTGGTTTGCTCAGAATCCTGAATCCAGCAGGGTTTAAATCTGAAAGTTCTCTAGCTTTCTGCCATAGTTCTACACTCTGATAACCAGTCTTCCCCCAACTGTTAGAACCTCACAACACATGACTGAGCCCCACCTATCCCTAACTGCACCCTGCTGCCTCAGCGACAGGAGTCTCTTGTCTCTCCCTGTGCCTGTCATGAAGGCAATGTCCCCAGCAGTACTAGTTTGTATGAGTGGTTATTGCTGCTGTAACCAATTCACAACTTTCATGGCTTAAAACAATACAAATTTATTATCTCGTTATTCTGGATGCCAGAACTCTGAACTGGGTCTAACTGGACTAAAATCTAAGTGCTGCATACCTTCTGGAAGCTATGGGGAGAATCCATTCTTTGCCTCTTTCAGCATCAAGAGGCCACCTACATTCCTTAGGTGGTGACCCCACAGGGCTCAGACTCTACCCTCACCGTCACGTCTCCTCTCGCTCTGACCCTCCTGCCTCCATCTTAGAGTGATCCTTGTGATTACATCAGACCCGTCCTGATAATCCAGAATATTCTCCTCAAGATCCTTAATTTTTTTTCATTTATTAATGTTTTTTATTTATTTCTGAGAAAGAGAGACAGCGTGAGCAGTGGAGGGTCAGAGAGAGAGGGAGACACAGAATCTGAAGCAGATTCCAGGCTCTGAGCTGTCAGCACAGACCCTAACACAGGGCCCGAACCCACGAAGTGTAAGATCATGACCTGAGCTGAAGTCAGACACTTGACCGAGCCACCCAGGCGCCCCTCAAGATCCTTAACTTAATCACACCTGCAAAGTCATGTTTGCTGTCTAAGGCAATATATGCACAGATTCTGGGAATTAGGACATGGGCATCTTTGGGTAGGGGCCATTATGTTGTGTACCACAGGTGAGTAAGGTGCACATCCACTCCTGCCCCTGGGCTGCCGTGGACTTTGATGATGGAGCACAGACTCGCCCACTTGGAAGGCTGAGGGGAGGCTCCGAGTGGAACTCTGGCTGCTCCTGAGTCAGGTGAGTGGGACAACCATGGAAGATGGCAGCGATGCGCCGTGCGTGCGTATATGTGCTCATATGCATACAGGTCGATGCATGTCAAAGATGTGGTGATCTGAGGCTCTGAAAGCAGTAGGTACAGAAAATGGCAAGCCCCAGAGAAAACAAGGAACAGGAGCTTGGAGGCATTCTCTCTTAAAATGGCATAATAAAACGTGCCTCTCAAATTCCCAAGACTCTTCATTGCCGAATCATTTCTCCACAGAAGCCTAAGAATTCAAGAATTCTCCCATCCTCATTTCACAGAGGTCTGAAGAAAACAAATTGCCTTCAGCTGTCCCCTGCTTGACTGCTGTTTAACTGCATGGGGAGGCCAGGTTGGCGGTCTGTTGAGCAGCCGGACTGGGGCCTCTAAATGTGGATTTGCTGATGAGCCCCAGAACCACTCGGGGGCCTTTGGAAACTAGCTCTTCTGCTCCCTGGGTGGGAGCATCTCTCCTCAACGTCCTTTCCTGAACACACCTGGGGAAAGCCCCTGTGGAGGTGCTATGGGCCTGGCTGCCCATGACAGGTAAATCACAGGGCACAATGGAGAGGCTCTGTGGAGGCCACTGGAGGTCTAGGAGGAGGGCCACAGTGCAGGAGGGGTGTGGGGGGCATCTGAGAGAGAAGGGAGCCACCTTCTTGGCTCAGCTGTACTGCCGGGAAGGGGATCTGAGCCAGCGACCTGGGCTGAGATGGGAAGACCCTTGAGGAGGGACAGGAGTGGTCTCTGTGTGAAGCCCACACAACACAGCTCCTCCAGATCTGCCCTGCCAGGCTTCGGGGCAGATGGGGTCCCCAGACGCTCTCTCTGAAAGGGGTGCTACATGTTTCTTTGGGTCCAAGAGGTACCTGGTTGACTTGGCATTTCTAAAGAGAGGAAAAAGACCCCCCCCCCCCCACCAGGACCCTGGGAATTTCAAGAAAGCTTCAGAGAAAATATCCAAATAACCAGGTGACAGCCCAAACCCATCAGGGTGCTTGCAGGATGGAGGGGGACAATCTTCATTCTGTTCCAAATGAAATTAAATGTATCATGTTTCATTTCTGAGGATCTTTGTTTGTTTTCCTACCTGTGACTTTTTTCACATGTATTTCCTCCATTTACCTCTTGTTTTCCTCTCAATTTTATTTCTTAAATATCCCTCCCCATCTGTCTTACCTTCCCTTCTTCTCCCTCCCTCATATTCCATGATTTCCTCTCAACTCCTGAAAAATACTTCCTCTCCCAAGAGATTTCTCTTTCCTATTTCCAAACTATCCCCTAAATACATGTTTTAATAAGCTCCCAACACTGATCTCCTTACAAATCATTCTTTGCCATTTTGCAATTGTACCAGTGTCTTGGTTAAAATGAAAATTCCCCAGGGCATACAATAAATAATAAAAAGGAAAAACATAATCAAGAGGGTTATGATTCTAAGCAGAAGGAAATAATGTGAAGCAGTTGGACTGTATGTTGCGGCTCTCATGTTCACAATGCAAAAACAAGGGGAGATGGTGGCCCGGAATCTACTACCACAAGCTCTCTGACACTCTGAAAACTGTGCAGAAACATGTGTTGAAGGGACTGAATTCGAGAAAGTAAATATCTTTTCTTACAAAGACTTGCCCTTTGTGAGATTCAGGAACCATTCTTGGGAGAGGAAGAAAGTCAACACAAAAGAAGGTTCATGTCACGCTAACAAATATTAGGTGCCAGGCATTTGGTACACCACACGCCGGGCCTGCAAGGGACAAACTGAGAGCCCCTGCTCCCCTGGGCCTTGCAGGCAGCAGTGTGAGGATGAAGAGCAGCGGCCTATAATGGAGACACAGGCACGACCCTAGACTGCAGCCCTGCTGTGTCTGTGTGGCCTTGGACAAGTTGCTTAACCTCTCTGTGCTTCAATATGCTCATCTGAAAGATGAAGATAGTAAGAGAATCTCCTATTATTTTGAGGATGAAAAGAGATCATCTCTACAAAGAACTGAGCCTAGTGCCTGGCACAGATGGGAACCCCATTATGAGAGTTAACAGGCCTCACGAACTAAAACTTGAAGTCCTGTGGAGCCTGAGTCGAGAGCCAGCCCCTTGAGCAGGGGTAAAGTGAGAGGGTACAGGGCATTACGTGCAATCCCAGACATTGTGGCTAAAGCGAGACCATGGAGCTAACCCAGAGCCCTGCCCCTATAGACATGTGGCTTCTCTGCAGCATTGAGCATCCCAGAAAGTGAGTCTCTGTGAGGTTCCACATGGACAAAGGGGGCTCCTCTGACCAGGTGCCTTCCCTAGGGGATCAGAAAGACACTTCTCCTGAACACTGCTACTCCTAGTATTTGGTATTCTATTTCACAGGTGAAAAACGGAGGCCTGGAGGACAGTGACCAGCCCAAAGCCTTTCAAGGAGGCCAAGACAGCAAGATAAGACAGACACCTGCCCATTGACTGGATGGATGTGAACACACCAGTCACAATAGGCAGTGGCAGGAGCCTCCTAGAGAGGTAAGGACACTACTGTATAGCAGCAGGAAAGCCTGGCCCTCTTGGAGGACACAGAGCACCGAGTACAGATGGATGTGCTCCCCCAAGTATCAGCCATCTTGTCTCCCGGTCAAGTGAGGTCCAACACAGACTGCCCTCGCCATTGGGAGGCAGAAGGGACTGGGCCCTGACTGCCTATGAGCCAGTGGTGGGCCTTGGACAAGTCACTTCTGGTCCTCCGACCTGAGTTTACTCAGGATTGGCTTGGGTTAGAATCAAGGTCTCAGGCTCATCGACCAGCTAGCGGGGTGCTGCCTCCCTCCCTGCTTCCTCCACCCCTCTGCCTCTTTCCCTTGCCCTTGAGCATCTTTAATGGACCAGCTTGCCCTCTCCAATCATCACAGGCTATGCTATCCCAAACTGTCTTGTTCCCATCACTCATTGCCCACCTGGCCCCCAAATACATTTGATTTTACAACCCCAGACAAGATTTCTTCCAGGGCCTTGTGACTCAAAGTACAGTCTGTGGACCTCTAGCACCAAGCATTCCCTGGGAGCTTGCTGGAAATGCAGAATCCCAGGCCCCACCCCAAACATGCTAAAACAGAACCTCCATTTTAACAGACTGGTGTGCACATTAAACTGTGACAAGTGTCAGCTAGTCCAGGGAGCCTCCTCTGAGATCCTTTGCAGCCAACCCCATGTCTTCTCTGCTTCTCAGAGCACACTGGGCACCCTCTAGGCTCCATGCCCAAAAGGGGGCATTCTGGCTATGGAGCATTGGAGAGCTTCCACTGGACTACAAGAGCACTTTTACAAATTCTCTTATACTGATGGTCTTAGTCTGGTCTTCACAAAGCTCCCTGTACAGATTCAGCGCCTTGAAGATGGGCAGTTTAGCACCTATGGTAATCACAGGGTTGGTACCCTCATGGAAAACTGGGGAAGCTGGAGAGAAATGCAGACGTGGCAAATTTTAATCCTGCCGAAACATAATCAGCTTTTGCTTCTGCAGCAATTAGCATAATATTACCGATAATGTTTTACATGGCAATTTTGCTGTAAACATTTGTGCTAATTTGCCATGACCTAATTATTTTATGACATATAATTACAAAGTATTTTTCAAGTCGAATATTTTTGTTTTACGTTTTATAATCTTTTTCTGGGAAAAAGAAAAAAAGTAAAAATCAGCACTCCCCCAACTTGAAATACAGTTCTCTCTTAGCTGTTGTTTGTGACACATTCCTTTGCTAAATAGAAGGAATTCCCTAGTGCTGGAACGCTGATGATCATGCATTTACTTGTGACTAATTTGAATTGGGCGTCACTGAATCTGCCTGCTCCATTATTACACTGCGAGACTCTCAACTTGATACTCCCAGCCTCCTACCAACACCCACTCCCTCCCAAACACACGCACACTCGGAATCGGGCAGGGGGAAGGCAGCAAATGCTTACAATGAGAGAAAGGAGGTTGGGTTTCATTTTTAGTAAATGTGAAAGCCTTGGCTAAGAGGAGAGCATAAACATTGCATTATCTTCCCTCAAATAGATTCTTCCTAGTAAAGTCCTAACTGCTTCTCTAAATCCTCAAGGTGTTACGTGAGCAGCCCAGCCAACCCTGAGTTCGGGGAGAACGGGATGCTGCACTGGTCTCTGGCACGACAGTCCCTACATCAATCCAGCCTCTCCGGAGTAGGTCTGGCTAACTGCAGGCAAGAGGTCCCTGGACCTTCCGTGGACAGCAGTAACTGTCTGGCCCTTGACCTGACTCCTGGAATAGATTGAGGAGATGGCCAGTCAATGGGAGGTTGGCTGTGCCCACCGGGGCCACCCACTGAAGCAGGTGCCCAGAGCCAGAGAATTCCCTAAGCCTCACTCTAACCCTCCCATGAAAGGAGTAAACTCTCAGAGAATGGGACCACAGAAGAGAGGGCCAGAGGCCAGAAAGCAGGGAGGGTAAGGGCTTTAAACACCATGCAAACAAAAGGCAGCAGGGCTAGGTAAGGGGTTGCCCACAGCAGGCATAGTCAGGAAGAGGCACAGACGTATGTCTGCAGAGGGGCTTCTCTAGGACAAACGTCACCAACATGAGTTCATTTCATGCATGTACAATAGGTCAGAGCCTGGACATTGTAGCTGGATTCAGATCCTGGCTTCACCATCTACTTAACATGTAAACTGGGGCAAATTCTTAACGTCTCTGTGCCTTAGCTGCCTCTTCTGTAAAATGGGAATAATTATAATGTTTCCCACACTCTAAAGTTTTTGCAAGGATTTAATGTTTTTAAAGACTTTAGAACAAGCACTTTATAAGCTTCTGCAAAGCAAAATAAATTCACCATTCTTACAGCTTTCCACCAAGAACAGCATCTGCGAGGACTAGGTTCCACCAGACTCAAAGAGCTGAGCAGCAATATAAGTTAGGTTTAGTAATTATTGAACTGATGATCATTAAACATTTGTCACAATAAATATTTTTTGATTAAATGGAGAGAACATTTACAGAGCACGTAGTCTGTGTGAGGCCCTGGCTGAGTCCTATGGGAATACAAAGATGAATAAACAAAGCTACAGCCTTGAAGAACCCACAGTCAGCAGAAGTAGGCATGCAAACCGATAATAGTTGCACATAAAAAGGCAAAACTACTGTGCACAGACAAATCACAGAAGAGGTAACAAGGCTAGCAACCTACAATTTCCTTGTTACCAGTTTGCATTTGTAACCCCAGATTTAATGTACTTCAAAGTTTTTATCAGCTTTATTAAGGTATATTTTATGATTCATGAAATTCACCAGTTTTAAGTGGACTACATAATGAAACCTAACAAACATACACAGTCACACAAACACATTACAACCACAACACAGAACATTTGTATCTCCCCCCAAAAGTCCCTACAACACTCCTTTGTAGTCTCCTTCCATAGTCCCCAGATGCTGGTACCCTCTGATCTGTTGTGTCACTATAGTGTCACTATTGCTTTTTCTACAATTTTCTATAAGTTGGATCACACATTTTATACCTTTTGTATTTGGCTTCTTTCACACAGCACAATGTTTGAGATTCATCCATGCTATTGTATATATCAGTAGTCTGCTCCTTTTTATTGCGGAGTAGAATTCCGTTATATGGATGCACTACAGTATCCATTCACCAGTGACAGATAAGTAGGTTGTTCCCAATTTGAGGCTATTGCAGAGAAGCAGTCACATAAAAGTCTTTGTATTGATATATGGTTTCATTTCTTTTCGATAAATACCTAGCAGTGGGATTGCTAGGTCTTATTTTGAATGTTTGTTAATTTTATAAGAAACTGCCAAACTGTTTTCCAAGCGGCTGCCCTATTTTGCAAGCAAGCAATGAATAAGAGCTCGGTTGCTCTGTATCCCTACCCACTCTTGCTAGATCATTCTTCTCATTGTAGCCATTCTAACGTGCGTAGTAACATTGTGGCTTTAACTTAAGAATGGAGGCTGGGGTCAGATCAGTTACTGATTGTGCTCAGCATGCTTTTCATGTGCTTCTTAGGTAAAATATCTTTTCAAATATTGTGTCCATTCTTAAGTCAAGTTATTTGTCTTCTTATTAAGTAGTAAGAATTCTTTATACGTTCTTGATAAAAAGCATTTTATCAAATACCAAACATCAGTTTCACAAATATTTTCTCCTACTCCATGGCTTGCCTGTTCACACTGAGTTTCTAAGAAAAAAAAGTTTTTAACCTTGAGGAGGTTCAGCTTAACTTCATGATTAGTGCTTTTTAGGTTGTAATGTAACTATGGGCTACAGACTGTTTTCTTCTAAAGGTTTTGTTGTCTTAGCTCTTACTTTTAGCTGTCTGATATATCTCAAATTAATGTTTATATATTGTATGAGAACCAAGAGTCATCATTTTGCATATGGATAGTCAGGACTATTTGTTACAAAGATTATACTTTCTCCATTGAATTACCTTGGCCTCTTTGTTGACAACCAATTGACTATACATATGTAGAATTCTTTCTAGACCCTTCTGTTTCTATATGTCTATATGTCTATCTTTATATCAATACCCTACTCTCTTGATTACTATAGTTTTATAGCAAGTTTTGAAATCAAGTAATGTAAGTCCTCCAATTGTATTCTCTTTCAAAATGTTTTGATTATTCTAGGTCCTTTGCCTTTCCATATAAATTTTAGAAACAGCTTGTCAATTTCAACAAAATGGCCTGCGGGCAGTTTGATTAGGATTGTGTTGAATCTATAGGTCAATTTGGGGATAATTGACATCTTAATATTGCATGCTTTGGCCCATGAATATGATCATTGTCATAACCTGTAATGGGTTCATAACAAGATAATATAACTCACTTAACCATTCTCTACTCTTGAGTCTTTGTATTTTCAGTTTTTTATTCTTTTTTAAAAATTTCTTAAAGTTTATTTATTTATTTTGAGAGAGAGAGAAAAAGAGAGCATAACCAGGGGAGGGGCAAAGAGAAAAGGAGAGAAAGAGCATCCCAAGCAGGCTCTGCACTATCAGTGTGGAGCCTGACGCAGGGCTTGAACTCATGAACTCTGAGACAGTGACCTGAGCTGAAACCAAGAATCAGATGCCTAACTGACTGAACCACCCAGGAACCCCAGGTTTTCACTCTTTTAATAATGCTTAGTTGATACTGTGTGAAGTGAAAGACGTAGGATACAAAACTGCTTGAAGGTTATGATTACAAATACATACACATATATGTATATACATATACATATATACATATACATTAAATAGACACAAAGATAAAATAGAAGGAAGCAAAATAAATTGAAAATATTGTATTGATTTTTTCCCTCTTTGCTTTCTAAATGTACTATGACATGAGTATGAAATTCACATGGGAAAGAGGAAGTAGCTTCCAGCTATTTCAGGTAGTAGAGGTTAGAGACTGCATGACAAAAAGGTGGCATCTGAGCACAGTCTAGAAGGATGTAGTTTTCCAGTATATGGCAGGAAAACGGGAAGGGGAAACGCCAGGTCAAAGGAATAATATGAACAAGGGCTCAGTGGTGAGCATGAAAGAGAGCACCATGTTCATGGAACCTGGTAATTCTGTAGAGCTACAGCAAAGCAGGATGGAGACAAGGAGGCTGGGATCAGACCATGAAGGTCCAAATTATGAAGTTTCCCACATGCGAATAAAAGGACTTCGGGTTTTATCCTACTGAGCACTGAGGAACCAGCAGTGTTTTAGTCTGGGCACTAACCCTGCAAGACATACATCTTAGAATCACTCAGTGAACAGCAAGGTGGAGAGGCCAGAAAGACTGAGTTCTGTGGCACTGTGGCCAGTTAGAGCTTCTTGTAGAAACACAGGTTTGCAAGATGAGAGGTTTCTGAACTCAGGAAGCGACCATGAAGATAAAGATGGGTGGGCAAACCCTGCAAATGGGCTGGATATGGGGGTAAAAGACAAAGTGGAGATTTTTGCCATTCACTAAAAAGAGGAGACTGGGAGTGGGGTAAGGGCAGGTTTAGGGATCAGAAATTCAAGATTATTCAATATTAACTTGGGATACCTATTAGACATTCAAGTGCAGATGTCAAGTAGGCAGTTGGATATTTGAATCTGTGGCTCAGAAAAGAAATTTAGGCTTAGTGTGGAAATGTGTGACTCCTTAGCATAAAACTGTTATTTATATTCCAGGGACTGGCTCGGCTCTATTCTGATTACCTACTGCTATGTAATAAACCACTCACAATTTAGTGGTGTAAAACAAAAAATTATTTTATATGCTGAATCCTGTGAGACAGGAATTCAGGCAGGGCATAGCAGGAATGGCTTGCTTCTGCTCCTTAATGTCTAAATGGGCAACTTGGTTCCCTAAATGCAAAGAATGTTCTGAAAAAAACTGGAGACACAGGAAAGCATAATTGCATAGTGTTCAAGAAGGCACAGAGACAGGAATTGAGGGAAAGGCAGAGATGTGGGGTCTGACCGGGAGATATACAAAACAGCCCAGCAAAGAGAATATAGGAGATTATTGATACCCTGGAAGGTTTGATTTTTGCCAATGACTGCTGTAACCAGGGATGTGTGGAATGGCGAAACTTCAGGGGATGATACTGATGGTTCTTGGAGGAGAACAGTTAACAACAATGTTTGCTGTGATCCCAAGTGCATCGCAGAGTGGTATATAGACAGGCAGGTCGCCAAGGCCTGGTCCAATGCACTGTGTATCTGGGAGACAGAAATCTGGGTGGATCCCTGAAGCTACTAATGTTCATAGTGAGAGACTAAATGAGTGAGATTTCTCAACTAATCAAAGAGTATAGGACAGAGATAGCTATAGAATAGAGGTGGGATAGAATGAGAACCTCCTATACCAGGAAGGGCAAGGTAGGATAGTTCCAATGAGTGGAAATGAAGATGGGATGGAGGTGGACTCTGAGGTAGCAAAGGCGGAGAAGAAGGGGGGAAACAGTGGGGGAGAGGGAGGGAGGCAAACCATGAGAGACTCTTGAATGCTGAGAACAAACTGAGGACTGATGGGTGTGTGTGTGGGGGGGGTGATGGGCATGGAGGAGGGCACTTGTTGGGATGAGCACTGGGTGTTGTTGTAAACCAACTTGACAATAAACTATAAAAATAATAAATATAAAAATAATTTAAAAATATAAAAAATTTTTTAAAAGGCAGGGTGGAATTCCTGTGTGTGGACATAGGTTCATTAGCAGACAATTACCAGTGGATGGGAATTGGCTATCCATCCTCAGAGAAGTCAGTGTGGAGGCTGAGGGATGGTAACCAAATGCTATTTTGTGTACTGGTGCTAGTTTATTTCAAAGTTTTGGGCCCACCAAAGAGAAGTCCTGATAAACAACGCACGTTTTCAGTTGAGACCTCCAAAATGCTCTGTCCCAGGATTAAGGCAAATGAGAATAGATGAGGCCTCCAAAGCATGAAACCAACTTTTGAAACATTTTTATGCATTATAAGATTGAGGTTATCTGCCCTTAACTACTGGACAGGAGAAAATTGAATCTTTTATGGAGGAAAATAATATCAAACAGAATCTCTACAATTTTTCATTTGTACAGAAAAGCAATGTTTGTCATACATTGTCCCGTATTCCATAAAATATAACCAAGCATGACAAGAGCTGGTATGAAATTATCAAAACCAAGAGAGGAAAAAAAAACCTACAGATAAACATTTTGAAATTATCAGATTCAGGTTTTAAAACAATTAGTTGTTAATATTTTCAAGAAAATAGGGAATGAAGAATTTTGTCAGAATCTAGATGGGCATGGGGGTGGGTGAGGGCACTCATGGGGATGAGCACTGGGTGTTATATGGAAACCAACTTGACATTAAACTATTAAAAGATGTATATATAGAAGGGAATCAAATGGAAATTTTAAAACTGAAAAATACAATGACAAAAATGAATAATTAAATGTATGGTTTTAACAACAGACCAGACACAGCAGAAGAAAGGAATAATGAACTGGAAATAGCAGGACAATAAAAATATACAAATGGGAACAGAAAAAGGAATGGTAAATAAAGAAGAGAGTACATATGGTATACAGGACAAGTTTAAAAGGCCAACATGTGTATTAACTGAGATCTGAAAAGAAAAAGAGGGAGAATGAGACCAAAGCAATATTGAAACAGAAAATGGCCAAGGCTGATTAAAGGACATCAGTCCACTGATTTAAGAATCTCTATAAACCCCAGAAAGATTAAATATACATAAAAGCATGCTGATGCACAAAATAGGAAGGTTTTCACAAATTCAAATCAAAAGAAAATGTGGGAAAACAACCAAAGATAAACAACCCAATAAAACTGGAAGATTACTTTTAATGGAAATGATGGAAAAGGAAGAATGAAATGTCATCTTTAACATGATAAAAGATTCAACCCAGAATTATATATACCTAACAAATATAACCTTCAAAAATAAAACAAAATAAAGACATTTAAGACTGTCAGAAATGAGCAAATTTTCATTAGGAGGCTCACATTAAAAGAAATAAATGCTGAAAGAGGTTCTACAGCAGAAGGAAAATGACCTCATATAGAAACAGGTAAAATGGAGATTAATAAAGAGAATCCAAAGAATAAATCTGTAGGTAAAACAAAATGAATACTGACTGGAAAAATAATAAGCCTTGGACAAGTTTAGTCTAACAGAAGAATTAAAATGCATCTTTGTGAAAACTGACAAGCTGAATCTAACATTGATGTGGAAATGCATAAAGCCGGAAAGAGCCAAGACGAAAAAGTTAGAATACTTCCACTACTAAACTCAATAGCAATATTTTTATAAAGCCAATATATGTAAGACTGTGTGGCATGCTACCTATGTACATAAACGGATCAATAGTACAAAATAGTCTATAAACAGATTCATTTATATTTAGTCAGCTGATTTATGACAAAGGTGTGACTGTGGTTTATGTGGGGAAATTGTGGTCTTTTATTTAATATCACTAGGCCAACTGAATATCCCTTCAGGGGAAAAAAGAATCTTGACCCCCAATTCACACCATTTACCAAAAAAAAAAAAAATCATGGATCTAAATCTGAAAAGTAAAATAAGAATGCTTTAGAGAAGATAACATAGAGAGTATATTAATGACCCTGAGGCAGGCAAATACTTCTAAACAAGATACAAAAAGCACTAAACATGAAGGAAAAGGCTGATAAATTTGGCTTCATTAAAACTAAATACTTTAGCTCGTCTAAATATACTATAGTGTGAGAGTCAAATCAGAGTGGTGTGAGAAGGTATTTCCAAGGTGCTTACTTGATTATGTGTAGGTATATCAAATATATATACTATATCACATCTTACATCTATAAAAACATATTTACAAATTAATTTTTTTTTAAGACTGACCACCCAACAAAAAATAAGTAACAAACTTGAACAGGATGATCAGTGTCCAAGTGGCTAACAAACAGGGAAAGTTTATAATAGTCTTTTCAATGAAAAGGTTCATAACAGTGGATAGTAAAATACAAATTGAATCCCCAAAGCTGCTACTACATACGCACCAGAATGGCTAAAATGACAAGGACTGACAAAGTATTGGCAAGGAGGTGGAGCAACTAGAACTATCACAAACATCTGTTGGAAGTATAAATTTATACAACCACTTTGCAGAAATGTTTGTCAGTGTCTACTGAAATCGCATGTATGCATGCTCTATAACCCAGCAATTTCCCTTTAAGGAATCCAACAGAAATGGATACACACAACATTCAATAAATAGCTGGCAGAGAGCATAAGAGAAGCTTCTAGTGTGCTGATAATATATATATCATGGTGGTGGATAATTGAATGTATTCACTTTGTAAAAATTGATCAGATATATACTTGCGCTTTTTCCCCTACTATATTTTGTAAGTTATACTTCAAAATAGTTTTACTTAGAAAGCAAGACCTAGCAGCCTAAGTATTATACCTGTTAAAAACAACAAAACAGGGGCACCTGGGTGGCTCAGTTGGTTGAGCATCTGACTCGATTTTGCTCAGGTAGTGATCTCACACTTCTCGGATCTAGCCCCATGTTGGGCTACACACTGGCTGTGGAGCTTGCTTTGGATTCTCTCTCCCTCTGCCCCTCTCCCCTGCTCACACCCACTCTCAAAAAAAAAAAAAAAGTTAAAAAAAATTACTGGCCTATGAAATTCAGATATCTAGAAGGTAGAAAGATTGCATAAAATAGAGAATCTAGAAACAGACTCATTTTTACTTAGTCACTTGATTTATGACGGAGTGACTGTAACTTCCATGTGGAAAATCATGGTCTTTTCAATTAAAATTGCAAGGTTGGGGTCAAACATAGGGTGAAATCTGGGGCCAGAGCTTTTCCCAGATCTTAACTAACATCCAGCTGCTCTGAGTCTCTGAAATCTCAATCTATACTGAGATATAAATCTATAAGCCCTCTTGTAGAAGGCAGGGTTGTCAAGGGATTGTTCTAACTTACCTCTCAAAAAAAAAAAAAGTTAAAAAAAATTACTGGCCTATGAAATTCAGATATCTAGAAGGTAGAAAGATTGCATAAAATAGAGAATCTAGAAACAGACTCATTTTTACTTAGTCACTTGATTTATGACGGAGTGACTGTAACTTCCATGTGGAAAATCATGGTCTTTTCAATTAAAATTGCAAGGTTGGGGTCAAACATAGGGTGAAATCTGGGGCCAGAGCTTTTCCCAGATCTTAACTAACATCCAGCTGCTCTGAGTCTCTGAAATCTCAATCTATACTGAGATATAAATCTATAAGCCCTCTTGTAGAAGGCAGGGTTGTCAAGGGATTGTTCTAACTTAATAACAGGTGATGGCCACTGCCTGTGCCAATGTGTAGAGCCATTTGCAATTCCCTGCTGCCTTCTCTGCTGCAGTTTCTTTACCAGCAAGACCCTTGGTTAAAACCTTCAGGAAGGTCATCATCTCCTTTTGCCAGGGGTTAACTTGGCAGGTCTATCTAGGACATACTCCTGAGCCAGCACCATAGCTTCTGGAGCAAAGCTGAGAGTGGTGCTATTTATATGGATAATGAAAGCATCGTGTGATTTCTGGAAAAAAAAAAGGGGGGGGGGGGGCGATGCAGGCCATGAATGGGCTTTCCTATTACCAAAGTAGTTGCAAATCAGAAAGCATATGCCTGGGTGGCTCAGTCAGGGAAATGTCCAACTCTTGATTTCAGCTCAGGTCATGATCTCATGGTTCCTGAGATCAAGCCCCACATCAGGCTCCACACTGACAGCATGGAACTTGCTTGGAATTCGCTTGGAATTCTCTCTCTCACTCTCTCTCCTGCTCTCTCTCTTCCTCAATTTTAAAATTGACCAAATAGTCAGGCAGCTGGCAGATCCTGAAAGTGGAAATCTCAGTTGAACAGATTCTGGAACCTGGGACTTAAGCATGAGATTTAAATCATCATTATGGGGCTACTCCAGGGAAGGCAGGCCCAGAGAAGCTGGATGCCATGGAGACAGAGCAGCACATAAAGCACAGCTGTAGGACTTCGTGTTCTCACCTCTCTCAGAGAAGGAGCTCTTTCATTGGAGTCATCTGGAAAAGCCCTTCAACAATGAACCTGTAAAACCTATGCTATGCACACATCTAGATAGCTTTCAGGCTAGTTGTGCAGGGGTTTTACCAAATGTCTCATAAGAAACTGGCTATTCTCTTCACACCTACTCTCTTGCTTTCCCAGCATTCTTTCCTGCTACAATGCTCTCTCCCTACTCCCACAGTAGCTATAAAAACCCTGTTCCCTACTTCTCAGCCCAAGTGAAATGCCACCTTATTCCAAAGATTTCCCCAATCTTTATCTGACATCATTATGTCACTATACTGTTTGAGATCCTCCAGTGTCTCTCTGTTGCCTTCACAGTACTGTCCAAGCTCTCCTGAATCCCATAATGCTGTTTATTCTCTAGCACATTGTTAACCTTGATGACTTTTCATCACAGCTACTATTTGTATACAGTCTCTCCCTCTTATAGCTTTGTCTCTGTAAGGACAGAAGCCTCTCTGATTCCCTTCTCTTCTCCACATGGTCTTCCTTGGGACTTGGGACATAGAAGAAAACATTGATCAACTAAATGAACAACAGAAAATAAAAGTTAGATACATTCACATAGAAAGCTGTAAGGGACATAGTGGATTCATCCTAGATTCTTTCTGAGCAGGAGTACCCAGAATCCAGTATCAGCTTTTCCTAGAAGTGTAATCCTATAGAAACTCCAAGTTAGAAAGAGACCCCAAAGGTTACTACTTCTAGAGAGGAAGGGGCCAAGATGGCAGAACAGCATTGAAGGTTTGTTTTGGTTTTTTTTGCTGTCTCCTCCCTGAAATACAGCGATATCAACACTAAACCATCCTGCACACCTAGAAAACTGATCTGAGGATTAAAAGAGTAATCCGCACAACCTGAACCACAGAACTCAGCAGGTACACGGAGCAGGGAGATGAACTGAGGAGGGAGAGAGAAGCCACAGAGGGCAGGAAGCTGTTTTGGCTTGCCTAGAGAGGACGGGGATGGGGGAGGGGAAGACTATGGGAAAAGACACCCCTTCCCCCGCCCAAAAGCGGCTGGAGAGAAAAGAAAGAGTATGCAAGGGACTGAACAAAAAAGTGAGAAAGGAGAGGGCTTAAATTCCGTTAAGACTCTATAAACAGGGGGAATGCAGAGTTTGAAATGCCGCGGCTCCATACCTGCTGGTCCTCTGGTGGGAAGGGTGAATCCCCAGGAGCAGTGAGCAAGGTCCAAGGGGTTCCAGGGCCACGTGGGGAGAGGCGATTCCCCTGCTGGGAGGACATTTGGTAGACGCTGTGGGGTGGGCGCAGCAAGTCCCAGCCGACCCCAGAGAACAACCACGTTCACTGGTTAGCTGGAACATGGACGCTAAGGGGAAAGCCTGGTGCCAGGTGCATGTTGTGATTTGCCATAATCCCTGAAATGCTGCTGCTACATGACCGTGGGAACTTTTTCTGGAACAGGCTGGGACCCAGCTGCAGTCTCTGGGCATTGGCAGCAGCAGTCAGTCCTCTGAATGTTCCAGGGGATGAGCAGGCACCTGGTCATTGCTAGGTGAGACCCTCCCCAAGAAGGTCTAAGAGGGTCAAAGCCGCAGTCCATCAGAAGTGAGTGGAACGCAGCGCATTTGAAATAAAACTCCAGAGGGAAGTGCCGTCTGGAAACCTGACGGCTTGGTCACAGACAGTGTAAAAGCGGCGAGTGGGCCGAAACAAAGGAGGGGTGTGCGGTTGCTCCTGGGAAGAAGAGAATTCCGATTCGAAGTCTGGGTGGATAGGTGACGTCGGTTTCACCCCTCTCGCGCATGCGCTTACACACCTACAGGCGCAACAGGAATCTACCCCAGTAAATTAAGCAGCGCCATCCAGTGGAGAACGAAATCATTACACTAAGCCCCCCCCCAAGCTGGGCCAACCTTGTTCTTCAGGAACACGAGTCTCTACCCCTGTTTAGCTTAGGGATTAAAGGTGCTTCTAGGGCACTTTATTATATAGGGCACTTTTATTATATAGTTTGACTTCTAGGGGAAACTGATGTAATTTTAATCATATTTCAGTCTGTTCGCTGGTCCATCTATTCAATGTTTTTTTCTTTTACTTTCTTCAATATAGAAAGAGAAAAAATTTATTTTTACTTTTAATTTTTATTAGAAATATTTTTTTAAATTTTTTTCTACTACGTTTTTTACTTTTTTGTAAATTTTTCAAATCCTGTTTTACTTCATCATTTCATTTTATTCTATTCGATTGTATTCATTTTTTTACATTTTCAAAAGTTTTCTTTTTTTCTTTCTTATCTTTCCCTTTTTTCTCTAATATATCAAGCTCCGTTCAACAACCAGACCAAAACACATCTAGGATTTAGCATCATTTATTTGATTTTGTGTGTGTGTGTGTTGTTTTTAATTTTTTAATTTTAATCTTTTTACCTTTTAATTTCTTATCTTCCTTCAAAATGACAAAACAAAGGAATTCACCACAAAGGAAAGAACAGAAAGAAATGAGAGCCAGGCACCTAAAGGAACTAGAGGCAGGGCAACAAGAATGCCCTAAACCCAGTAGAAGAAGAGAAATAGGAAAATTAGAGCAGANGAGATAGATAAAGGGGTAGAAGGGTTATGTGAGCAAATCATAGCAGAAAACTTTCCTAACCTAGGGAAAAACACAAACGTCAAAATCCAGGAAGCACAGAGGACTCCCATTAAATTCAACAAAAACCAACCATCAACAAGGTATTATCATAGTCTAATTCACAAAATACGCAGGCAAGGAAAAAAACCATGAAAGCAGCAAAGGAGAAAAAAGTCCTTAACCTACAAGAGAAGACAGATCAGGTTTGCAACAGACCTATCCACAGATACTTGACAAGCCAGAAAGGAGTGGCAGGTATATTCAATGTGCTGAATCAAAAAAATATGCAGCCAAGAAGTCTTTATTCAGCAAGGCTGTCATTCAAAATAAAAAGAGAGATAAAAAGTTCCCAGACAAACAAAACTTAAAGGAGTTCATGACCACTAAACCAGTTCTGCAAGAAATTTTAAGGGGGACTTTCTGAGAGGAGAAAAGATGGGGGGAAAAAAAGACCAAAAGCAACAAATATTAGAAAGGATCAGAGACCACCACCAGAAACTCCAACTCTACTGGCAACATAATGGCAATAAATTCATATATTTCAGTACTCATTCTAAATGTCAATGGACTAAATGCTCCAATCAAAAGACATAGGGTAACAGAATGGATAAGAAAACAAGATCCATCCAACTTTAGACCTAAGACACCTTCAGATTGAAAGTAAGAGGATGGAAAACCATGTACCATGCTAATGGTCAACAAAGAAACCAGAGTAGCCATACTTATATCAGACAATCTAGACTTTAAAATGAAGACTGTAACATGAGAGGGAAAAAGGCATTATATCATAATTAAGGGGTCTATCCAGCAAGAAAACCTAACAATTGTAAACATTTACACTCCAAATTTGGCAGCACCCAAATATATAAATCAATTAATCACAAACATAAAGAAACTCCTTGATAATAATACCATAATAGTAGGGGACTTCAACACCCCACTTACAGCAATTGACAGATCATCTAACAGAAAATCAACAAGGAAACAATGGCTTTGAATGATCCACTGGACCAGATGGACTTAACAGATATATTCAGAACATTTCATCCTAAAGCATTGGAATACACATTCTTCTCCAGTGCACATGAACGTTCTCCAGAAACGATCACATACTCGGGCACAAATCCGCCCTCAACAAGTAGAAAAAGATCGAGATCATACTGTGCATATTTCCAGACCACAACCCTATGATACTCGAAATCAACCACAAGAAAAAAAAATGTGGAAAGATAACAAATACTTGGAAACTAAAGAGCATACTACTAAGTAATGAATGGGCTAGCCAAGAAGTTAAAGGGGAATTAAAAAGTTCATGGAAGCCAATGAAAATGATAACACCACAGCCCAATACCTTTGGGACATAGCAAAGGCAGTCATAAGAGGGAAGTATATAGCAATCCAGGACTTCCTAAAGAAGGAAGAAAGGTCTCGGATACACAACTTAACCTTACGCCTTAAAGAGCTGAAAAAAGAACAGCAAATAAAACCCCAAACCAGCAGAGGACAGGAAATAATAAAGATTAGAGCAGAAATCAATGCTATCAAAACCAAACAAAAAACAAAAAACAAAAAACAAACAAACAAAACAGTAGAACAGATCAATGAAACCAGAAGCTGGGTCTTTGAAAGAATTAGCAAAATTGATAAACTCCTAGCCAGTTTGATCAAATAGAAAAAAGAAAGGACCCAAATAAATAAAATCAAGAATGAAAGAGGAAAGATCACAACAACACAGCAGAAATACAAACAATAATAAGATACTACCTCACACCTGTCAGAGTGGCTAACATTAGCAACTCAGGCAACAACAGATGTTGGCAAGGATGTGAAGAAAGAGGATCGCCTTCATGCTGCTGGTGGGAATGCAAACTGGTGCAGCCACTCTGGAAACAGTATGGAGGTTCCCCAAAAATTTTAAAAAAGAACTACCCTACAACCCAGCAATTGCACTACTAGATGTTTATACAAAGGATACGGGTATGCTGTTTCAAAGGGGCACATGCACCCCTAGGTTTATAGCAGCACTATCAACAATAGCCAAAGTATGGAAAGAGCCCAAATGTCCATCAATGGATGAATGGATAAAGAAGAGTAAAGAAGAGGTATATATATATATACATATATATATGTATATATGTATATATATATATACATACACACACACACAATGGAGTATTATTCGGCAATCAAAAAGAATGAAATCTTGCCATTTGCAACTACATGGATGGAACTAGAGGGTATTATGCTAAGCAAAATTAGTCAGTCAGAGAAAGACAAATATCATATGACTTCATTCATATGAGGACTTTAAGATACAAAACAGAAGAACATAAAGGAAGGGAAGCAAAAATAACATAAAAACAGGGAGAGGCACAAAACATAAGAGACTCTTAAATATAGAAAACAAACAGAGGGTTGCTGGAGGGGTTGTGGGAAGGGGCATGGGTTTAATGGGTAAGGGACATTAAGGAATCTACTTCTGAAATTATTATTGCACTATATACTTACTAACTTGGATGGAAATTTAAAAATAAATAAATTACTTAAAAAAAAGATTACTACTTCTAAGCTTACCCTCCAGCCTTCCTTAAGAATCCACATCTTCCTTAAGAACCCACATCTTCCTTAGCAGAGCAAGAGGCATGGCAGAAAGAACCATCACCAAGGAAGATATATCTTCAAGGGAGGAATGTGGAACAAATCTCTTTCTCCCCTGGGTGGGCGTGTAGGGCTTTATTATTAGCCCTCAGGTTTGGATAAAGAGATAGCATTCATTTTTTCAACATGAGCACCTAGAATGGGTAGGAACTGTGCAAAGCAATGGGAATATGTGGGTGAATAGATAGGTCATCATTCTGAAGAATGGTGTAGCCTAGTGAGAAAATAGACATATGCCTCAATAATCTTTGTTAGTAAATAAAATGCATGAACAAAATTCCATGCTGACAAATAAGGACTCTATCAATACTGATGAATCTAGAGGAGAAAACTAACATACACACAAACAAGTACAAGGCATTATGCTAGATGCTACAATAGTACTATGTGCAAAAAGCTGTGTAAATCTGGGGAGAGAGCATGGCCAAGTCTACCTAGAAGGGATAAAAGGATGTAATAACTGAGCTGAGTCCTGTGGGACCAGGAGCTAGAATCAGATAAAGGGAGGAGCATTTGCTTAAGTAAGAAAGAGCAAAAGTATGAAAGAGACAAGTAAGGGTTCAGGTAGGTTGGAGTATAGAATACAGGATGAAGTTTGGCAAAAATAAGACAAGATATGGAGGTTGTTGCCAAATTGGCTTTGAAAATCATGCCAAGTTTGGACTTGATCCTGAAGACGATGGGGGGAGGCAGTCTTTGAAGTATTTAAACTGGGACAAAGAAGAAGATTGGTAGATCACCCAACATCAGAGTGGGTGGTGAACTGAGAGTCATGGAGGCAGGGAAGCTGGTCTGAGGTGGAATGAGGGGCCAGCCCTAGGTCTGCAACAGTAGATTTTATATAAGAAACATAGGCAAAGAAGCCTTGACAGAAGTTCGTGATGTGTTGGTGTGTGGATAAGGAAAGAGGAAGTCAGTGTAACTGAAAGTTTATGTCTTGAATAACAAGTTAAATAGTGGTCTCATTCACAGACACAGGGAAAGCAAAGGAGAAGAGTCCCATGAAGGAGATGATGGATTCAGTTTTGAACTTGATGGGTATAAGGTGCTGTTTTGCCATATGACTGGGATAGATTTAGGAGCCCTAAGTGCATGGGTGGTTGGCCTGAGCTCTCTACCTCCCTGTATTCCCTGCCCCCTGTTAGCCCTTCTTCTCATTCTCAGCCTACTTTTCCAAGTTAGGCACTGAGATGCCTTGTTAACTCATCTTGGATCCATCGTAGGCATGCAGGGAACATGCCGTCCTTCTATTCCCCTTCTTCCAACCTTTACTCTCCTCAATCTCACTATAATGGGCAAGATAATAGACCCCCCCAAAGATGTCCTAATTCCTAGCACCTGTGACTATGTTACCTTACATTACAAAAGGGACTCTGCAATGTGATTGCAGTTAAGAACAGTGAGATGGGAGTTTATTCTAGATCATTAAGGTGAATCCAACCCAATCATATGAGTCCTTAAAAGCAAAAAATGCAAATAGCTTCTAGAAGCTGGAAAGGGCAAGGGGACAGAATCTCTCCTAGAGCTTTCAGAAGAGAACATAGCCTTCTTAATGCCTTGCTTTTAGCTCAATGAGACCCACATCAGATTTCTGACCTTCAGAACTACATGATAATAAATTTGTTTTAAGCCATCAAGGTTGTGATAATTTGTTACAGCAACAATACCCATGAAAACCTACTACTTTCATTTCAGAGACATTCTCCAAATTTAATTCCCTTCTGGAAGTAATTGACATCTTTTTAAAAAAGAATCTATAGGAAGGAGAGACCCATGGGTCCCTTTTAATATCAACAGTCCTGGGGTCCCTAGAGGGTCAAGGGCTCTAAAATAAAAGTATTTCATATCACAAAAGTAGGGAGGGCAGTAAGGTGAGAGAGAGCCCTAGGAAAGGAAATAAGTCAGTTAATGAATTGGGTGGGAGGGAGAAAAAGGGAGAACAAAGATGGCACAATGTCAGCAAAACCAGGAAAGGATAGCATTTCAGGGGTAGGTGTTGGTCAGAAGCATTAAATGCTACAGAGAAGAAAAAATTGAATTTGACAACAACTAGGTCATTAGTGATCTTCAAAGGAAGCATTTCAGTGAAAGGTAGGGCAAAAGCCAGAATGCAGAGGGCTGGGGAGAGACTAGAGAAAGAATTAAGAAGTAAATAAGCTGTAAGCAGTCCTTTAAAAAAGACTAAACATTATTCATCTTTGTATCTGTCATACTCAGCACAATGCCTAGAACACAGTGGGTGCCCATTAAACGCTGAATTGAGTGAAGAACTAGAATCTATAGATACAGATCAGCACTTCTCAAACTGTACTGTGTACACAAATCACCTGGGAATTCTAATATAGTAAGTCTGGGGTGCACCTGAGATCCTACATTTCCAAAAGCTCCCAGATGATGCTGATGATGGGGCTGGTCTGTGGACCTCACTTGGAGTAGCAAGAATGTAGATTACCCGATCAATCAGCAATCGTGGCCTCTCTTGGTTCCTGGGTAACGTTTTGATCCCAGAGACCAGAATGATTTCTGGAACTAAGATTTGCTAATCCCAGGGACCACATCTGTACAGTGGGGCCAAACCAGGCACTGACTAAAGCCTAGCACTTGGGAGTAAACATTCACAACAGGCTCTGTCTCCCAAACTCTTCACATTGCAGCACTTTTCACAATTCCTTCCAAGTTCAACACCACCACCAACCCCTCCCTCACCAACGTAACTATTTACATCTCACCACTGACAATACAAAGGGTGAGCCTTTGATCTCAGGGGTTCTAAATGCATAGGTTTCAAAAGAGCCACCTGGGACAGGACACTCCCAGCAGAGCTACTGCTCAGAAAGGGACATGGCTCTCAGCGCCTTCCCACATGGGCAGCAGGGACACTAGGCTACATGCAGACATCCTACAAAACAAACTTGGAGAAGGTGCATAACCCCAATCTTATCTATCTACCTATATCCCAATAGAAAAGAAAAGCTATTAAACATCTTCATATAAAATTCCAAGCAGGGTGTCACTAAATGGCACCACCATAGACATGGCAATGTAGGATGTCAGAAGGCAATGTTACCCTTTATTAAGAGATATTATCAAGAAGGGTACCTTGGTGGCTCAGTCAGTTAAGCATCTGACTCTTGGTTTCGGCTCAGGTCATGATCTCACGGTTGATGAGACTGAGCCCCACATTATGCTTGAGCTGACAATGTGGAGCCTGCTTGAGATTCTCCCTCTTCCTCTCTCTCTGCCCCTCCCCTTCGTGTGTGTGTGTGTGTGCATGCTCTCTCTCTCTCTCTCTCTCTCAAAACAAATAAACAAATATTTTTTTAAAAAAAGAGAGATATTATCAAGGAAACTCAATGGGAAAGTAGTTAGGCAAAACTGGAAAGGTAGGTCTTTCCCCTTAAAGGGAGTGCCCATCACAGCTCACCCCCCAAACACATATTGGTAGCTCAGTTTTTATGTTCTTCCAGCCCACCCATTAGAGGAATTTGATCCATGGGAAAGAGAAGTAGAGTAACGACTAAATGTCACTGAATCACCTCTCTTTCAGCTGAAAGTCACATAAAACTTCATTCTAATTGGCTAAAGCAAAAGAGAATTTATTTGCCTACATTGATGAAATATCTTTAGATGGGGCACAATTCAGGGTTTAAACAATGTCCCAAGTATATATTACAATTCTGCTGCCTCTTGGTTGATACCCAGTCCAGGCTGTACATGAAACCCAGTAGTTTCAATCTTTATGTCACAATAATCTAGGAGAGCCCACATCTCTTAGGAGACAAACCAAAGTCCTGGGATGAGGCCCATTGATCTCATCTGGGTTGAGTGTTCATCACTATAAACTATAGATGTTGAGGTAGGAAACAAAATGCCCCCACCTCATTGTTTTAGCCTGGTCATGTGCTCTACTCTGAGGTCACCTTGATCAGAAGCTGAAAGGACAAAGGATTCCCCTCCATCCAATCAAGGTCCCATGACCCCAGGAAGGGAAAGTGATGCATAAAGGAAAATGTAGCAAATGCCCACCACACACAGGTTTGGCCCAAGTCTATTGCAATGAGAGAAATCCAAATTCCTGATGATACATCAAGTTCCCAAGTTTAGAGAACAGGCAACTGTTAATTGCTGTATGACTGAAGACTGGCTTGAAGGTACTGTGTTTCCTAGCAAGACTGGAAGTAAAAACTTTCAGTAACCAATGCTGTTGGGAAGTTTAAGAGCCTTTCACATCATGATGCAGGTGGTATATATGTGTGCTTCCTACTTCTCAAAGATGTTGTGTTGACCAGTTCCTCAACAACCCAAAGAAACCAATCAAGGCTATTTTTCATTTCAATCCAGCTCACCAAATATCTGGGTTAGCTTATAACTAACACTCACGCATTCATTCTGATTATTTATTGAGAAACATCACAGTATGGTGGTAAAGAAACAAACAAACATGAATTTGGGAGCCAGGAAGTACTGATTTCAAGTTCCTATTCTATCCCTTTAGCTAGGTGACCTTAGCTTATTTAATCTCTTTGAAGCTCAATTTCCCATATGTATGTGAGGATTCCCTGAGATGATAATGCTTGTGAAATATTTAGCACAGTAGATAATATGCAGAAAGCGCTCAATACACGTTCATGTTAAGGGCCTTCTATGTGCCAGATACACTGCTAGGCTCTAGGCCCTGGGGCTGAATTAGGTATAACAACAGAATATTAAAATGAGATGAGACATTAAAGAATAGATGGTCCATCTCTGCCCAAGAAATCTACCACCAAGAGGAGTAAAGAACTTGCCCAAAGTCACAGGCTCATATAGCAGAGCTGGAGTAACACTCATTCCCCTGACTCCATCTTTGTGCAAAGCCTCAAATCTCTGTGAAGAAGGTTTTAAACCAGTTAAGATAAGCAGGCATCCAAAAGATTATTGTTTCAAGCTGTGGAGATACAGATTCCTTTTCAGCTTAGGTTCCTAAACCTACCCTGCAGCCCAGCTACCACAGTCCCCAATTACTACCTGATGATGCGTGTACTGCAGCTTGCCTTTGCCAGCCCAAGATTGGTGGCAAGGAAAGAAGGGCAGTGGCTCACAGCCCAGCTCTGAAGTGGTGTCCTGCAGTGGGTGGCTGATGTCCAGCACCCCTTGGAGCAGGCAAGGCAGATTATAATCACTGAGTAGGTAAGAAGGCAGATCAGGAAGGGAGGGGGCCATGTCCCTGGCACCAATCCCCAAAATGTAACAGAACAGACCTCTGTAGACGGAGGTCTGCTTTGTGTGTTACAAACACCAACCAATCATCTAATCATAAGTATGTCATGCTCACCTCCATCCTGGTCCCTTGGCAAAGCCCTAAGGGCCCTAACTTAGATCTAGGACCCCAGCCAACTCTTGAGGCTGTCTTTCGTTTGTTTTGGCTTCTGGAAGGGAATACTGCTAATAGATATAAGCCACCTTGAAAGTCATATACAGGGATTTTTAATTCTAGTCCAGATGGGTGCCATTTCTCCAGCAGATATCCTGCCAGGCATTGACACAGATGCCCTGGGGGTCAGTATGAATCTATGACTAAGATCAGACATTTCATACACAATGGAGCCATTGTACCCTGAGCATCCTGGATCCCATTTCTTACATCTCCCCGAAACCAAAATCAGGTTTCCCAGAAACTATGAGAGCAGGGAAAGTCTGAATTTCGTTTTCAAAACTGATGGAGGTGAGAGAGGTCCCAAAGCCCTACAAAGAAATGGAGTCAAATTAATCTTCTTTCCAGAGATAGTGTCTCTTTACCTTTGAGTCTTTCCTTTCCATTAGATCTTGATCTGAATTGAACCATTCATTCAACAATTTTATTTCCCATAATCTTTGTTTACTCTGTGCTGGGTCCTTTGCTAGGTACAACATTGTATTAGGGCTCAAGACAACATATTGTCTACCCTTACAGAGTTCACAGACTTTAGGAAATATGGACAGAAATGCTGGAGCATACTACTGATCTAAACTCTGGAGTCAGGGAAGGTAGTCTTGAAAAAGTGAGGTTTAAGCTGAGACCAGAACCCTGAGTAGAAGGAAGCTGGGGAAAGAGTGAGTATCTCAGGAAAAGAGAACAGCATGAATGAAGGCCTTGAGGTGTGGCAGTATAAAATATTAATAAAGATGATGATGATGATGATGACAGCTACCATTTATTTACTGTTAATTATATGCTGGTTACTTTATATGAATTGACTCATTTGACTCTTACAACTACCACGTGAAGTGAGTGCTATCATACCAGGTTACGGAGGATGAATTCAGTCTTTGGAGTTGAGTCAAGTTACATAACTTTGCCTCAGTCACATGGCCAGCAACTGGACTTTGGACCTGGGCAAGCCTGGCTCTGGAGGCTGCTCTCTTATAACCACTATTCAGTTGTTCATTTATTCATTCCTTCATTAGCTCATTCTGAGCACCTGGCTAGAAGTTGGAGCTACAAAGAAGACAAAGATAGATACCCACCTCCAAGGAGCTCAGGCACTCAGTAAAGGCACAAGTGCACAAGGGACAGGCCTGGAACAGGGGGCAGGTTTGAAACCTAGGCTCTTGGGGCTACTGGGTGGCTCAGTCGGTTAAGACTCTGACTTCGGCTCAGGCCATGTTTCACATTTGTGGGTTCAAGCCCTGCACTGGGCTCTGTGCTGACAGCTCAGAGCCTGGAGCCTATTTCAGATTCTGTATGTCTCTGACTCTCTGCCCCTACCCCCCTTATGCTCTGTCTCTCTCTGTCTCAAAAATAAATAAAACATTAAAAAATTAAAAAAAAAAAGAAACCTAGGCTCTTGTACTGCCTCCCATGACTGGCGTACCCAGCAGCCAGACTCACTCCTAATATTAGCAAGGTCCAGGACAAGAAGACAGAGGGAGGCCCACTGTATTAGTTTCCTAGGGCTGTCCTAACAGATGATCACAAATTTGGCCTAAAACAGCAAGTACCTTGTCCTTCACAGTTCTGGAGCCCAGAAGTCAGAAGCCAGGGTGTCAGCAGGGCAATGCTCCTTCTGAAGGCCTTAGGGGACAATCCTTCCTTATACCTTCCAGGTGTTCTGGGTGTTCCTGGGCTTGGAGTTTGCCTCCCGCTTCACATGACCTTCTCCCCTGTGTCTGTATGACTTCTCCTCTCTCCTAAGGACATTTGTCATTAGACTTGTGGCCCACAATGCTTAATCCAGGATGACCTTATCACAAGATCCCTCAATTACATCTGCAAAGGCCCTTCTTCCAAGTAAGCTCACTCTCCCAGGTACCAGGGATTAAGACTTGGACATATCTTTTTGGGACCACAGTTCAACCCACTAAGCCCATGTAGGTCTGAATATTTAAAAGTTATAAATGAAGCTAACAAACTGGTGAATGACTTAAGATTCTATATTCTTACCTTGACATTTATACCATCACAAAAACAAAATTTTAAAATATGCATGAACCTATGGTTTCATATGACCAAAATTAAAATATCAAGGTTGATTGAATTTAACCACTATTGCTTATATATAGGTGGTCTATTGATAGGCTAATGATGTTTAAGTAATACATGCATAATTCATAAATTATTATATATACTCCATGAAATTTATTTTTCTTATCCTTCAGTTCAATGAAATTGTATGTTTCTATGATCAAGAGGTTCATGTACTTTGTGATATATTGGCACAAATAAGGATAACTCTCCCTTCACAAGTTTGTTGTGACAATGAAATGAATCCAGCCTGCAAAAAGTAAAATGTAAGTACATTGAAATTGTATAAAATTTAAATAAGATTTCATTTAAAATGTAAATTGAGAATAAAATGTATAAAATTGTGTTTATTTCTCAAATAATTATAAATATTTCCCTGTAAAATATTCAGTTATCTATTAAATTTAAAAGGTAACATTATATTCATTATAATTAATGAATATCAATATATAATTATTATATAGTCATATTTAGTATAGATAAATAATTGTTATATATTATATTACCCATAATATAATATATAAATATTATATAATTATTGAGCTTTGTATTGATATAATATTATATAATTATATATAAAATAATAATCAATATACAATTATATATTCCTTATAATTAATGAATATCAAAGTTTTAAACAATATTTAAATCAATCTTAATTTTTAATTCAACTTTTTGAAAATTTAATTAAAGCTTAATAAATATTTTATAATAATAGGATTTGTAGCCTGAGCACTGAATGCCCATACAGTTGGCCATGTCAGTAACACTCCAAGATGTTACATCTAGACCTTAATATATACAAATTTAATAGTATGAATTTTTTAATGTTTATTTACTGGGGGGAGGGGCAGAGAAAGATGGAGAGAGAGAATCCCAAACAGGCAGCACTCTCTCAGCGTAGAGCCTAACATGGGGCTCGATTTCACGACTGTGAGGTCATGACCTGAGCCAGTATCAAGACTCAGACACTCAACTGACTAAGCCATCCAGGTGCTCCAGATAGTATGAATTTTTAGTATTGCAAAACACTACTTATCCACCATATATAACTGTTGTAAAAACTGTGTTAATTCTCAGTACCTGCAGAACCACAAACTGGAACATGAAAAGCAGCCAAAAAAAATGTGTGGAAATAGTTAAAAAATGTAAATTATGCAGAACCTATTGCCTTCATGCTACCTAAAAGGAAGGATTTGACATGCTAACTTGTCTTTCCTCTTACCTAAGTGCTTCCACTGCTCCAGTTCTCCCCAGTCTTTTTCTAATGACAACAGCTACACACCCACACACCTGAATGAGTTGCCTTGTGTTTCAGTGACATAGAGCAAGAGACATGGGGGCATGTGGTGGTGGGGCCTGAGTGGTGTTATCTATGAAAGTGAATGTTCAGGGTTCCAGGTCATGATGCTCCAGCAATAATAGCTGTATCTCAAGTGACAGTGGTCCCTGTATATTATATACATTTTATTGTGTGTGTATGTGCTTATGATACACCTATCCCTCTAAAATTGGGATAGGTTTCTCTCTTGCCCAGGGTAAGTTCTAGAATATAACTCTCAGAATTCTGTTTCTTTCCCTGAATCTAAATCCCACCTGGCCTCCTAAGGTGAAGGCTGCATCCTATCTCCCCACCTCCAGGGAGAGAAGGCCAGCTTTGAATAGTCTGCCTTGGAGCTACTGTTTGGACCTCCACCTCTGACCTCTCGGATGCTGACCACGCCTCCTCCTACCTTCCCATCACCTTCGGGCCTCTCTGAGGCCACTTTTACCTTCCTCTGGAATCATCTGACCTGGATGGTCCTAGACCCTCCTGTCACTCCACTTGCCAGGGCCCCCAGATCTCTTGCCACATATCAACCACAAAGTGGACCCTCCTCAGTTTGCTAAGGCCTGTTAGCTGACAGTCCAGCTCTGGTTAAGCTGGATGCTTGAACAACCTCTTTGCTTTCACAACCTCTCCATGGCATGCTTTTCCCCCTCATCGGTTAGGTCAAGTTCCAGACTAGCCTTGCTGGCCCATTACAGAAAATGCCAGAGGGATCCCAGTCTCACATCCCCGACTGAGTGCAGTTCCTTCCCGTATTAAAATGAAGGTTGTGGGGCGCCTGGGTGGCTCACTTGGTTGAGTATCCAACTCCTGATTTCAGCTCAGGTAATGATTCCAGTGCTGTTGGATCCAGCCTGGCATCGGGCCCCACGCTATGGAGCCTACTTAAGATTCTCTCTCTCTCTCTCTCTCTCTCTCTCTGTGTCGCTCTCTCCTTCTTGCCCCTATCCCCCCACTCATGTGCTCTCTCTCTCCAACTAAAAAAAAAAAAAAAGTTTGTAAATGGTGAAGTCCAGGCTGCAACATGGGGGGTGGGGGGTGGTGTTTGTTTGGCTAGCAGAGTTTTTAAAAAAAAATTTTTAATGTCTTAATTTTATTTTTGAGAGAGAGACAGACAGACACAGTGTGAGCGGGGGAGGGACAGAGAAAGAGGGAGACACAGAATCTGAAGCAGGCTCCAGGCTCTGATCTGTCAGCACAGAGCCTGAGGCGGGGCTCGAACTCACAAACAATGAGATACCACCTGAGCTGAAGTCAGTTGAAACAAACTTTTAAAAACAACTAGACAGGGGTTTCTGGGTGGCTTAGTTGGTTAAACGTCCAACTTCAGCTCAGGTCATGATCTCACAGTTCATGGGTTCGAGCCCTGTGTAAGGCTCTGTGCTGACAGCTAGCTCAGAGCCTGAAGCCTGTTTGGGATTCTGTGTCTCCCTCTCTCTCTGACCCTCCCCTGTTCACACTGGCTCTATCTCTCAGAAATAAAAAGTTAAAATAACATTAAGAAAATTTTTTAAAAACTTTGTTTCTGAATGTCTTAAAACAGGGCTTGTACAGTTCTCCCAATTTCTTACACTCAGCCTAATTCACACATTGATATTACCAGCCTAGTCCTGTGTGTAAACAATAAAGAATTGTTTGTAGAGCCAGATAGAAGTGGATTTGAATCTCTTCTTCGTTTCTTACCAGCTGTGTACTCTCGGGTGAGTCATACATCCTTTTAGAGCTAGTTTTCTCATCTTTCAAAGGGGTACCAAGACAAACCTAGCAGGTTGTGATGGAGACCAAAAGAAAATGTGCTCAGTATAGTGTCTGCACACACCAGATGCTCAGCCGTTGGTAGTCTGCCCCCCTCATTCAGGCTCCTTGGTTCTCGAGCTGCATTCTCAAATCGCCCAGGTTTGGGGTTTCTCAGTCCAAACACTTTATAACCTGGTTCTGGACCCTTTCCTTCCTCCTTTTGGATTAAGCAATTAAGGACTCAGGGGATAGCCTGCAGCCAGGAACCTAAGTCAACTAAATCCAATAAATGACTTCTTCTATTATGTAGAAATCATGGGTGCTCGTAGGTACTAATTGGCTGTCTTCTCTACTTTCCTTTACAGCGTTTAAGTAGTTCCTTAACACAATTTTATTTTGGAGCTTCCTAATTATATTACTCTAGGCACCTATTGTCAATGAGCTTGCCAGTGGGAAAAAAAAATGGAGTTATTTATTCATTCTTATATTCCACAAGCACTTATGGGGTAACTCTGATGATCTCAGCATGGCAGAGAATGCCAAAGTACAAGGTGCAGTCTCTGCCCTTGAGGAACCTAAGGACTCACTGGTGAGGAAAGACAAGTATATGGGAAATAATTACTTCAAAACTATATGAATTAGGTGACAGGTACCTACCGGGAATGAGGTTGGGGGTGGGGAGAACTCAATAATAGTAATATATCTGTGGTTACATTTTAACTATTTTTATATAAAGAAATAAAGCAGAGGTGCCTGCATGGTTCAGTTGGTTAAGAATCCAACTTCAGCTCGGGTCATAATCTGGCACTTCATAAGTTCAAGCCCTGCGTCTGGCTCTGTGCTGATAGCATAGAGCCTAGATCCTGCTCCAGATTCTGTACATCCCTCTCTCTCTGCCCCTCCCCTGTGTTCTCTCACTGTCTCTCAAAAACGAATAAACATTAAAAAAATTTAGAAACAAAAAGGAAGACAGAAGGCAGATAGAAGGTGTGCCCTGGACCAGGGAAATAGCTATTGGCAAAGGAACTGAGCCAGTGAGGGGCCTGACCCAGTTGGAATGAAAGACACAGGCAGATGAGTGGTTTCATTTCCATAGACACCATCAGGCTCTAAATGATGGCTATAATGCCCCTAAATGTTTTTCCTTCCCCTGGTCCTTCTCCTAATTAGGGAAATCTGTCATACTCTAGTGACAAAATATCCTAAGTACCATGTGAAAAAAATCACTCTCCCACTCAAAACCTTTCAATGGCTCTCTACTACCTGCCAAATCCTACTGCTGCTCACTGAATCCTACACTCCTCCCAGCCTCCATGTCCTTGTAGAACAGATAGAGTCTCAAGGGTTGGATGAAACACAGTTGGATAAAGGAAGGTGGCAAACTGAATTTGAATCCTAGTTCAGTCATTGGCTAGCTATTATAGATCCTTAAAGAAGAGAATTCAGTTTCCTTGTGCTTCAAATTCATACCTTATAGGGTTGTTGAAAAGATCACACATTTAAATACAATTAAAAGGCTTAGAATACTGCTTACACATAGTAAATACTCAATGACTGTTGCCTATTAGTAGAGCAATAGAAGTGTTGATTAATGAAGCAAGTGAACCTAGAGAGGTCTCTACTCCCAATCTTCACGGGTTACCTGATGGCCCAATGAAGACATGGAAGCCATACTTATCTGTGGATAGTTTAAAGTGAAGAGGGATGGTAAATATTTTGAGTGATGGACTCATATCCCAAAATCATGCTAATAAGCAACTGAAATGGATGGTATACGGAAAAGATAGAAACACAGCCCAGTTTTTGATGTGCTAATAAACCAGCTCTGTGGAAGAAAAAAATGCCCTGGTTTGTAGCTTTTGCTGATTTCCATGGCATGAATATTCCTTCCACAGCCAATGTCAGGCTACTGATATGGTGTCACTGTACTCAGAACTGGGAAGAGATACTCATATTGGCTCTCATGACCAGTGGAGCTGGTTCTAGTACACCACTGAAAACAAAAATTTCTAAACCAGAGTTAAAAAAAAAAAGTTTAAGAAGAGATGTGGCATAGTTCCTTACTCTAAAGCATTTCCACTGACAGACTGAATTCAATGTGTGAGAGAAGCAGGGCATTAAAAAATGCCTTAAGAGCTTCGGCTTTGTAGTCAGAGAGCCATGGGTTCAAATCCCACCTTTCCTGCTTGTTAGTTGCATGATCCTTGACAAGTCACTAAGCCTCTTTAATTCTAGTTTCCTCATCTATGAAGTGGTGATGATGATGATAGCAATGTCTACTTCATAAATGTACTCAGAGTTATGTGAGAAATGTCATTAAGAAAGAGCTTAGCAATAAGAAAAGGTCAAGAGATCAAAGGGGGGAAATGGGTAAGATACGTGTATAAAGAAACTTTGTACAACAAATCATCCAAATATTTATTGATTTAAAACAGCATAGACTTGCTCACAGTTGGCAATCCAGGCTGGGTTTAAAGGGAAGGCTCTCTTCTTCACTGAGGGGTTAGCTGGGCTCACTCGTGTTTGCAGTCAGCTGATGATCCACAGCCTCACTCGTGTGTGGCAGTTGGCAGGACTAATGGAGGCTAATGGGCTACAAGTCTGTCGTCATTGGACTGGGTAGTCTGGGCGCCTCCACATGGCCGTAGTTGCAGGGTTCCCAAGAACAGTGAGAGAAATCAAGCACTACTCTTGGGTCTTTCCAAGACTCACGCTTTCTTGTGCTGTTGGCCAAAGCAAGTAACATGTCTCAGCTCCAAGTCAGTATGGTGGGAAGGCCTCAAGGATCTGGACTTGGAGAGGGAATTTATTATGGTTACTTTTTAAAGTAAGAAAAGGCAATTGATAAAAGAGAAAATCTGAATGGCAAATAAATGCATAAGTTGGCCAACCTCACTAGTAATGAGAAAAATGCAAATTAAAATGAGATATCATTTCATATTTATCAGGTTGATAATTTTTAAAAGTCTGGTAAAACTAAGGGATGATATGAAAATGGAGAAATGAGAAGCCCCATACACAGCTGCTGGGGAGTGGACATATTATGACACACTCGGAGAAGACAGTAATTAAAATGAATAGATTCAGTTTCTATGAATCAATATTGAAGACCCAATTCTGAGTTATAGAATCATCAGATAATAAGACTTGATACATTATAGATGGACACTTAATTTTTATAGATATGTACATATATAATAAAATGCAAAACATGGATGGGAAAGATTCACACCAATTTTGGAATAATATTTATCTCTTGGGATAAAGAGATGAAGAGCATGGGTCACCTGGTGGCTTAGTCGGTTAAGCGTCCGACTTTCGCTTAGGTCATGATCTCGTGGTTCGTGGGTTCGAGCCCCGCACCGGGCTCTGTGCTGACTGCCAGCTCAGAGCCTGGAGCCTGTTTCAGAGTCTGTGTCTCCCTCTCTCTCTGACCCTCCCCTGCTCACGCTGTCTCTCTCTCTCTCTCCTAGAAATAAATAAAACATTAAAAAAAAAAGAGAGAGATGAAGAGCAAAGAATGAAAAATAAAGGAAGCTTTGAATTTATTTGTGCATTTTATTTCTCAAAAAAAGTGGAGTCACTAGACAAAATAGATGTTTATTGTATTCAAGGAATTGGTCCACAAGCATTTATGTTTGAAATATTCAAAATACTGTATCTTTGAAATATTCTGTAATTAAAGCAACATTTAAAGAAAGACTATCTGACAATTCCTTTAAACTAAGGAGAAAAGGTTGGGGAACAAGAGGACTAAGTTATATAACTGATTAATTAAAAAATATTTTTAATGTTTATTTATTTTGAGAGAGCAAGAGCAAGTAGGGGAGGGGCAGAGAGAGAGAGAAAGAGAATCCCAAGCATGCTCCACACTGTCAGTGCAGAGCCCAATGTGGGGCTCAATCCCATGAACCATGAGATCATGTCCTGAGCTGAAATCAAAAGTCAGATGCTCAACCAACTGAGCCACCCAAGCACCCCTGAGTTATACAACTGATTAATTTAACTGCCCCCCAAAAATGTAATTTTTGTAGGGAGGGGCAACCGAGTGTGGGTTGAGTGGATCAGGTAGAAGCCAGCGGCACATGCACTGGAAGACTTCATCTGAGGCAGAACAAGGGAGATAGAAGTTTATTGGATACACCACAAGGGGGCGTCAGGCAGGACAGCAAAGGAGAGACTGGCAAGGCGTTGGTGGGGGCTGTAGTTGAGGGGGATGGTGAGGAGATGTGGGAACATGTGGTTTTTCTGTTCAGTGCCTGTGTCCGGGTGTAACCCATTGGTCAGCTAGGGCAGGCATATGGATACTTTGAGGTGGGTCACCTAATGGAACTTTTTGCATTCAGCCTGGAGTGGGGTGGGGATTAGGGGATCATTGTGGGCCCTCCTATATTACTCAGGTTGCCATTGTTCAAGGTGGCACTTGTATTTTAGGTCACATTCACGGAAGTATAGAACGCAGAAAGAACATGTCTACAATCCAGCTGTGCTCTGCAGTGGTCAGACTACACCAGAGCACATTTTGAAAAGGGCGCACGCTAATGTGAATGTGACCATTTGTTCAGTCAGCCACACCCCTGGAGCATCTACCTGGCTGTCACTACCAGTTATGGAAGACCCTGCAGAGCACAGAAAACCTGAGGCCCTGTTCTCAGAGCTTAGCTTCTATCCCAGTCAATGCACACAGCAAACTTAAGAGCACATAGTATATGTGGGGTCAGGAATGGGAGCCTAGAGAGTTGACGGCAAGGGGGCTGATGAAAAGCCGTGCCCAAACCAAGTTGTGTGCAGAATGCTGGCAAGGTTGCCATCCACCTCGCTCTCCTGCACTGGCTCTGAATCTATAGGGAAACTTGAAGCTTTAGATGGAACAGCTCTGGGTACCTTCCTCCACAGACACACTCAGCATAGACAAGGACAAACCAGCCTCTGTGCCCAGAGGCTTTGCCAGAGCTTTCACCAAAGCCCAGCATTAGCACGTCCATGAGACCTTTACCCCCAAGTGCAGTGGAAGATGAGAGCCCTTTGCTCCATCCATCAGCTCCTCGGTGGCTTTATCCCCTCTAGGCTGAAATGCAAAAAGAGTTATTTTTGCTGTACTGCCTTTTTATTTCTTTTCAACCTCTTATTTCCTATTCTGTAATTATTGCCAAGGAATGTTCGCAGAAAACATGCTAGATTTCTGACAGTCTGTCATGTGGGGGAGAGATGAGCTCTTCCTGTGGGCTGCCCAGAGATTGCAGTCTGACTGGGGAAGGTGCAGGGAGACGGGTTTCTGGCCACTGTAAGGGAGATGTCTAGGGCCGCTGGACCCAGAGCAGTGGCCGGCTGCCTCCCCTGGGCATCACCCAGAGACCACACAAGAACATTGAAAAGGAAATCATTGGCCTTACAAATTCCATATAATGTCTTCATTTTTTATGATCCCAGAATAATCGTTGCAAATCATTAAAAAATTCTAGAAATGTTTAAGAAGACATGATAGCCCTATAATCTCCTCTTTTAGAGAAAAATCACTAACACTTTGATAGGAATCGTTTCAAAATTTTGATAGATATACAAACTTTCAGACATGAAAAGGGAAGAGTGCTAAGTGTAGACTGAATTGCAATGTACCCCCACCCCCTTGGGTTATATCTCGGAAGACTTTGCCATGTTTGGATGTGCAAGACTGGCTCATTCCCTTTATGGGTTGCATTATACCCACCTTTGCAAATATGCATTGAATGCAAACACCCACTTAAGGTCAGGCACTGCTCTAGGCGCTATGAACACAACAGTACACAAAACAAAGGTTTTGTCCCTCATGAGGCTTTATGTCCTAGTAGAGAAAAAAAACATACAAGCAAATGAATAACATATAAAACGTCCAAAAGACACATGCCATGAGGAAAATCAATGCGGGTTAAGGCAACATTGGGCAACAAAGGACACTGATGGTTTAGATTGCATAGTCATGGAAGACTTTTCTGAGGGGCTCTGTATCAGTTGTCTAATCTCTGTGTAATACGTTCGTCTAAAACTTTGTGGCTTAAGCAGCAATATTTATTAACTCAGTTTCTATAGGACAGGTGTTCCGAAGCAGCTTAGCTGCTCTGGGTCTCTCACAGGCTGCAGTCAAGGTGTCAGCCAAGTCTTTAGTCACCTGAAGACTCAAACAGGGAAGGATCTGCTTCTAAACTCACATGGTTGTTGGCAAGAATTAGTGTCCCACAGATTGTTCTCTGAGGGCCTCAGCTCCTCACTGGCTGTTTGGGAACTTTCTCCAAGTTCCTTGTCATGTGGGCCTCTCCACAGGGTGGCTCACAACATGGCAGCTGGCTTTATCACAGTGGGCAAGAGAGAAGAGCCAGAGAGGGAAGACAGAGTCAGCAAGCTGGAAATCACCGTATGTTATAATCCATCTCAGAAGTGACAGCCCTCATTTTTATTACGTTCTATTCCTTAGTCAAAAGTCACCAGGCTGAGCGCACACACCAAGGGAAGGGATCGTACAGGGTGCAAATACCAGAAGGAGGGATCATTGGAGCCATATTGTAAGGTGCCCACTATGGGGTGATATTTGGACAGAGGCACAAATGAAGTGAGGGAGTGAGTCTGGTAAATATCTAGGGAAAGAACCTTCCAAGAAGAACAAGAGCAAAAGCAAAGTCCCTGAGGTTGGAATGGCCCTGGTCTGAATGAGGAGCAGTGAAGAGCCCTCTGTGGCTGGAGCAGCAGAGGGAAAGACTGGTGGTAAGTGAGGTTGAAGAAGGAAGCAGAGATGAGATCATGGTGGCCTTTGCAAGCCATGGGAAGGACTTGGGTTTTATTTCTGAGTGATAAGTAATAGTTTCCCTGGTTTGCATAATGTATTTATCTAACTCTTCGCTGATGAAGATCAATTATAATTTTCTGTTTCTGAAAATGCCACACCCTTACGCGCATGTGTACACACATTTGCACTGGTATTTGTATAGTAGATTTACTTGTAGGTATGTAAGTATGTACATATCTTAAGGGAATTTTTATGGATCATGAGGTATGTGCATTTAAAAATGTAGTTACAGACATATAGCCAAACTACACTTAAGAAGGCTTTTCCCATTGTCTCTCCCATCAATATTGTGCAAAAAGGAGAACTCTGGCCAACACTAAGTAGTATTAAGCTTTTGAATCTTTGTTAATCTAAAGTGGAAAATGTGACATTTCATTGTGATTTGCCTTTGCCTTTCCTCTCTAAAGAGGATGAACAGTTTTGCGTCTATACGGAGGATGAACCTTTTTGCATCCTTCTGTTCTTCCTCTGCAGAGCCTATTGAGGTCTAAGGGTCCTCTTCTCTGACTGCCCCTGATGGAAGCTGGCCCTGTGGCCCCAGGAGATATCCAACTATCCAAAACTGTTTACCTTTGCTCCCTGGGGCCCCACGACCCACTCTGGCCTCCCCATTGCCGAGCCATTGCTGTCTTTGCCTTAACTCTTCCATGTGAATATCCTACCCAATATCCAGCTCCCCTACCACCCTCTGCACCAGAGCTCTGAGGTGCTCAGAGCCCCCCACAGGGCACCAGGTGGAGTAATGGTTACAAAAGTATACACTAGACTCTGATCCAGCTCCAGCTCTTATAACTCATTGACCTTCGGCCAAGTGCCCAAACAAAATATGCCTCCATTTATTTCCCTAAACTGAAGTCAGAAATAATAGCTGCCTTTCCAGTAGGCTAGTCTGAGGATTAAATATATGGTTCAGGAAAGAAACTAAGTATAAGTATAATACCAGACATTTAGTGGGTGGTCAATAGATGTGAACTGTTACCATCATCCCATGCTGCCGTGCCAGCCTCAGAATTCCTGCAAGGCAGTGACAATATCTTTTATTTTTCTGCTCCCAGACACACCTCATACAGTGACTTTCACCATATAGCACTTGATAATTATTTGTATAATTGTGTATGTATATCAAATAAAGGAATTCACATCTGAATGAATGAATGAATTGCATATGTAGACTTAATATGAAGGGACTTAACTACCAACTGCTATCTTGTGTACAATTGGGAATCCTTGAAGGATTTCTTGAAGATTAAATAACATAAAGCAATGTTTTAAGAAGGAATTTAAGGAATAAGTAAATTTGCAAATAAGATTTTTTTTAAACCTGCAGATTTCCCCAATCCCCACAAAGGCAAGAGGCCAACACACATTTGGAAGCATGCTTTCAGCTGTCTTCTCTTCAGACCACTCATGCTTAGGCTCAGTGGCTCCCCCAACTCTTGTAGCCCCTCTGACCCCCAGTCGGCCATTATTGGACAGACCCCCCTCTAGAAATTAACACACAAATGTACTCACTTTTTTTTTTTTTTTTTTTTTTTTTTCCTTNAGGCAGACAACCCAGCCCTCAGGCCACATCCAGCTTGTAGATGTTTTGCTCCACAAACACAGTATTATTTTAAATCGAATTAAAACTCAAGAAGCTTAATTTTAAAAAAAAATGTATATCTGGCTTCTCTTGCAAAATCTGAGGTCTGGCCCCATGGGCCAGCACTCCCATGTAGCAACGTCTGTCTGGAATCATGTAGCAGCAGCCCTCTTTGGATGGGCAGGTGTCTGATTTTCAGATTCCCACAGTCCCCACCTGCTTGTCTCATTGTTTTGTTGAATGGATGTTAAGCCACGTGAACTTTCAACCCTTGCCTCAAAACCACCATCCCAACTGGATGTTTGCCTTGCCCTTCACTAATGAGTATTTCAGCCCCAAACAACCCCTCAAAGGCACAGAGCAACAGTTCCTTAATCCCTGATGTGGTTTTTGAGAAAGACGCTCTTATACTTAAATACACCTGGGCATTGTCTACAGTTTTAACCTCTGGATATTGAGTACTTGTTTGACCATCACTATTTATAAGAAGCACCTCCATAAATACCCTGTGGAAGACATTTTGGGGAGCACAGCCTGGGAAGGTTCGGAGAACTTCCAAACCTAGAGAAATCTCTTCAGAGGTGGAGCAGCACAGCCCAACTCCAGCCTCTGCCCAGAGAGAAGACATGTGGCTAAAACAAGTCATCCATTGGATAGGTCAACAGCAGATGGAGCTGGGGAAGAGGGGGACCCCAGTCTCGGGACTTGCAGTCTGGGTCCTAGAACCAGACTCTGAGATGAAGATATGTGTGCAACAGGTTTGTCAGGGTGTGCACTAGGTAAGAGAGAGGCCTCAGATGACCCTGCGGGGGGGGGGGGGGGGGGGGGTGAGGAGCTGCATGCACCTTCACAGTTGTCTTCCATATTGAGGCAAGGAGGCTAGGCCTATGTATTTTCTGTATCAATTGGTTGTAGAAGAAGAGAGAATAACCGTGAGGGGGGCAGCTCTCTCCAGCCAAAGCCAATTCCCAGGGAGGGATGTAGCTATGAGCCATCAGCAGCCCACACTCCTATGAGGCAGTTCTGAAAGGGGGCTCTGGCTGGAACTCATAGACCGACTACACCCACCTTTCTTCTTAAGGGTTAAATAGCACCACCTTCTTCCCCGCCAGTGGTAGCAGTGACTACCACATGAAAATCAGAGGGTAGGACTTGGAGGCAAGATTTTTCCATCTTGCTTCCAACTTTTAGCACTGGTAAAGGGGATGATCTTTCTGAAGCACAGTTCCATTTACATTTACTACAATACTCAAAAATCCTCAGTGGCTCCCCATTTCCTTCTGAATGAATCTTTAGCCTGGAATTCCAGGCCCTCCACTAACTGTCCTGGGCTTCCTTTCCAGTCTGTCCCCCATTATTCTCCTGCAAAGCCCCATGCAATCTCCACAATTCACTTCCTTCCTGTCTTTGCTCTTGTTGATCCCCTTTGCCTGGAAAAACCTTATCTCCTATGTCCGTATATCTAAATCTTATCCAACTTTTTTGGTTCAGTTCAAATGCTTCCCCAGTTCCTTCTAACTGGAAGCAATCTCTGTCTGATCTTATAATAACATTTTTATCATAAGTTATATACAATTTATAATACATACTAAACCATAAACTCCTTGAGGGCAAGATTTTAATCTCACTCAGTGCCTTGTGCATAGTAAATACTTACTGAGTGTTGGATGGATGGATGGATGGATGGATGGACGGACGGATGGACGGATGGACGGACAGATGCATGGGTGAACAGTGGTGTAGATGGGATAATGGCAGGCACTGGACAGATGTCTTACTGTTGAGGTAATGCTGAGTCTTGTCTTCACTCTCTTCCTGGGCTCTGCATCCAATTTAGTTTATAGACAAGAGGAAGACTAGTCCAGAAAGAACTAAAGATGTATTTTCTGTATCAAAATATGAAAATTACCTACTGAGTCCTGAAGGCATTGAGGAATCACTGATTTCCCCTTGTAAACTTATCACCATATTTGGCCCTAAGAAGGGAATACAGGCTTTGCATGTTATCCTAAAGTAGAGCATAGAGCATTCCTATGAAACCTTTCATGTACCAAAATGGTGTACATAGAAGAAGTAATTACCATTAATTCACATAAAAAATTTGCTGGGCTTTTCCAAACCCAAAAAATAACCTCTCTTAGGTTTCTCTTATATTTTAGGATGCATCCTGCTAATGGATGCACAGAATAAATCCAAATAAAGCACAGATGCTCAGAGGCACAGTTCAAAGCTGTGGCAGCTTAATGCTGAGATGCCGAGTGTGGTTCCCCAGGAAGGAGCTTGGCGGGACCGCTCTCACTGCTGGGGTGCACGCTGCCTCTATAATGGCTGGCTGCAGAACAAATATTGAACACTATTTTCACTTCTTGCCATTTTTGTAAAAGTGAAAACCTTCCTCATAGTTCTTTCAGTTCGTGAAAACAGGTACTTATGTCCTTTTGTAAAAGTGAAGTGATATATCGTGGACGTTTGAAAAATAAGGGATACCTGTAGTGGATAAATCCACATGAGTGTACCACAAAACAGCCCCCTGGCTGGCTGTTACACTTTCAGGTAGTACCACTCAGAAGATTTCTTGAACCTCAGATAGTTGTTAACAAAACAATATGCTGATCAGTTCCAAAAAAATAAATCAGAGGCAATCAGTTTTGGCAGCTGCTTGGCTCATGAAAGGTGACACCCAATTAGAGAATATGAACCACCCCAAACAGCGCGGCTTCCAACATCCCACAGGATTTACAGCCGCAGTCATGGGTCTGACAGCCGTGGATCCTGCTTGGAGACACAAACTCCTCCAGAAGCCATAATAATAACCTCTTACTCTTGTGCAAGCTGCCTTTCATCTGGGTGCTCACAATGACTCCGTGAGATAGGGATGGAAAGTATTCCCATCCCCCTTTGAAGCCCAGAGAAGAGAGCCTCAGAGAGGAAAAACTATCCCTGCATAACCTGGTGATAAAGCTAGTGTGTAGTGGCAGGGCCACAAGGAAGACCTAGCCTTTGACTCCTTCACACAGCCACCCCCTTGCTAGTGTGTGACGTCCTCACCCATACCTTTGCCTCTGGGTCTACAAAGGAAAACTATCAAATACATAGCCAATTTAAGAAAGACTTGTGCATGCCTGTCACATCCTAGCCATTATTTAGAATTTTAGCACAAGGGAATTATTCTTTCTTATTTAATGGTTACTTATTTACTTTGAAAGAGAGAAAGAGAGAGTAAGTGAGTGAGGGAAGGAGGGAGGGAAAGAGGGAGGGGCAGAGCGAGAGAGGGAGAGAGAGAATCTCAAGCAGGCTCCACACTGTCAGTGCAGAGCCCAATGCAGGGCTCGATCTCCTGAACTATGAGATCATGATCTGAGCTGAAATCAAGAGTGATGCATAACCAACAGAGTCATCCGGGTGCCCTGGCCAGGGAATTATGCTTAATGCCTAATCAAAATTATTTCTATGCAGTTTCCTTTTTTAAAAAAAAATTTTTAACGTTTATTTATTTTTGAGACAGAGACGGAGCATGAGCAGGGGAGGGGCAGAGAGAGAGGGAGACACAGAAACTGAAGCAGGCTCCAGGCTCTGAGCCGTCAGCACAGAGACCAACGTGGGGCTCAAACCCACAAACCACAAGATTATGACCTGAGCCAAAGTCTGAAGCTCTACCGACTGAGCCACCCAGGTGTCCCTATTTCTATGAAGTTTCACCTCAGTCTCCTTTGTCCCATTCTCATCTCTTTAATATCCTTTGAAAGAAGGGCAAGTCCTGATTTTCAGAGGAATAAGATGGTCCCTATTAAGCCCTCAGGCAGATTGTGCAATAGCAGGAATGTGAACTCCTAGATGGCGAATGTGTTCAACCCTGGGACCAGCTTAGACTCCCTAGGAACAAGGCACGTGAGACAGGCTTGTTGGTGGGGTGACCGCAAGAATGACTCAAACGGATGAAGTAGATACAATGCCTATCGATTTTAACAATGGCTTTGATGGCGTTTCCTATAATATCACTGTGAACAAATTACAGAGATATGGACCTCATGATAATACCATTCAGTGGATTTATAACTGGTTGAATAAATTCAGAGATGATGATTAATGTGTGATGGGATCCTACGGTGTACCCTGAATGAGAAAATGAAGAATTTCGACCTCTGTCTTATCCAGTCCAAAACTTGTATCAACTATTATTAAGTGTCTGTCTCCTAGAGCCTGTCCGTCCCATCTACGCAGCTTAAGGCTGAGAGGAGAAGCTGAGGAGGGGGCCCCAGAACCTGCAAGTCAAAAACAGTCTGGATGGATGGGTATATCAGTTCAGACCTGATGAGATAATCTTTCAGTGGATATTTTTTAAACCTTGGGGTTTTATTCAAAGATTCGAGAGCACAAGGAGAGGATGAGGAGGGGTACCTTGGAACAACTCGTGAGAACAAGGCCTCAGGACTGAGTTTCCATGCAGGTTCAGGTTCACGCTCTGGCCAAGGAAGCTGCTGGGAATGTAGAGTGCAGTGTTTCAGTGGGAACCGGCTTCTGTGTGCTTCTCCCAGTGGACCTGAGATGTGTGCTTACGAGGGTCACTGACCAACTGAAGAAGGGCGGTACGCGGGTGAAGAACAGAGGAAAGATGCTAGACAAGATGTTAATTAAATCCCAAATGGAGGTGCTGGAACTGTTTAGCCTGATGATCTTTGTCTTTAAATATCTGAAAGACTCTCGCTTGGAAGAGTATTCTCATTGTGCGTACCCTGGAGGCAGCACTGGGGCTGGTCAGTAAAAGCTAAAAGGAAGCAGATTTTTGTTCATCTTTAGGAGGAGGACCCTAAGAACTGCAATTTTCCAGATAAGGCTACATGTCAGGAAGCAGCACAGAACCAAGTATGAGACAGCTCACAATCAAGAGAGGCCGCGATGTGGGTGGGTGCTTACAGGATGTGAGCGCTCCGGGCCAACCCAACAGAACGCAGGCAGTTGCCTTGGGGTGGGCCATCCGCATGAGGCAGTGGTGCTGGCCAGCTTTCTTTGGCAACAAGGGCTCTTTACAGTTGGTCCACCCTTCCTTGCACCTTCCACCCCTGACTGGCGCCCTACACACCGTTAGTAAATCCTTGAAGCCAGACCTGAAGGTTCAGGATGAGTGGTTTCAGTATCTCTAGATTTTCTCAGGGGTCTTCTTTGTCCTCCTCTTCCTCCTCCTCCTCCTTCTTCTTGTGTCTGCATTGGTTTTGGGGTTTTTTTGTTTTTTATTTACCATTTTTTTTTCTTAACCAAACTTTTTGGCTTCTCTCTGGGCTTACCAGTCTCTGCGTTTCCATTCAGCTGCGAGGCTCCCCACTGAGCACAGTGCTTTACTGGTGGCTAGAAAATAGGGATGTTAACGACTGTGGGATGTGTGACTAAGAGTGCTCGTCCAATCCCCTCCCTGAAGCTATCTCTGAACAAAATCTCCTTTGTAAAGATTTATCAGAGAGGGGCGACTAAGTGAACCACACGGCATCTGAGAGGGGAAGGGAGAGGAGTTGCCATAAGCTGAATCCCCACTCTGAATATCATTGTCTTGGGGTTTTTGAAACACATCACATGCAATCCTCACACAATACTCCCCTGGTTAGGTCAGTTCATCCCTGGGAAATGGAAGGAAACTGGGGCTCCCAGGGTTAAGTAACCAGCTCAAGGTGACAGGGCTGGCAAGGTGCAGATTCAGGATTTAAATTCAGGTCTGCACAACTACAGCCCATTCCCTCCTGGCTACAGGTTTCTGATTTGAGGAGTCGGAATCCAGCAGGCTTCATCCTACATCCATTTTGAAATCAGTTGTAGAATTTCATTCTTCCAAGAAGTTCACTCTGCAGCAATACTCGAGGGAAAATGTCACTCCACGGGGGGCATCGATTAGCAATATTAAAATGCCTTTAGAAAAGACAGAATGGAGCAGTGCAGGATGCCGGCCCTGAAATCAGGTTTGGGGTGCTAAGGCTACAACTCCAGATCCAGGGCTGCAGGAGGATGGAGGTGGCTGGTACAGGTTCCTCCAGAACCGTCTCTCCTCCTCACATTCCAGTACCTGACTGACGTATGTCCCTGCAGTGATACACCAAAGAGTCATTTTCTTCACTTTTGCCCCAAACCTGACATTGATAAAAGCGTCATACTACAATACAGGCTTCCATTTGGTATTATCGATTTTCCCTAAAGAAATGCTGCATTAAATTATAATAGCAAGCACACCTGCATAACGTTGACTTAGAGTATGGGGTCTGGGGCCCCAGCTACTCTATCACCCACTAACCCAGGCCCCATCCCTAACCACGAATTTCCCGGGGCCTCAGCTTCCTTCTTTGGATTGTCTTGAGAATTTGATTAGTTAATTACATGTAATGCAGAGTAAGTGAATTATTGTGGTTTCTTTGAGTTTTTTTTAATGTTTATTTTATTTTTGTGTTTTTTAAAAATGTTTATCATTTTGAAAGAGAGACAGAGTGTGAGCAGGGAAGGGGCGGAGAGAGGGAGACACAGAATCCAAAGCAGACTCCAGGCTCCAAGCTATCAGCACAAAGCCTGACATGAGACTCGAACCCATGACCTGAGCCAAAATCAGGAGTTGGCTGCTTAGCTGACTGAGCCACCCAGGCACCCCGAAATGTTTATTCTAGTTTTGAGATAGAGAGTGAAAACAGCGGACTGTTGGGGGAGACAGAGGATCAAAAGTGGGCTCTGCAATGACAGCACCCCGATGTGGGGCTTGAACTGGCAAATGACACCATGCCCTGAGCCAAAGCAGATGCTTAATTGACTGAGCCATCCAGGCACCCCTGGTTTGGTTTTTTGAAGAGAAGGGAAATCATGGTCATTGGGCAGCATGCTCCCAACCCAAATGCTGGGAAAAACAGCCAGCACCCCTAAAGAATGGCTCTGAGCTTAGACTCTACGTCCCCTCCATTATTCAGAGTATCTCTACAACCTGCCATACGCGACTCACCCACAAGTATTGAAATTTTCAACTAATGAGAGCTGAGTGTTAGTGATAAAGCGTGAGAATAAGAACCCAACAATTTACTTTCTGAACGTTCTGTCATTTCTTAATTTGACAAAGTCACTATCAGCATTAGCTGACTGTGTTCACTTCTATTTGGCAATTCCATTTAGGGGCACCCCTTGATTGGGGTAGCCTGAGAAAGGAAGAGAGAACTTTTCCAACAAACTAGAAGCATCCTATATTCATTCATGAACTGATGGACTCATTCATTTGATTAATGATTTCCTGAGAAATGCTTTATGCCCAGTGCTCAGCTGGGTTGTACAGATTCAGTGGCAAGACCAGAAGACATGCTCCCTGCCCTTATGGTACCTCTAACGAGATACACAACAAACAAGTAAACAAAGGATTAAACAATTACATCATAAATGAGTGTTGTGAGGGAAACAGGGAGTACTTATGACAGAGAATAATGGAGAAAGGGGGATACTTAGACAAGGTGTTCTGAGGAGAGAATGAGTAAGGTAAGACCTAAAAATTCAGAAGCCAGATGTGACAGGCACCACTAGTTCCCTACTTAATATTTTTCCTCTTTTTCCTTATTCTATTTAGGGCCATGATGTACCCAGCTGAAAATACTCAACCGTGATTTTGTCTGGAGTCACACAGCACAGTGTATCTAGCCAAAACACATTATTCCAGCCTTCTTTGTAGCAAGATGTAGCCAGTGTAACAGTGCTCTGGTCAATGAGCTAAAAGCTGAGGTTTTTCCCCTAATGGTGCTACCTTTTCTTGCTTCCCTTCAACTCCTTTTTTTTTTTTTTTTGCCTGAAATATGGATAGGATGCCTGGTGCTATGGCAGCCATCTTGCAACCATGAGGAAAAAGCCATGACAGAATCGCAGAGATCTTGCCTATGATGTTTTCAAGCAAATGACCAATGCCACCTTCTCCAGACTTCTAACTGAACGAACAAACAAACAAAAACCCTTGTATGTATTGAAGTCCTATTGTCACAATTTTCTGCTATTCAGAGTCGAATGAAATACCTCACTGATATATCAGTCAAGCAAAGCACGGAAGGAAGGGCACTTTGGGCAGAAGAAATGACATGTCTGAAGACCTCAAGGCAGGAATGAGCTTGGCATGTTTCGGAACAGAGAGAAGACCAGTGTGGCTGGACTATAGCAGGCATGGAGGGAAGTGAGGACAGCTAAGGTTGGACACATGAGCAAGAGACAGGCCAATTAAAGCCTTACAGGCTGAGGTAAAGACTTTGAATTTTATTTTAGGGTGAATGGAAACCATTTGATAGCTAATGTATATTCTATAGATCGTCTGCCTGTTGTGTGAGGAAGGGCCTAGAACAGGGCAGGAGGACAAGCAGAGAGACCAGTCAGGGCCATTGCAGTTTTCTTGGGAGTGAAGATGGTGGCTCAGACTAGGGCAAGGGCATTGGTGTGGAGGGAATTACACTGAAACAGCAGTGTTGCAGTCAGTGTGAGAATAATTGGGGGGTAAAAAGTCAATATAATATGTGAAGAATTTAGCATTTCTTTTGTTCATTAAGACAATCAAACTATTTATTGCCACAGACCAGGTCAGTGAAATAATATTGAATATACCAGCTAACATCTGTGTGTTACATGCTTTACAGATATTGTCTCATTAATCCTTATAATGGCCCTATAAGCTAGACATTATTATTATCCCCATATTATAAATGAGCAAATTGAGTCATAATCAGATTAAGCAAGTTGCTCAAGGATAATACTGTTAGTAAGTTAGTGGAGCTGGGTTTCAAACCCAAGTCTGTCTATGCCGTGACTCAAGCCACAAGGCACCAACAGACTATTCTGGGGGTGGGGAGGTGGTTTTCTATGCTGTATGTCTGGTACCCCACATAAAATGTCTCCACACCGCCCAGGCATGGTCTAGCTCCTAATTTTCTGGGTAGTAACACCTGGACACATTTATTGAGGCTTAATTACATGCCAAACCTTCACATTTATTGTGCCCACTTTGCAGATTGGGAAACTAAAGGTCAAGGAGGTTATGTGATTTACCCAAAGTCACAGAACTAGTGAGCTTTAAACCCAGGCTGCCTGACGTGTTTGGCCTCTGCCTCCTCCACAGGAGTTTGCTCCTGGAGAGAAGGTCTGAACCCACGCAGATCACCTGAATGCCCTGAGGGTCTCAGGGTGCTGCTTCACCAAGCCAGAACAATGCACACCGCAATGCCAGTCTGGATATGGCCCCACAAGCCAGGCCCCACTTTGAAATTAGGTGATAGTAAATACATTGACAATGGCAGGCTATTCCAACCACATGTAATGTCACTAGGCCACAAGCCCATCTAGGACCAAGCCAAGCACGGAGATTGCCCTAAGTCCTTGAATAAATCCTGCCTCCCTCCGGTTCTCCTTTGTCACCCTTCTGGAGCAGCTGTCTCTGATGACCTTGGCTAAAGCAGGGCCCCCTCCCTCATGCCACTTGCTACCCCATCATCCTTGGCATTTATAACTCATGGTTAGTGTCATTTATCGTTTATATGTTTGCCTGACGCCCACTAGAATGTAAGCGTTACATCCCCCTTGCTTAGAATATCTGGCACATAGTAGGCATTCGATAAATATTTGATGAATGAATGACTGAATAAATTAGTTAGTTAATCAATTTTTCATTTGCAATTGCACCCGGGGAAAATGATAAGCTTTCGGCAAATACACAGGTTTCTCTTGAGCTTAAGCACCTGGGACAATAGAAAGAAGGGCTAAGAGATAAACTGATAAGATGTCATGGGAAAACAACAACAGGATTGATGCAAGGGGTAGGCACTTACTCAAAGCCCCGTGTAGGCATGGTGGCCATCTTCCAGTCCCATGGGAGGTGCCATGACCCACTGCAGAGCAATTAACTAAGCACAACCAGAGGCTTGAGCTAGAAGCTCCCACTTAGGCAGAAGCCACAAGGGAAAGGGGCAGTGGTGAGCGGACTCCCTGGGAGAGGGCGGTAAGGAGGAGGTGCAGTCCAGGAGGCACGGAGGAGGGGGGCCTATGGCCATCACCTCCTGATTCGTTATTCCCATCAGCTGTCATGGAGCCTCCCAAAAAGCCATGCTCTGCTCCGCCTTCCACTGTGGGCAGCAGCAGGAGGAATGTGAGATGAGATTTTGGAAATCTGTGCCCCGCTGGGAATCAGTTCCATTTCGATTTGAAAATCAAAAAATAATAATAATAATAATAATAATAAAAGTTAAACAAAACATAGTTCTCTGATGCAGATGAGAGTCATCCATTGCTCATTTTTGTCTTCCCGGAAAGAACAGAAACCAAACATGCTCTTTCCCTGTTTGGGGGGGAACATTTTTACAGGCTGGCTTTTCTTGCTCTCTTTTGAATACCTCGAGCAGAACACCCCTCGTGTTGTTAATGACTTCAAAGATACCGGGTCCACTGTGCGGCAAGTGATAAAAATGTACACAGCATGTGTTGGATAAATTAATAAACTCTCCAGAGCCTCCAAGTCCTCGGGCCCAGCAGCACCCTAATGAAATGTTATTCTGAAGTGGAGGAGGTGGGAAGGAGAAAAAGGGGAGCAGTATTTAATATATGCAAATTAACTAGTATGCAAATTGCCACTAAGTTAAAAATAACGGACTGCAAAAGGAGCCCATTTTTTAAGCAGCTTGTTTATTCATTAACCTAATTCCCATTATCAATCCTTCTGTTTTCTTCTTTATTAAGTACTCACATTTGGGGAAGTTTGCTTCCTACAAATTGTTTTGCTCCAAAACCCACAACACCGGTGAGAACAATCACCATACATTAGCTTTTCTCCCTCTCGTTCTTGATTTTGCCCCTAGTCTGCATTTTCTTTCTTTCTTCCTGTCCCTTTCCTTTTGCCTTTAGTCTCCTTCCTCCTGTCATCCTCACTTGCCTTGTTTCTCCGACATCTTTTGTTTCTCCGATGCATGTGGCTCCCTGGCAGGTATGTGGGGCCAGGGTAAAGGAAGCCCCCTGTCTCGAAAGGTCTTCCTCCAGGGACCTTTTCTCCCAGCCACCGGCCCCATGGGCTGGACTGTCAGATACAAAAAGCACCAGAAGCTGGCTCCCCATTACCTTGGGGCGTGGACAAGCATCAGCCTCCCGTCAGTAACATCAGAACAGCCAGAACAATGCACACCCGATTCCGGTCTGTATATGGCCTCCTCTGCCTCAAGACAGACCTTACACAGTGTTAAGACAAATTGGCAGCCAAAATCGTCCTCTTTTGTCTCAAGAAACAACCACCTTGCTATGTGCAAGCTCTGGTGCCCCCTAGAGGCTGAGGACGGTATAGGGCGCGGGGCTGGTAGCGGCGAAGCAGGGCGAAGGCAGGGCCGGAGGAAGGAGCAGGGAGTGTTCTCCCACACAAAGCCTCTGGCTGCAGTGTACCTAGAGGGCACATCCCAAAAGTGTGGGCACCCACGAGCAGCTGGGGAAGGGGCTGGAGGTAAAGGCTTTGCCGATGCTGCGCATGAGCTTGCAAAGCTGTGTTTTTGTGTTTAACTGTTGTCATTTTTCACCGGATTTTTAATCACATAGTTATTACAAAGCATCAAGATTTTTTTTTTTAACCAATCGCTTCTCTGTACAGGGTGCTTGGCTACGGCTGTGCAGAGCTGTTTGTGCCGACATGCGCTGCGGAACGTGCTTTCTTAGACACACAAGCACCCCGCCCGGAGGCTCAGTCTCTTGAGAGAAGCTGCGGTGGAGGCCCTAATGCAGAATCTCAGGGCCGGCCTTGGCGGGAGCCCTTACTCCACAGCAGGCTGGGCTGCGAATCAGATGCAAGTGATTCAACGTGAACACATATTCCCTGAGCAAATAACTCAAATTCCCACTCCTTCCTGAGCTCCCAAGTTGCTACCGCTTAGCATTCTCCTGGGAAACATGCTATGTCAGAGCAGGAACCACATTCTTCAGGTCTCAGCTCAGAGCCAGAGCTTTGTCATCCCCCCCTGCCGAAGCACCTATTACTCTCCGGCAACCATGTCAAATGTGAAAGGTCTCACTCAGGTGGCTGCCTGGCATTTTTCTTAGACAGCAGACAGCTGGGGAATGAATTTGCATCCACTCCTAAACCTCCAGCCTGCACTGCAATCTCCCATTGCTCTTAAGGGCCAGAAATGGTGTCAAAAGGCTAAAGACCTCAAAGAGGCAGGCAACATCAGAAACAGTCTAAGCTTGAGATGGAGCCAGAAAAATAAATCATTATCATTTAAGCCCTGCATGTTCTCATACATACTGTCTTTGCAATATTTCCATAGAATGAGCAAATAAATCACCCTGCTCTTGACATTTTTAATAACTTTAAGAATGTGGTTAGGGTAATACTTAACTTTATTGACATATTGTATGGTTCATCCATCTCATCAAACCTCAATGAAACTTCAATGAATATTAACTGAGGACCCATAATGTACTAGGCACTGCTTAGAGAATCCCCCGAACAGTCCCTGTCACCCTCCAGGAGCTCAGACTCATCGCCTTGACTCCTGTCTGGGAATCAATAGCCCACAGGGCAAGACTAGATGGAGTTGGGTACAGACGATTCAGCTTCTAGCTGGATGATCTGGCTAAGCCAACCCCCTTTAAATGATAACTGTGGCATATTTTACAAAGGGGTAGGAGAGTTTAAAAAGGAGGTCAAATAATTTGAGGAATAATGGTGAAAATATAGACTCATTTCTCAAATACTACCTCTAGGAGACACTCTTTGGCATCTTGCATTCTTTTTGTTTTTATTTTTTTTTAATGTTTTATTTATTTCTGAGAGAGAGAGAGGCAGTGTGATCAGGGGAGGGTCAAAGAGCGAGGGAGACAAAGAATCCGAAGCAGGCTCCAGGCTCTGAGTAGCTGTCGGCACAGAGCCCGATGCAGGGCTCAAACCCAGGAATGGTGAGATCATGACCTGAGCCGAAGTCGGACGCTCAACCGACTGAGCCACCCAGGCGCCCCATGGTGCCTTGCATTCTTAGAGGCACAGACTTTTCTCTCTCACCTCAGGATTTTTTGAGTTGTTGCCTTCACAAAAATGCTGTGACTTCCAACTCTCTTCTCTTAGCCATTCTTATTCATTCCCCAGATCTCGGTTCAGACATCACTGCCTCCAAGAAGCTTTTCCTGATCTCTCAAATCTGGCCCAGGTGCCCTGCTCTGTGTTTGCAAGGCCCCCAACCCCCCATCCCATATTCTCCATCACAGCCCCTGCCCCAGCTCATTGTAACTGTCTTTTACTTGAATGCTTTCTCCAATCTTCTATGAGCCTCTGGAGGGCAGGGACTATATCTGTCTTGCTCCCTCAAAGTTGTCTCCATAGACCCTAAAGTTAATAACTCTATGAATGTGATTAAGGTATTACTCAACCTTATTGATATAGTGTATGGTTCATCCATCTCATCAAAACTCAATTAAATCTCAGTGACCGTTAAACCAGGGCTCAGAATGTCCCAGGCAGTGGTGCCTGGCATAGAGTAGATGCTCAATAAATATTTTAGAGCGCATAAATGAGGAGTGGACCACACAGCCTCATCAGGGAAAAAATGTCATTAGCCATTCCTGTCACAGAGGGATCCAATTTCTCCTTCCTCCTAAATACATCCTTGGCTGCTAATCTGAGCATTCCAGAGTGAGACTTAAACTGCCTGAGAAAACATATTATAGGCTATGTAAAGATAAGAGAAAGGTACACATATTTAAATGTGGTCCTTCTTATTTATGGGTGCAAACTTTACACTCAGAAGACATATCTTCTTTATGGCAAAAGCCAAGGAAACAAATATTGGACAGAGAGAATTTTGCAGCAAACATTGCAGAAATGCTTTAATATCTCTGCTACATAAAGAATTCATATAAATTGATTTTTTAAAATTCAAGACCGCAATAGATAAGTAGAAAAAGAATATGAACAGAAAATGCAGATAAGGGGAGGCCTACCTAGTAAATAAAAATGTAGAAAAATATTCAGTCTTGCCAATTAAGACAGTTAGGAGGGATAGGACCTGAGAAAAGGACCAGAGAAGAGAAAAGGTCAGTTGCCCCCGTGGCCCAGCCTCCTTCCCTCACAGCAGGACTTACTTGCTGTTGCTGCTGTGTTTCAATGTGCCAGGTGAGGTGGGTTTGAGTAAGAGCCCTCCGGTCCCTACCACACCAGGAGAGATGCAGAGAGCAACACAGTGACCAAGGCCAGGATGTGAATTCAGAGCTGGCAGCCAACGGGGTGGATGGAGACTGTAAAACAGCAAGAAAAGGGGGTAGAATGGCTTACAGGCAGCTTTGCTTATTATAGGATTAAGTGTCAAAGGTGGCTTGCACAGTGCTTAACATGCAGCAAACACTAGAAAACTGTGAAACTGGAAATACAGGATTGCAAAAGGAAGAGGAAGAATCAAAAGGGAAATAAATGAATGTTTGGAAACAAGGTGATCTATTTAAATAGGACAATACCCCAGGGGCTTTATGATTTGCTGTCAGCTTCTGTTTTTGGCTTCTTCGACAACCAGCTGCCTTGTAAGTTTCCCTCAGGTGCACCCACCAGAAGGGAAATGAGACCCATTAATGCTTCATGCCAACATGGTTCACAGGTGCCTTGGAAGTTTGGAAATGCTTCTGAAAAACAAAACAATAACAAAAATATAATTCATCCTATTAAACTCTCAGAACCTAAAAATAAAAATACATTATGTGGTACACCTTAAACTTATACAGTGATGTATGTCAGTTATATCTCAATAAAACAGGGAAAAATAAAATAAAAATAATATTTAGTTTGACAAGCTTGGTACAGTATAAATAGAAGTGCAACATTTTTGGAAAGCAGTCCAGCAATATTTATCAAGCACCATGTATCAATTAGTCATTGTGGCAATAATGCTGTGTGACAAACGACCTCAAAAATCTCAGAAATGAAAGTTCCCAGGGGTCCAAGGTGGAAAGTGTATTATAGCCTAAGGCATCCCATGACTGTCAAGGGGGAGCACTGAGATTCCCAAAATGATTCCTCATCTTGTTGATTGCTGAACTCTACCTGCTTGCAAAAATCACTAAGGACCTGAGGTCCAATAATTCATTTTGTGGGGACTCTCATAAGGGTCTGTCTACCTGGGCAAAGGAGATTACGCAGTGCAATGGGATTTAGAGTAAGCAAGAAGGGGAAACTGTCCAATTGATGGGCTCATTTCCCTAGCTCAAAAGTCAATGCATAGAGTTCAACTGACTTCTCAAAATTGCACATTAAAACCTTGCTGAAAGGAACTTCATGGAGTGAGAGAAATAGTCTGTATCTTGAACAGGGTCAAAAAGCTTTGTATAATTTTGACATCTATCAAAACTCATTAAAATGATCACTTAAGATGTGGGCATTTTATAGTATGTGACTTATTCCTTTACAGTATGTGGTTTAAAAATAAAACCTGTTGAGAATCATCTTACTATACTATTTATGTTTGTATTTTAGAAAACTGATTTTATCTGGCAACAGACTGGCAAAATTAAGGTGAATAAAAAACTATTTATAGTTCTTTCACTTCTGGCCATGATGGAATAACAAGGGCTGGATTTAACCTCCTGCCTGAAATAAACAATTTTTTAAATAGTTTATTGTCAAGTTGGTTCCTATATAACACCCAGTGCTCATCCCCACAAGTGCCCTCCTCTATGAAATGTGAAAGACATTGGATGTTGGACAGTGATGGCTGAGGAAAGGGAAACAAATGAGGTGGGTATTACAATTGCCCCGGCTTACTGCCTCAAGGATGTTTCCAGACCATAGACAAGAAGAGGGGACCAGGCAGAGCCCGGTGAACTTCCTGAGTTTAGGGATCAGAGCTGAGAGCTTGGGGACCTCATGGCATCTATAGAATTCTCTCCATTCAACAACAGCAGAATACACATGAAACATGAAACATATGCATAAAACAAGTATACATGAAACATGCATAAAACAAGTCTCAAATTATATCTGGGACATCAAATAAGTCTCAAATTTGAATGCATTGAATTCACATAATGTATATTTTCTGACCAAAATGGAATTAAATTATAAATCAATAGCAGAAGTCCAAAAATTTATCAAATGTTTGAAAAAAAAAAACATACTTCCAAAGAACCTGTGGGTCAAAGAAGAAATCAAAAGTGTGATTAGAAAGTATTTGGAACTGCAAGTATATGAAAACATAACATAACAAAATTTGCAGGATGCTGCTAAAGTTGTACTTCAGGGGAAATTTATAGTACAAATGCCCTTATTAGAAAAAAAGAATCTTGGGGCACCTGGGTGGTTCAGTCGGTTAAGTGTCCGACTTCAACTCAGGTCATGATATTGTGGTCCATGAGTTCAAGTCCCATGTCAGGCTCTGTGCTGACAGCACAGTGCCTGGAGCATGCTTCGGATTCTGTGTCTCCCTCTTTCTATCTGCCCCTCCCCTGCTTGTGCTCTCTCTCTCTCAAAAATAAACAAACAAACAAAAAAGAAATCTCTCAACTCAATAACCTCAGCCTCCACCCTAAGAAGCTACCAAAATATAAATACATAAAACTCAATGTAAGTAGAAGAATGGAAATAATAATGATTGGAGTAAATATCAGTGAAAAAAGAAACTGAACATAATACAGAAAAAAAAAATCAATGAAACTGAAAGCTGGTTTTTTAAGAACACTTATAAACCTCTATCCAGACTAACCAATAAAGAGAGAGAGGAGATACAAATTAGCAATAACAGGAATAAGAGAGGTAAAATCATTATACATTCTACAGATATTAAAATATCATAGTGAATATTATGAGCATCTTTGTAACAGTAAATTTGACAACTTAAACAAGATGGACAAATTCTTTGCATGACAAAAATTGCCAAAATTCACTCAGGAAAAAAATAACCCTAATAGTCCCATATGTTATTAAAGAATTTGATTTGTAGTTAAAACTTCTCCCCTGCCCCTCCGAAAACAAACAAACAAAAAAACAAAAACAAAAAAGTAAATCCAGATAGCTTCACTGATGAATTCTACCAAATATTTGAGAAAGAAATAGTATTAATTCTACACATAATCTTGAAAAAACTGAAAAGGGACAAAAACTTACCAGCTCATTCCAGGAGACCAGCACTACCCTGATACCTAAATGCAAACAAAAATCTTGCAAGAAAACTCCAGACTAATAGACCTCATGAATATAGATGGAAACATTTTAACAAAATTTTAGTAGATCAAATCCAGAAATACATAGAAGAATAATACTTTGTTACTAAGAAGAGTCTATCCCCTGAGGACAAGGCTAGTTTAACATTAAAAAAAAATCATTGTAGCAATGCCTTGGTGGCTCAGACCATGCTGGGCATGAAGTCTATTTAAAAACTAAAATAGGTAATAAATAAATGAATGAATGAATAAATGGATGGATGGATGAATGTAATTCACCATATTAACAAACCAAAAAGAAAATCTGTATGGTCAACTTCAATTGATGCAGAGAAAGCATTTAACAAACAACACAACCATTCCTGATAAAAGACTTTCAGCAAACTAGGAATAAAAATGAACCTCCTTGGGGCGCCTGGGTGGCTCAGTCGGTTAAGCATCCGACTTCGGCTCAGGTCATGATCTCATGGTTCGTGGGTTCGAGCCCTGCATCGGGCTCTGTGTTGACAACTAGCTCAGAGCCTGGAGCCTGTTTCAGATTCTGTGTCTCCCTCTCTCTCTGACCCTCCCCTGCTCACGCTCTCTCTCTCTCTCTCTCTCTCTCTCTCAGAAATTAATAAAACATTAAAAAAATTAAAAACAAAAACCAAACTGCTCAATGTGATTAAGAGCAGATCTGGAAACCCTACAGCTAAAATCATTCTTAATTATGAAAGACTGAGTATTTTTTGCCTAATGTTGAGAATAAGATAAAAATATCCAATATCGGGGTGTCTGGGTGGCCCAGTTGGTTAAGCGTCCGACTTTGGCTCAGGTCATGATCTCTTGGTTCGTGGGTTCGAGCNAAAGAATTAGATTTTTAAAAAAATCCAATCTCACCATTTCCATTTAATATTTGGCTATAGGTTCTAGCCAATTTAATAAGGCAATAAGAAATAAGTCATTTAGATGGGAAAAGAAAAACTAAGAGTGTATTTACTCATAGAGAACATGATCATCTATGTAGAAAATTCAATGAAATCTACAAAAATGCTATTAGAACTAATGAGTGAGTTTAAAAAGATTTCAGGATATAAGATCAATATGCAAAAATCAATTGTGTTTCTATAAACTAGCAACAAACAATTGGAAATTGAAATTTAAAAATCAATGCCATTTAGAATAGCATAAAAATTAACTACTTATAGATAAATCTCATGAAAGATGTAAAAGACCTATACAATTAAAACTAAAAAACATTGCTGATAGAAATGAAAGATGACCTAGAGTGATTCTATGGTCATAAATCATAAGATTAAGATGTTAAATATTGTTAAGATGTTAAATCTCCCAAATTAACCCATAGTAATCACGTGAAATCAAATCACAACAGGCTTTTTAATAAAAATTGACAAACTGATTATAAAAATTCATAGGAATATTAATTCCTTATTGGATATATAGTTTGCAAATATATTCTTCCATTCCATAGACTGGTTTTTCACGTTGTTGATTTTTTCCTTTGATTTACAGAAGCTTTTTAGTTTGATGTAGTTCCACTTGTTTATTTATGCATTTGTGGCCTGTGCTTTTGGTGTTCTACCCAAATAAATCATTGCCAGGACCATGTTACAAAGTTTTTCCCCAAGTTTTTTTCTAGAGGTTTAATGGTTTCAGGTCTTACATTTAAGTCTTTAATCCATTTCAAGTCAATTTTTGTGTATTGTGTAAGATCAAAAGGGTTCAGTTTTATTCTTTTGCACATGGATATCCAGTTTTCCCATCACCAGTTATTGAAGAGATTATCCTTTCCCCCATTGTGTGTTCTTGGTGCTCTTGTCAAAGGCTAGTTGACTATATATGAATAGATTTATTTCTGAGCTCCTGATTCTGTTCTATTAGTCTGTGTCTGTTTGTATGCCAGTACTATACTGTTTTGATTACTATAGTTTTGTAATATAGTTTGATATCAGGGAGTAGTAGGATGCCTCCAGCTTTGTTCTTTTTTTTCTCAAGATTGCTTTGGTTATTTGAAGTTTTTGTGGTTCCACATGAATTTTACGGCTTTTTTTTTTTCTATCTCTATGAAAGATAGCAAAGAGTAAAACTGGTTAAAAAATGGGCAAGGGATCTGAATGGACATTTTTCTAAAGAAGATATACAAATAGCCAACATACACAGGAAAATATGCTCAAAATCACCCATCACAGGGAAATTCAAATCAAAACCACAATGAGATATCACTTCACACCTGTTAAGATGGGTCATCAAAAAGACAAGTGACGGTAAGTGTTAGCAAGAGTGTGGGGAAAAGGTAACCCTTGTACACTGTTGGTAGGAATGTAATTGGTGTATCTATCATAGAAAACAGTATGGTAGTTCCTCAAAAAACTAAAAATAGGACTACTATATGACATAGCAATTCCACTTCTGGATATGTATCTAAAGGAAATAAAATCAATATTTCAAAGGCATATCTGCACAACCATGTTCATTGCAGCATTATTCACAATAGCCAAGATATGGAAACAACCTAGGTACCTGTCAAAAAATGAATGAATACAGGGGCACCTGGGTGGCTCAGTTGGTTAAGCGTCCGACTTCGGCCCAGGTCATGATCTCATGGTTCGTGGGTTTGAGCCCTGTGTCGAGCTCTGTGCTGACAGCTCCGAGCCTGGAGCCCGTCTTTGGATTCTGTGTCTCCCTCTCTCGCTGACCTTCCCCTTCTCACACTGTCTCTCTCTCAGAAATAAATAAAAAACATTTTAAAAAAATGAATGAATACAGAAAATGTAAAAATAAAATATATTGTTTTATACATGGAATATCATTCAGTCTTAGAAAAGAAGGAAATCCTGGGGTGCCTGGGTGGCTCAGTCAGTTAAGCATTCGACTTTGGCTCAGGTCACGATCTCACAGTTCGTGGGTTCAAGCCCCGCGTCGGGCTCTGTGTTGACAACTAGCTCAGAGCCTGGAGCCTGCTTCAGATTCTGTATCTCCCTCTCTCTCTGACCCTCCCCTGCTCATGCTCTCTCTCTCTCTCTCACAAATAAGTAAAACATAAAAAATTTTTTTAAAAAAGAAAATAAGGAAATCCTGCCATTTGCAACAATATGGATGAACCTGGTGGACATTAGGTTATGGGAAATAAGCCTGACACAGAAAGATAAATACTATATGATTTCACATATATATTATATATATAAAAATCAAGAGGGGAAAATGGTTGATGGGCATTAAGGAGGGCACTTGTTGGAATGAGCATTGAATGTTGTATGTAAGCCAGTTTTACAATAAATTATATTCATCAAACAAACAGACATTAAAAAAAGAAATTAAAAATTAATAAAAGTCCAATTCATAGAACCAGAGAGTAGAACAGTGGTTGCCAGGGACCGGGGGAGTGGGGGAAGGGGAGGTGGGGTCAGGTAAAGGAGGCATGGAGAGATGTCGGTCAAAGGAATAAGTTCTGAGGATCTGATGTAGAGCATGGTGAGTATAGTTAATAATACTATATTGTATACTTGGATTTTGCTAAGAGAATAGATCTTAAATGTTCTTACCATAAAAAGGTGATTATGCAAAATGACAGATGCATTAATTAATTTGATTGTGGTAATCATTTCACAGGTATATATATGTACATTAAATCATCATGTTGTATACCCTAAATATATATAATTTTTATTTGTCAATTTTACTTCAATCAAGCTGGGGGAAAATCATGTAGAAAGGCACAGGACTAATAATAGCCAAAACAGCTTTGAAAAAGAACAATGCAGAGAACTAAAACTATCTCATTTTAACACTTATTATAAACCCACAGTAATCAGGACAGTGTTGTATCAGCCTCAAGACAGGCAAATGTATCAATGGAACACAATAAAGAATACAGAAACAGACCACACATACATGGACAATTGATTTTCAACAAAGGTGCAAGAGAAATTCAGTGAGAGAGAATATGCAACAATGAACTCAAAATAGATCATGGACCTAAGTTTGAAACCTACAACTATCCCATTTTTAGAATAAAACATAGGAGAACATCTTTATGACTCTGGGTTAATCAATTATTTCTTTTTTTTAAATGTTTTTTAATGTTTTATTTATTTCTAGGAGAGAGAGAGAGACAGCGCGAGCAGGGGAGGGTCAGAGAGAGAGGGAGACACAGAATCTGAAACAGGCTCCAGGCTCTGAGCTGGCAGTCAGCACAGAGCCCGACGCAGGGCTCGAACCCATGAACCGCGAGATCATGACCTAAGCGAAAGTTGGACGCTTAACCGACTAAGCCACCCAGATGCCCCAATTATTTCTTAAATATGACATCAAAGACCTAACATGTGAATGTAAAACATAATACATTTTTTCATTTTATTTTACTCAAAATAAAATTTTGATTTTATGTATTAAAAAATACTTTCATTCTTCAAATATTGTTAAGAGACTCAAAATACAAGGTACAGACTGGTAGAGAATCTTTGCAAAGCACACATCTCATAAAGGACTTGTCCCAAAATGCATAAAGAGCCCTCAAAAGTCAATAATAAGGAACCAACCCAAATTTTTTCATGGGCAAAAAAGGTTTGAAAAGACACTTCAACAAAGAAGATATGCAGAGGGCAAGTAAGAACCTGAAAAGATGCTCACCATCACTTGTCATTAGAGAAATGTGTATCTACACTACAGTAAGATACTTCTACATACCTAGTAGGCTGAAATTAGAAACACTGACCATACCAGTGGTGGCAAAGATCTGGAGTAAATGGAACTCTCACACACTGCAGGTGAGAATGTAATAAGGCATAACCACTTTGGAAAACAATTTAGAATTTCAAAATTTAAACATCATATGTATACACATATACATATACATATGTGTGTGTATATATATATGAAATATACCAGCTAGATTATCCAATCATTCTTCTCCTAGATATTCACCCAAAAACAATTTAAAAATATGTCCATACAAAGACTGTAAACAAATGTTTACAGCAATTTTATTTGTAAAGACCCGTTATCAGAAACAATTCAAATGTTCATCTCTACCAACGGGTAAATGGATAAACAAATTGTAGTACATCTATAAAATACTACTCAACAATGATAAGGAATGAACTATTGACACAACACTGATGCAATTAAATATAATAATTCTGAGTTAAAAAAGAATGTCAACAAAGAATAATACTGTATAGTTCTGTGTACATAAATTTTAGAAAGTGCAAATTAATTTATATTGACATAAAGCACATTGGTGGTTGCCTGGAGACAGCAGGAGTAGGTGAGGGTGGATAGAGGAATGAATTACAACCCTTTGGGGAAACTTTGAGGTGATGGATATGTTCATTATTTTTATTGTAGTGATGGTTTCACAGAAATAGGCATATATCAAAACTTATCAAATTGTATGTGTTAAAAGTATACAGTTTATGGTGCAACAATTATATCTCGACAAAGTTGTTAACAAAAATGAAAGTTATAAAAGTGCAAGGGACTAGTAACAGTTTAAAGAAATGATATCCTTTTGCTTTAATTGTTTTGTTTTGTTACTTTGGGGGCATGATTTTTAAAAGATATTACTTAAAAGAGTAAGGAAATCATGAAAGAATTTTCAAAGAGTGGTTAAAAACAAAGCAAGAACGTGCTTTAAAACTAGGTGGAAGAAGGGGCACCTGGGTGGCTCAGTCGGTTGGGCGTCTGGCTTCGGCTCAGGTCATGATCTCACGGTTCATGGGTTCGAGCCCTGCATCGGGCTCTGTGCTGACAACTAGCTCAGAGCCTGGAGGCTGCTTCGGATTCTGTGTCTCGCTCTCTCTGACCCTCCCCTGCTCATGCTGTCTCTCTCTCTCTCTCAAAAAAAAAAAAAAAAAAAAAAAAATAGAAGAAAACTGGAAGAAAAGCAGGGACTGGAGGAAATAGGGATAGGTGAGCTTCAGGCAGTGAAATCTAACTTCTTCTAGTTCATCAGGAGGCAAGAGATGGCACAGGAAGTCAGAAAGAGTGGACAATAACTGACAAGTGCAGGGAGAAGGAAGAAGATCCAGCAAGGAAACCTTGCCTTTGGTTCCCACAACTAAAGGAGACCCCATGGTTGACAGTGACAGAGAAAAGCTACCAGGAGCTTAGCAGATTCTGGAGGCCTTCATAATCCAGCTTGCCCTAAAATCCCAGAGCTTCAGGAAAACTCCAAGAGAAAGAAGGCTTTACAAATTTTCTGGATGACTTTGGTCTCCAAATGATTTTGATTGCAATCTCCTCTAGGGAGAAAAAAAATTTGAGATGGCACTTCTGAATATGGTCACTTACTACTAGATTATACGTATGCACTCCTATACTGGCTACTATATTGATTTTAAAATAGGGATTAAGAAGTAGAAATTATAAATGTTTAATTATAAAAATAAAATAAAAATCAGAATTTCTTTCCACATTCTTGATATTCCACGTATTTTCTTTCCACATTTCTGATCACCTTGCGTACTGGGTAACCACATCTCACTTTGGAGACTACTGAGTTAGATAAACACTATAGTTATGGGTAGTGGACAAGGAACAATCAGACCCAATACATTGTGAAAATATTAAGAAAAAGAGAAATAGCTGTGATAACAAACATTGTAAACAACTGGCCTATCCAAAAAAGAATAATTGGTCAAATTTATATCCACTTGACAAACTATTAAACAATCATTTAAAATGGTATCTTCAATAGTATGGAGGGTCCCCAAAAAGTTAAAAATAGAAAGATCATACTATCTGGTACATCTGCTACTGAGTATTTACCCAAAGAAAATGAAAACACTAATTTGAAAAGATACCTGCACCCATATGTTTATTGCACCATTATGTACAATAGCCAAAATATGGAAGAAACTCAAGTGTTCATGGATTCTTGAACAACTAAAGAAAATGTGATATAGATATGAAAGTGTTCACTGATACTTGAACTGATAAAGAAGAGGTTATAGATAGATAGATGATAGATGATAGATAGATAGATAGATAGATAGATAGATAGATAGATAGATAGATAGATAATAGATAGATAGTTAGAGATAGACCTGAAATAAATAAATCTGAAATAGATATATATATCTGAAATAGATATATAGAGATAGACCTAAAATAAATAAATCTGAAATAGATATATATATCTGAAATAGATATAGATATATAGATGGGAAATAGAATCTTGCTCAGTCATGAAAAAGAATGAGATCTTGACATTTGTGACAACATAGATGGAACTAGAGGGTATTATGCTAAGTGAAATAGGCCAGACAGAGAAACAGAAATACTGTATGATTTCATTTACATGTGGAGTCTGAAAAACCAACTAACTAACCAACCAACCGAATAAACAAACAAAAAACAGAAACAGACCCATAAACACAGAGAACAAATTGATGGTTGCCAGAAAGGAGGTGGGTGGGGGGATGGGCAAAATGGGTGAAAGGAAGTGGGAGATACAGGCTTCCAGTTATCTGGAATAGAATGAAAAAGTCATGGGGATAAAAGGCACGGCATAGGGAGTACAGTCAGTGGTATTATAATGGTATTGTATGGCGACAGATGATAGCTACACTTGTGGTGAACATAGCATAAGGTATATACAATTGTTGAATCACTACATTGGACACCTGAAACTAATGCACATGTGTATGTCAACTATACTTCAATTTTAGAAAATATAGCAAGAGCATAAATAAATAAATAAATAAATAAATAGAATAAGATGTGTTTTCAAAGACTATTCTCTGACATCTAAAAGCGTTCATGAATCAGCAGGATTCAAATTTTGTAGAAGGAAAAGTTACATATATATCACAGAAAAGACTGAAAAGAAATGTGTTGAGGTGTAGTTAAATTGTGGATGATGTTACATCCCTGCTATATTCCTCAGCCTTTTCCAAAATCAACATTTTCCACTTTAGAATCATAAAAACACCATAATGTTATAAAGAAAGCATTATAAATAGATAAACCCAACAGGCAGTAAAAAGTGGTGACACCAAGGAAGCACTTATAATTCTAGTGAGAAGTTAGGAAGGCTAGAGAGAAATTTCAAAATCAGAACTCTAAGTATAATGTATAGGCCTCTGGGTTCTCAGTAATGATGGAAGACTGGGAGATCCAGCAGCACTTAGGATACTTGTTCACTTGGTTACTCTACAGCCTTCCATCCTGCGAGTGCTGATCATGTCGCAGACTGTGGGTATGTGGCAGTATAAAGAAGCTTCAGAAGCAGGGGGCCACGCCCCGGAGTGCCTCTCAATCAATTGCACTGTGTTTCCATGTTGTGCTTCCCAAAACAGAGCGCAAAAACTCTTCCTTTATACAAAGCAGCTTTTGTGCTTTCTTGTGAAACAAGATGACCGAGGATGTGCTGGCCACCACAATCTATAAAGATATGACAACTAGAGCTTCAGAGAAGGACAGATAAAATGGGAATATCAGACAGGGTGAAAGGTTACAGTCTTCAGTCTGAAGACCAGAAGGGGAAGGGATTGGGATTCACAGAACCAAGAATCTTGAGGATATATGGGGCACAGACTGACTCACCAAATTCCAAAACTCTGTGAGTAGGTGATATCCTGTGAAACGTGACCCGGGTTTAGTTCCAGACATAAAAGGAAGCAATTTCTCTCACAGTGAGTAATAAACAGATTGGAACTTATTGGAATTCATCACCCCCAAGAGGTGGTGCTGGCAGGAAATATAAATACCTTCCAAAAAGCTTTGGACAAATTTATGAATGGCAGAATTGTAAATGACCTCTTTTGCTCACTTCTTCTTGCTCTTTCTCTCTCAAGCAAACACTATCTGCAGAGACTGAGCCAGTGATTGCCCTAAGAGATTCTGGCCAGATTTTCTCTAATGGCCAGGCAAGGTCAGGGCCCCCACTCTGTTCCCATAGCACCCTGGGTTCAATGGGACACGGCCTTGACCGCACTGCAATATAATTCTTTGTCAAGGATCCTATACACCTGCTAGGTTGTAATGTCACATCAACAAGGGCAGTACTGAGCAGGTGCTCAATAAGTGTGGGCTGAAACAATGTGTGGACTGTACCTGTCTTTGTTAGAGGAAGCAGCCTGAAAGTTACATCAGGCGCCAAATTTAACTGGGGTCAAATCTTGAGATCTTTTACATTGGCAGGCATGTAAAAGGACTCTCTGCCCATTGCTCTCCACAACCCCCACCCCCACCCCATGTATTCCCAGAGCAGAAAATCTGGTGCAAAGGCAAGAAGTGTGGGCAGTTTAGGGTATACTCTTGAAGGAACATCGCCAAGTGAAGTTGTACAAGAACATCTCATCTGAGAAGAGGTTCTTGGAAGCTCCTGGGAAATAATGTCTGGAGAGCTCTCTCATCCTCCTTCTTCTCCTCCTGCTCACCACACAGCTCTGTTGTCCGCCTCTGTGGGCTTCTGAGCTCTGATTTTCAAGTCAATTCCCCAGAAACCTCATGATAAGATATGCTCAGCTCAGTTACGTCAAGGACACAGTCTCCCACATCTCCTCTAAGCCTTATTTAATAAGATGAGTCTTATCTATAAGTGTGCCAAGATTCTATAGGTTGAGAAGAGATTTTAATTTATTTTTCCATTAATGATCAGGATCCATGCTAAACCTGAAAGCATTGTTTCTATAAATGCAGCGTGATACTAATTTTAATGCAAATAAATAACTAGAGTGAGTGATTCAGAGACACAGTTTTGTCCCAATGGGGCTTTTGCAAATCTCTTACATTTGGCTTTGGAAAAAAGAGAGGAGAATACTTTATATTCTGGTAAGTTGCAGTGGTCACCTACGGTCCAGTTTCCTCATTCTTGGGATTTCTCAAGGATATATGGGAGAAAGGAAAGATAAATCAAAAGTAGGAGCTCATAACACCACACAGCTGTTAAAGTTAGAAAAAAATCTTAGAGATTTTCTACTAAAACTCTTTTGTTTTATAGGTGAGAAATGTGGTCACAGAAAGAATAAGGCCTGCCTGGGGATATATGGCCCATGAATAACTATGCAGAGCACAGAAGTGGCAAGTCTCTGAGAGATGTAAAGGAGTGGCCATGTGGCAGAGCACCCCATTGGTGAGCTTATGATTATCATTCCGGTGCCAGTAATCCACCAGGGTGGTCACATGGCACGAATTCTCCTGGTCAGCACTCATTAGACACATTCTATTATACGGGTCCCATAAGTCTATTTAAACATATCAGATATTTCCTCTGATTTGAGTTTCCAAATAGAGTCACAGGAATTGCACCAAACCTGTAGAGGTAAAACAGGATGTCTTGCCAAGCATCCCAGGAACCCAGAGCTCAGACTCCTCTCTGGACTCAGAGATCCAGACCACGGTGAGCCATGGGAGCCTCGGTCAGCTGGGAGAAGAAACAAGGGTCACAATTGTTCTCAGAGCACAGTTAACAAAAACAGTATTTCTCAACAGTTTTCAAGGCTGAGATGGGGAAAAGAATTATGAACAGCAGGTATGAAATATGAGATGGACCATCACCAGCCAAACTGAGAGGCAGCTAAAGACGACGGACTGCAGGTGATGGCTTCTCCATGTACTCACACTCCTACCTCCCAACAGGGCTGTCACTGCCCTCTCAAAACCCATGTATCCTTCTGGAACTGGAAGGGTTAGAGAAAACATGCTGCCATGATGGGGATCTGGTCTCAAAAGATCTCTGTTAAGTGGTAAAGACAAAAGCAAAGAGGACAAAAGTTCTCCCCCTGAAGTCAAGCAGTGATTCCATCAAGACGCAAATGGCGCACTAGGCAGGAAGTGAGCAGGCCAGAGAATATCCACATCCCCAAGCAGAGGAGGCTTTGCTCCATAGTGTTTAGCCATGTGCTACTTAAGAAGCTATGGACAAACAAATATGAATTTTTAAATTACCTATTTAAAGTACAGCTTATCCACACTATAATTACACATTTTCATTGTACTTAATTTTGGCGGTGTTTTTATTGTTGTTGGTGGTGGTGTCCTTCTGATTATAAACTGAGAGAAAAACCGCCTCTCCTTAAAGGGTCTGAGATCTCTTTGTTCTTGCTGGTTTAAGGAAGCATCGAGACCTCAAGAGCAGGAGAAAACACTACAGCAGGGCTGAGGCAGCTATCATGGGACCTACCATTTCAGGAAGACACAGAAATCTCATCTTAGAAAAGGAACTGAGGGAGGAAAGGAGAGACAAAAATTATTGAGTCCAACTTCTGTCATATGGGGTATAGTCACACTTCCTGGGCTACACATCAGTTTCTACTTCTTCTGATACATCTATAGCTTAAAGAAAGAGAAGGGAATAAAAACTCACAAGCTCTGAAAGGAGATGTGGGGAGAGAGAGAGACTAGACTGTAATTAGGCAACCAAGAAATATCTGCGCTCCTGTCAGTGTTTTCCACCATGAAAATATGGAGACTCTGAGTAGATGGCCCTGTGCTTATAGGACACTACAATGGGTGTTTGGGTATAGAAAGCTCGGTCAAAGGCTTGGTTTGGGTTGGAGATGGAAGCTGAACTGCTCTGTTTAAGAAAATTACAGCAGAATAAGAATGGACTGAATACAGGCAGACTTACTAAGGAGGACTCAGGCACTGGAATCCTAGTGAAGGAGAGCTGAGGCCACACACTTTAGGGGTCCTCCATATTCCAGTAGCCCTGCATCCCCTGGAGCCCACAATCCTTGCAATCTTATCTCTGTACCACACACGTCCTCCCTATGGCCCTCTTATGGAAATCCTGTTTTCCTCCAAGTGTCCCCCTTGCTCTGGGCTGTGGCTAGAGTATTCAGGCTGCTAATTTCCTTCCTGGACACACACTACTTGCTATTCCCCTCCATACCCACCAGCTGCCATGGCAAGCCTTGTGCAAATTCCTAGGTGCCTGGAATGCAGGGCCAGGACTGGAAGAAAAGATGAAGAAGAAAATGGAGAAAGCTCATAGATCCCCAACATACCCAACTCAGCAAACATCCCTCTTCTTTCTGCACCAATTATGGAGCTGTGCTTTCCTGCCCACAAGTATCACCATTCCGGATACCCATCATGCTTCTATGTTTATTATGCTACTGTGCTGGGAGAGATAATTCTATGCTCTAGCCTGAGACTCCCTATTCCCTGGCCCTAAGTGATAAGGAAAAATGAAGAAAGTCCACTGGGCCAGTAAGACGATCCTTTTATTTCTCAGTTCACCTTGTAGCTGCCACGTTCAGAAGAGCAGCAACTTTTCAAATTAGTGGACCCTTGATCTACATGTAGAAGATAAATTTAAAATTAATAAAATGTGATATTTCTTTTTATTTGTAATGATGGTGGTTGATGTGACAGAAGAATATTAAGAACATTGGTCCATTTTTTAAAATGGTGACTTAGTAGAGTGTTTTAGGGGTGGAAAAACAATTTTCCCTGCAGGCTTGTATTGCCTGTACTTACTACAGGGTCTGCTAACAATGTTTTATCTGCCTTATCTTCATTCTTCAACCTGTTATGATATATGAGGCACTACTACTTTCTTTGCCTATGGGCTAATCCCAAAAAGCTATCTCTGCTGGAGGGAAAAGTAACTAAATGACTAAGTTTGTGGTTTAAGCCAGAAAATAACAGAGAGGACTCAGAAGGATAAAAGATGGCAGCAGGCCAGGGCCTGAAGGGATTGTGACTAATTTTAGAATATGATGCCTACACTCAAGTTTAGGTGATTGCCTATAAGCCCTACCCATTGCCCACAAATAATCCTTAATTAAAAGTCTCCTGTGCACATAAAGTGTGTTAATGATAATTTTGTGTGAATTTAAGGAACTGGGAAGGTCTTAAGATTAAGGCAAAGATGTACAGAAAATTAATGGTGGTTAAAGGAAGCAATTCTATAGAACAATTCCATAATTCAAGAAAGCAAGATATTAAATCAAAGTTTAAGTGGAGAAACATCAGCTTCCAGATAATCTTTAACAGAAAGAGGAATTACTGATATAAAACAAGATTAAATTAAAAAAATAATTCCCTGAAATTCTGAAGGAAAATGAAGTAAATGAACCTAAGTTGTTGACATAACCACCACACCGAAAAATTCCAAGATACTTTAAAACACATCAGTTGACTTTACATCCTAATTAGGATAAATCTTAAACCAAAATAATTGCAAAAATTTATACATTGTGTGTATCAAGTTATCATATTATTATTTGCATTGTTAATTTTATTATTCTTAGATTCTATTATGTGTATTCTGGGATAAAATTAATGAATGCTTATGTTGACATTTTTTGAGCACTGGGATTTTCAATGTAGGAGAAAGGGTTTATAGGTATAAGAACAATGAAGTTAAATTAAAACTCCATAATTCTGAATTTGAAGTACCATAATAATACGATGAATTTTATCTTTTGAAAATGTATTTCCCAGGGGCATCTGGGTGGCTCAGTCGGTTGAGCGTCCGACTACGGCTCAGGTCATTATCTCATGGCTAGTGGGTTCGAGCCCTGCATGAGGCTCTCTGCTGACAGCTAGCTCAGAGCCTGGAGCCTGCTTTGGATTCTGTGTCTCTTTCTCTCTCTGTCCCTCCCCTGTTCATGCTCTGTCTTGCTCTGTCTCTCAAAAATAAATAAATGTAAAAAATTTTTGAAAAAAATTGAAAAAAAAAGAAAATGTATTTCCCCGTTTCATCAGCTAAAAGGTCTAGAAACAATAACCAACCCATCGGCAGTGAGCACTCCTAGTATCCAGACTATGGTTTCTAAATATTTCCCACAAAAGGTCTCTCCTTAGAGAAATGGCTGGTTCTGGGTTAAGAAACAGACAAGGTGAGCCTGAAATATCTTATTATAACAAAAAGCAAGAAAGTAAGGGCGACTACGGTTTTGTCAAAAGGACTCAGGATCCAAATTAAAAAGTCTCCCATTCTCCAAAACTGGGATGATATGACCATTAATAAGAATAAATTTTGAAAAAATAATAAGAATCATATTTTTAATATGATATCAAGTATGTTTGAGTCCATAAGCCCAAATGGTGCTAAAAAATACAACGGCAAAAACGAAACTCAATAGTAACTGAGGGAAACTTAGGAAACCATTATTCTGAAAACTGATACAAGTAAAGTATCAAGCAATTATCTTTCTGTTCCTATAAAGATCTGTACCTCAGAGTAACCTAACTGGTGATGAGGGAAAGTTTTTCTTTTTCAGGTGTTCCAGATACCAAGTGAAGAAGAAATGGTGGAATTAGGAAATAAATATTTGGTAAATACAAGGAATTGATAGACCTACATTATGGTCATCAATACTGCTCATGTCACAATAAGAGACCCCTGGACATTGTAGATCTCCTGATGAAAGTACAGAACTCCACTGACTACGTGGTCTTGTGGGGAAAAAAAATAAGTAAAATAAAACTTGAATCTAATCAAGCCCCTAGATCTAACGAGCAATTTAGACGAACAGAGAAACTCATTACATGACACCATGGGATCCAATTAGTAAAATTCAGACACTGGAAAACCCTTCAGGACAGATGATTCAGTTTCTTCAACAACTAAATTGCAAAGAAAAAGAGAGAGAAAATGAGATGGAAGGGGAACATTTAGGTTAAAAGAGACTTGTAATAGGTATCAACAATTGCAATATGTGTACTTTATTTGAATCTGGATTAAACCAAACTATAAAAAATAAATATAATGAGACAATCAAGGAAATGTGAACACTGATTGAATATTCGATGATATTAGGGTATTTTTTAGGTAATAATGAATGGTATTGTGGTTATGGCTAAGGATTCTAAAAAAGAACAACAAAGTTTCAGAGATACACTGAAATACTTTTAGATAAGTTGACACAATGGTTGGAATTTGCTTCAAAAAATGAGGAAAGGAGGTTGGAGAGGGCAAGTTCAGAAAGAGGGAATACAGAGGAAACAAAATTGGCTGTGAGCTTACAGTTGTTGAAGCTGGGTCATGGATACCTAGGGGTTCATTAAACTATTCTCTCTCTCTTTTTTTATTTTTTAAAAATTTCCCTAATAAAAATTTTTAAGAAAATAAAGAAAGAGGAAAGAAAAAAGAATGCTGGTTCCTTTGGGCATAAGAGAAACACTTAAGTCGTTAAAAAAGTCATCAGTGGGGTAGCCCCAAAAAGCTATAGGACTTGAGAGTTCTAGGCACCTCATTTTTATCAACTTCCCCAATGGGTTTTATGGTGACCAGCTCTTTTCTCCTTTCCTAAGTACATTTATTCCCTCCTGAAGTATGTTTCCATGCACAGGGCAGTCCTCTTAGCCTTCCAGAACTGACCAAAGAATCTGAAACCAGTACCAACAAGAGGAGTTGAATTCTGTACTGTGTAATGAATAAGCCACTAAGTAGCAAAAAGAGTGGGTCATTAATGGCCAAGGGGTCATTAGTTAGAACCCCAGGAGCCAACTCTGGCCTGGAGCCTTGTTTGTCTGGCCAGTGTAGTGTTTCATTTCTTTTTCAATGCTTTTGGTCAAAGTGTGCACCAGGCGTCTCTATAAACCTATATGCTGACAATTCATACCTGGCCCTGGGAGCCTGGTAACCCATGACCCATTCCCTCAGTACTAAGGGAATTCTGGCTCAAAGATTTAGAGATTTGCCTTATTCTGTAACATTTAAAAATAATCACGAAGCCTTTGGATACTGCTCATTTGCAGTTTGATCAAATTCAGTACCCACCCTTTCACCCATCCTCTCTCTACCTTTAAAATCTTAAATCCAAAAGATTTGCAGTAATATAAATTGACTGATGAAAATTTCTTCCTGTAATTCAATAAAACCTTTGTTTTACTTTTTCTTGTTTTCTAAGCAAAAATACATTTGGATTCCTAAAAATCATTGATTTGATTTGATCTGGTAAGAAAAGTTGGGTCAAGGTAGCCTCTCTCATTTCAATAAGATGATTGCAGTAAGATGAGTAACTTAGTGTTTGTCCTATTTGATTAACTTTAAGATGAGTCTAGAATTAGCTCATTGATATCACAGTAGGATCATTCTTTGAGGAAACCCTGCCTCTGAGGAGAAAATGTTTGACATGCCTTCAAATTGCCTGGAAGGAGTACAATTTGGAACAGTAAAGCAATCTGGGGGTAGCAGTTGAGCTAGACCTAGAATGAACTTATAAGAGTTTGAAGGCTTACTGCCAGTTCCTTGCCTTAGCCAAATCATTCCACCCTCCTGAGCCTTGGTTTCTCAGATTTCTCTAGGAAGTAGTGTTTTGTTATAGCAGCCCAAGTAGACTAAGACAGACGCTAAACACATTTCCTGCAAGTTTTGAGACTTCTTGATTGTTCTTCCTCCTAAATTGGATGATTTATATAAAACTACAGGCTGTGTCCAAAATGTATATACTATACCTAGGAATGTTTGCCCTAACCAAATGTATTGGAACTGATAATATTGTCGCATCTATAGATTTATATGAAGGTCTTTGGCAAGTAGCCATGGAAGAGGTATCTAGATGGCAGCATTTATAACATCAGTTGAGATGCTGGATTTAATGAACTCAATTTGGACCAAGAACTATGTTTACATCTTTACAGAAGCTGGTCAATGTAATAGGCAAAGGACTGAGCATTTTGTGGCCTATGTTCCTAAAATTGCCCTATTCATTGATAGTGTAAAGGTACACCTGAGTCATCTCAAATTGTAACGCATAGCAGAGCCCAAGTTAATCGTCTGTGAAACTTAGTCAATACCAGGCTGCTTCCTGGAGCCAAAAATGGCAAAAGAATAGATGAAAAAAGTCTCACCTTGCTATTTTCTGCCCAAACCACACCTGGAATATCGTGTCCAAATTTTATTCCCCACAATTACAAAGGGAATTTAACAAAGAGTAACATGTTCTAAGGAAAGCAAAATTTCTGAAATCCATCATGGATTAGGTCTTCCTAGATGACTGAATGAAAAACAAAGATTTAGAAAGAAGCAAAACCTGTCCTTAAATGCTCCTCAGGTTGGCAAAGCATTCATATTTTTTTGAGTGGTCTCAGAATAAAGAGCTAGGATAATTGGGTAAAGGTAATGCATGGAAAAACCACAAATCACAATAGGAATTTTAAAATGACTTTTAATGCTTAAATCTGACCCAAAATATAGCATAAGCTATCTGAAAAGATGGTAAGTTCACCAACACTTAAGGTGTGCAGGTAGCATCTAGACACCCATTTTTCAGCAGTGTAATCGAAGGGATATATGTATAGGCTGAAGGATTGTTTGGATGATTGCTAAGGTCACCCAGCTCTGACATTCTGTGCTTCCCCAAACATTGCAGCTCATGAGAGGCAGTTGCAGCACAGTAGTCAAGAGCATGGTTGGGGAGAGATGTACACCTGGGTCCCAATCCTAACGCTGCAAACTTGGCCAAGGTTTTTAACACCTCTAAGGCTCAGTTTTCCTTTATAGAATAAGGCTCATAATAGTATCTACATTCCACTGCTTTATAAAAATTTAGAGGGCACTTGCGGGGATGAGCACTGGGTGTTATATGGAAACCAACTTGACAATAAACTATTAAAAAAAATAAAAATTTGGTTAACTATCTTGAGCTCAGTATATTAATAACATCCCCAGGAAAGATAAAAACAGGTCTTCCTCACCAGTCTGACAACTGTGGACCTTTTTAAGATATATCTAATAATGAGTTAGATGCTGTGTCTTATTTCATTTTGACTTGTTTTTATAAAAGCATGAGAACTTAAAGCAGTCTACAAACACATTCAGTAGAAAATAATCTTCAAGGGGAAATACTGGCAATTGGGTGTCAGAAAAAAAACCTGTCTGCATATTTTGAGTCAAGAGCTTACTCTCTGTATATATCATCAGCAGAATTCCCAAAGCCCTGCCACAAGGGCTGTGGGTAAATCAGACCTCACGTTCTGCAGTCAGACTGCTAGAGATGAAAAGAGTTGGCAGAACGGCTTTCTTGGCTGCAGAAGGGAAACGGACTGACCTATAGCAGTTCTCAGTCTCAGCCAAGAGAATAGTGCACCTTGACCTTTGCATAATATGGCAGAAGAAGTGTATAGGGAGTATGTAGTGAGGGTTCCAGGGATTGTGAAAGCGATAAAAAGGAATTATTCCAAAATTAGGCAAGGAGAGAAGGAGAGAGGTGAATTTCCAGCTACACTGCCATGCTGACCTCAGTCATATTCAGTCTCAACTTTCTCCCTTGTCAAGAATGGGAAACCTCAAAAAAAAAAAAAAAAAAAAGAATGGGAAACCTCCAGCTTATTCCTCATATCAAATTCTTGCTGGTGAATAAAGCAAGCTCACAGCTCCTAATTGAGAGGAAGCAGCCCAAGGCATGCCGATAAATGAATGTGCAATCCAACCTATTGACGCATCTCTGAACTTTGATTTCACTTCTCAGGAGCCAAATTTCATTACAACCACGTGCTCAGTTCTGCAGAAATGCCATAGAGGGAAACAATGAAATCATACCCCCTTTGTTTGGAATTTGGTGGCATCACAAACCATAGAAACTTTCTGTATTATAACCTCCCCTTAATGTGAATATTTACTGCCTGTGTCCCTTGAGTAATATCGTCTTTTTTTCACACTCTATTCAATTTCAGGTTTCAATTTCAGTAATTTTATTGACATGACAACGTACACAAATGTTGCTGGAGTTAATCCAGCAATGCTTCATGCTGGGGTCCATTTTATGTCATCTCTGTCTTTCCTATTATTCTCCATTTCTCATTTGGTGATAGGCTGTCACAGAATGGGGAGGTTATCTGGCTGTCCTTATTTTCCCTGAAAGTTATGGAGAATTTTTCCTTCCATCTTAGAAGGCAGTCTATTACCCTTTGAGACAGTTTGATAAGAAGCTTACTATCCATTTTCTTCACGCAGGAGGTTCCTCTTCTGTCTCCCAAACTCCCCTGATTACAAAGTCTATGTTGCCTAAATTTCACATTTTTGCTGGTTGTTTGTTCTTTGTTGCTTTTGGCTATTTCATTTTTTTTTTTCATTTTCATTTTCCATTTTTGCATTGCAATTGTGGATCTTACACTCGTTAAAGGTCTGGAGCATGTATTAGTTTTTTGGATTGCCATAATAAATTACCATAGGCTCAGATGGCTTAAAAGAACAGAAATTTATTGTCTCTACTTCTGGAGTCCAGAAGTTGGAAATCAAGGTGCTCTCTCTGAAGTCTCTAAGGTGGGGCTCCTTCCTCATTTTTTCCTAGCTCCTGGTAGTTATAGTCCTTGGTGTTGCTTGACATATAGATGCACCACTCCAACTCCTGCCTCCATAGTCACATGACATTCTGTCTGTGTTCAAATTTCCCTCCTGTTTAAGACAACAGTCACTGGATTAGGGCTGACCCTAAATAAGTACAGTCTCATTTTAACTTGATTACATCTGTAAAGACCCTGTTTCCAAGTAAGGTCACATTCACAGGTACTAGGATTAGGACTTGAACATATCTTCCAGGGAGATACAACTCAACCCGTAATAGGGCATTTGGTGGAAATAAAACAATCTGTTAATGTGACTCTTGGGTGCCCTGTTCTGGGACAATAAAGCAGCACAATCACACTCTGTGGCTTATAGCCTGAATTTTAGAACATTCTTACAAGAGCTACTTAAGTCTGGAAGTGACCCCCCCACCCCTCCAAAAAAAAATTCTTAGACATTTCTATGTGAATTCTTTGCTGGAGTCCAAATGCACAGAAGCTGAGACAATTATCAACATGGATGTAGTGAAGCACTGATAGCTATGAAATTCATCTCATACTGTCTCCTGCATAAGAATACAGGCACTCAGGAGGTACAGAATCACCAGAAGCCAGGGGCGCCTGGGTGGCTTAGTCGGTTAAGCGTCCGGCTTTCGCTTAGGTCATGATCTCGCGGTTTGTGGATTCGAGCCCCGCGTCGGGCTCTGTGCTGACTGCCAGCTCAGAGCCTGGAGCCTGTTTCAGTCTGTGACTCCCTCTCTCTCTGACCCTCCCCTGCTCACGCTGTCTCTCCTAGAAATAAATAAAACATTAAAAAAAAAAACAACACCAGAAGCCAAAAGAAAAATATTGCACCCTAAAATGTGGTATGTGTGCAAGTATGCACACACACACTTTACACATTCTTTTCACTAGCAAGCCTGGTTTTTCTATATAGAATAATTTTTGTCTGTATATAATAATTGGTCATCTTTGTGCCAATAGCTCTGATCACTCAGAAAGAGCTCTTGATTCTTCTCCCATGAAAGTCCAGAAAGAAGCAGCTAATAAGCATCTCTGTGGATGCTGGCGTGCACTGGAGAACATGTCCTCCTTGCTTAGCCAGCATGACAATCCTAGGCCACCCCCATCAACCTTAGTTAGTCACAGCAGCAGAAGTCCCCAGGTCCAGACACCATGGTTAGCTGGTCTCCAAGACCACCTTTTCAACCTCTCTCCTGGGTCCCCTTTTCTGCAGTTCTTCCATTTCGGTACCACTTAGCTCCTTGCTCTCACCTTCATTTCTCATCTGGATAGTTGGAATAATCTCCCATCTGGTGACTGCCATAAGGCTCATCCTTTCCAATGCTCCTTCCACACTGCTATAAGAGGGTCTTGTTAAATTTCCAACTTTTTAATGCCCAGAAACTTGCTTTGGCTCCTCAGCCCTGAAAGCAGAGACTCTAACTTCTGTGCACATCAAAATCAGAGCTTGTTAAATTAAGGTTGCTGGCCACACCCTCTGAGTTCCTCATTTGGTGGCCAGGGTGGGACTTGAGAATCTACATTTCTAACCAATTCTCTGGTGATGCAGACGTGGCTCATCCAAGGACCACAGCTTGTCAAGCACCGGCCTAGGGAATTGAGCCTGCACTTCTTTTTTTTTTTTTTTGAGCAAAATAATGATTTACTAGATTATGGTACATCAACACAGTTTAGTATTATGAAGCCATTCAAATGAAAATTATGTAGAAACATCAAGTTAAGCTTATGAGATAATTTTGTGAAAATAGTGAAATGTAAAATAATATGTGTACTATTATGAGTTATAAATACATATATGTATGTAGATAATATGCATAAATAAAAGTAGTTGTGTCAGGATAATAAGATAAATGATTTAACATTTTTTTGGAAATAGTTTATTGTCAAGTTGGTTTCCATATAACACCCAGTTCGAGCCTGCACTTCTGGGAATACAAGACAATCTGCCCAGCCCTGCTCGTTTCTCCAGTTTCAGATCCTTTCGCTCCTCCCACTGACAGTTTAAACTCCAGCAGAAACATCTACTTGTTTTTCCCAGCAGACATAATGCTGTTTCCTGTGGCTGTCATATCCCATTCATCTCGCTAGCAATTTTTTTCCATTTTATCTGTCTTCAAAACTTTGATCCAGCATCACCACCTCAGTGAGGTCTTCAGTAAGGTCTTCATTTGTCTCCCATCAGGTGCCTTCTACAAAGTTCTATTGTTTTTCTATTTTTATATATCCCTCAACCCTTCCATACCTAGACTATGAGATTCTTGAAGGCTAGGTTCACACCCTTTGCCTTGCTGCCCACAATACCTAAGATCTGCTCCATCAATGCTTATACTTCAGCACTCAACCAGGAAAACTGGTCAACAAAGTCTGGTAGTCAGTTGTCTGGACTGTTCCTTTGTGTGGCTTATGAGTCTTCCATTTCATCTGCAAATAAAAGCTCTCTTAGCATTCTACTCGTGGTCATCCAAACTTGAAAGATGAAGAAATGTACAGCAGTGTCTGTCTGTGTCTAGGGCTTTTCCTTCATAATACATTTATCGAAGGAGAATAAAAGGAAATATAAAAGTATGTCTAAGAGAACTGTGGCTATAAGCAGACAGCAACCAAGAAAAATAGACTTCTGCCACAAAATGAAAAGTATAAAGATAGTGGACAACAAGTCGGGTTGGTTTAACATCAACTGAAGGAGAAGGGACTTTCTAATCACAGAAGCCCGTTATGGTCGACGTACAACACCAAGAAAGCCACTTCAGCTCATCACCACAGAAGAGATATGCATGTCAGGAGGCTGAGGGAAGAAAGCACCCACCCCCAAGTGATGACAGAAAAGCTGAGTGGTGCCAAGAGGGAGACCGGCTCCCTCCTGTGTTGTGTTGCACCATTGGATGCTACCGGGGGTTACCAGGCCTGTCACTTCATCTGCTAATCCTGGTGAGCTCAGTGTAGATAGTAATCATGGGCATAACCATATTACCTTGGCTTTCTGCCAACCAGGCCTCATCACTGCATGCAAGAAACCGTGGGCTGGCAAAAGTGAGAGTTCTCTCTCTTAATGCCCAGGGCTGTGGGAATGGGACCAGACCACCCAGGCAGCCTGTTGCCTGGATGACTCTTTTTGCCCTAATCTCTGCAACCTGCCTGGAAAGAAAGAAAAACAGAAAGCAGGCAGTTATGATGTCCTACATTTGGAAAAAAGAGAATCTGAGACCACACTTAAGTTAAATACTGAGTGTAAGATAACATGCTGGTGGTCAGCCCAAACTTGTCAACGGGTGGCTTTGATTTGTAACATTACTGAATTCTGACTCTCCAAGTAGGATAAAGCAGTTACTCAATTATCATTTTAGGCCCTCTTCTGACTAGATAGAAGGAAGAAACAAGCCAATAGAAATCGTGCATTCCTTTTTTTATAGTGGTCTTGGGAATATTAGCCAGGAAATGGGGGAAGATCTATCTGTAAGGAAGTCAAAACTTATTAGAATGGGTGCTGGTGTGGCAAACATTTTCTAGGTTCAAAGACCGATGGTGTATTGGTTTCATTACACCCCATCACTATGGGCCAGTGGTTCTCAAACTTTAGTGGACCTCAGAGTCATGAGGCAGACCTACTAAAACACAGATTACTGGAGTCTGCCCCAAAGTTTCTGATTCAGTAGAGAATTTGCATTTCTCCATGTAATGCTAATTCTGTTATTCTGGGAAATCACACTTTGAAAAACAATGAATCCACAATGTAATCCACTGTCATGCACAACCTTCAAATAGCCATCCCAGAAAACCATTAGGAACAATTTCAAACACAACACATTTTTTTAAATGTTTATTCATTTATTTTGAGAGAGAGAGAGCAAGGAAGGGGCAGAGAGAGGGGGAGAGAGAGAATCCCAAGCAGGCTCCTCACTGTCAGTGAAGAGCCAACCTTGAGATCATAACCTGAGCCAAAATCAAGACTCAGAAGTTTAACCCACTGAACCACCCTGGCACCTCAAGCACAAATATTTTTTAAGGCTTTAATGAAAATTTTAAAAGCCAGCTCTCTCTTACAATTCCTAGAATTATCATTGTCCCTAGACTATTCAATAGCCATGGTTACCACATACCACAGCACCTCACTTTCTACCTGTGCTTCATCTTAAGTAAAACCTGGGAGAAAATGTTCATCATTATAATGCCACTGTCTACCCAAGTTATTTCTACCCCACTCATTGCTGGTATAAGTTCTTATTCTCATCCAACTGGTGAACAGCACTGCTCCAAAATGCCAATCAGGGGTCTGCTTTCTGGGACCATGGCTGGTACCAAATCTTAAAGCAGAAAAAGAGCCTGAGGCAAGGAGCTTTTGTATCTTACTTAATTAACAAATTCCCATTTGATCTGAGGAGGTGACAGTGAGGGTCAAAGGAAATAAAACTGGGAAGGAAGAGGAACACAAATAGGAGTATCTGTCTTGCCGCGTGAGTGAATCTGGCTGCTTGATCCTGCAGCCCCATCCCTGAAAAGCAGAGCAAGCACCATATACCAGGAAGCAAAAGGAGGCAGAACGGACCCAATGGACCCCATTAGAAAAGGTCCACCTAATGAGGAAAACCTACACTTCCACTTAGCATATGCTACTTGATGGGGATCTTGCAGCAGCACCAAAAATAAAAATCTAGGACATGAAGGACCAGAAGCAGGCACGAGACAGTACATTGACAGCAAAATCCAGTGGAGCTCATGCATGTTTGGTCACCAAAGTGACAACTAGAATAAGAGACAAAGAAGCCGTATGAGAAATATTCAATACAAATAGTGTACAAAACAAAATACCTGCTCTCAGGAGCTTACTTATTGGCCAGGTAGGTGTGAGAAGACTTGAAGTTTCACAACTGAATTAATATATTTATAATCTGTAAGATGACAGTCAGTACTGTATGTATTAGAGATGGTCCATTAACAAATGCTCACTATTTATTATAGATTTTTTCTATATTATCATACACATGTTTTAATTTTAATTTTTAATAGTTTATTGTCAAGTTGGTTTCCATGTAACACCCAGTGCTCATCCCCACAAGTGCCCTCCTTTATACCCATCACCTCCCTGCCTTAAAAAATACAATCCCTCCAAAATGCATATTCGAGGAATATTAGCTTTAATGTTACCATCTGTTGCCACTAAAAGGCACAGAATTAAGGAACTGGGGTCATTCTCCTTACGAAGTGCTCAGTCTTAGGCAAGTCACTTAACTTCCCTAGATATCAGTTCTCTCGGGTTTAAAATAAGTGTGGTAATATCCTCTAACTTTCTGACAGCTTTATTGAGATATAATTATAAAACGGACTTCCAATATTTAAAGTATACAGTTTGAGGAGTTTCGACACACATATACCCATAAAGCTACTGCCAAAATCAAGGGAATAAACATATACCTCACTTCCAAAGGTCTCTTCTTCCCCTCTTCCTCCTACCCTTTCTTGCCCTCCCCATCCCCAGGCAACTGATGATCTGCTTTCCATAGATTATTATCCATTTTCAGAATTTTATATAAATGGAATCATCCACTCTGTACTCGTGTTTGTGCATGATTTCTTTTGCTCAGTGTAATTATTTTGAGATTCATCATGTTGGAGTGTGTATCAATAGTGCCATGCTTCAATAGTCTCTATGTTTCATTTTAGATCATTTCTAGTGTTCAAGTTCACTGATCTTTTCTTCTGCAATGTCCAATCTGTCTTTAATTCCATCAGTGAATTTGTCATCTTACACATTATAGTTTTTAGCTCAATTTCAATCTTTTTCATATTTTCTATGTCTCTACTAAACTTTTGTCCTTGTCAGTGTTAGTTCTGAATTGGTTTCAGTTGATAAATTTTTCTTCTCATTACAGTTTGTATTTTCCAGCTTCTTTGTATGTCAAGCAATTTTTTAATTTGATGTTGGACATTGCAATTACCTTGCTAGATACTGAATATTTTTGTATTCTTAAAAATATTCTTGATATTTGCTTTAGGATCAATTAAGTTGCTTAGAAATTGTTTGATTCCTTCACATCTTATTTTAAAGATTTGTTAAGTGGGACATAGATATCTAGGACTGAGTATTCTTAGTACTGAGGAAAGATCCCTCTGAAATCTATATCTAATACCCTGCACATGATATTTTTCATTCTGACCATTGGGAACAGGCATATTCCCCACTCTGTATGAGCATTGGGCACTGTCAACACTCATCCTTGTGAGTGATTCTTTTCTTAGGCCTGGTTATTTTCCTTATATTCATGCACTGATCAGTAGCTGAAAGAGATGCTCTGCAAATCTTGGAACTTCTTTCCCTGTGCATCTCTCTCCTTGTTGGCACCACATCCTATAAACTTTAGTTGTCTTGGTCTCTCCAGAATCTCAGCCTCCTTAACTTGGGGTGTCTGCTGGGCTCTGCCTGGGTACCCCTTCCCTATACCATGGTTGGTAAACTGAGGCAACTATGGACTCACCTTGTTCACTTATCTCTCAGGGATCATTGCCCTCTATTGCCTGATACCCATGTTTTAAAAACCATTCTTTTGTACATTTTGTTAACTTTTTGTTGTTATTTCAGGCGGCTGGGTAAATCTGGTCCCTGTCACTCCATCTTGGCCCAAAGTAGAAGTCCTTTGTAATCCTTCTAAAAATTAGCAGCAGCATATTTGAGGTTCATAGCCCAGTTCCTGATCTCTTGTAAGCATTCAATAATGCTTACATTAACCATTATGTAAGCAAGCATTCAATAATGGTGGCGATAATGGTGGTGGAGGGTGGTAGTGTTGTCGAAGTCCTCATTATGATTATTGTAATAGAGTTTCCCCAGAACCCAACAGCATGTATGTATGTGGTCATATTAGTAGCCAAAACAGGTTTCTGTCCTGCAAAACCAGTATCTCTGGGTGGCTCCAGAGAATTTCAGGAATGTACTCACAAAGAAGTATTCTCCCATTAACACTATTCTTCTTAACTATTCATCTTGGTTCTTCATCACTACCCCTCAGGGCATTGCAAACCCTGCATCTTCCCCATCGCTGCTCTGCTGGGCCCACATTTTTATCTGCATCTCTGTTGAGCATCATGATCTCTGTCACCACCCCAGAAGGCACTGTGGTCTCATTTCTGCTCTTTTGGGCCAGAGAGTTCTGCTTCGTTGGATATAATCTCCCCCTCTTGCCTCCCTGGAAAGTACCACCAATACCCCCAAGCCCTCATGGTGCCAAAGTGTCATAGTAGTCAGGTCCAAATTATGGGGAGGCCATTCTCCATTTGACACCTGGTTGTAGAGAAAGTGAACTGCATATGCGCCAATGTCTGCCAGATGGTTTAGAGCACCAACTCCTTCAAAATTTACTCAGCCACCCTCATGTCTTTAGGATATGAACACTCATTGTCTCTGCACTGTTCACTGCTGCAATTCCACACATAACAGTGACAAGCACATATTAATGCCTCAATAAACATGTTTTGGATGAATGGGTGAGTCTAGTGGTAACTGGGCTAGGAGAAAATATAAGCACCCTGCCAAAAACTAAGGCTTTTGTTCTGGATACATGAACTATGCCTGGCTCCTTCTCCCATCAGGGTGAGTTCACACAGGAGGCTCATCAGTCTCCATTACACATAGCTATCTGGCAGGAACCCCCTTCAATTTGCTAGTCATGCCAAGGAACCTCAACAACACCATCAGGCAGTAGTCCAAGGAGTCACTGCTATCCTGTTTCCCATCTTAAATAATGTCCAGCTATGTCATCCAACCAAGCCTGCCAGACAGTGTTAAACAATATGCAGCAGATGATAACTACATAGTCCAAAGAACACAATGCTTGCAAAATAAAATGTCCCAAACTGGCCCATAAAATTTAACATTGTTTTCTTTCTCTTTCTTCCAAGTCCATCCCTTGTTGATGCAGAAAAATCCAAACTGTAAAGAAATCAATTTTCTATCCCCTGTTCCCATTGGTAAAATTCTAAAATATATGCAAAAACCTTTCTTTAACCTCTTGCTTTCCTTTTGGCTCACCCAAGCCAGAGGGGTCACGCTCAAGGCAGAACTATCTCTGGGTTCCTTCTTCAACAGCCGTGATCTGCTGCACCTTCCCCTGGAAGTGAGGATAAGCTTCTTTCTCCACTTTTCCATCGTCTCCCATGTGTTCCATTTCCTCAAAAATCTAGGAGATTGATGTTGAACATCATTTCGTATGTCTGGTAGGGGGATGGGTTGAATAGGTTATACGGATTAAGGAGGGCACTTGTGATGAGCACCAGGTGTTGTGTGTAAGTGTTGAGTCACTAAAGCCTTCACCTGAAATTAATATTACACTGTATGTTAACTAATTGGAATTTCAATAAAAATCTTAGAAAAAATCTAGGAGATTAACAGGGGATACATAAGAAAGAATACAACATCACCAGTCTGTCCCACAAAATGGTAAGAATATAAGCAAATCTCCATATGAAATGTGGTTACTGCCACAGCCCATAATTTAATCCCCCAAACTCTTATGCAGTAGTATTTCTCAAGGAAGAGCGATAATGTCTCTAGGGTATCTGCATCTGTTGAAACCTAGAATCACCTTGTCATTGCCACACTGCAGGGTCACGACACAGGACAAACTCTTTGCTCATCACAATCCTGAAGGTAGCTTCCTGACTCTTTGAACAAAATCAGTGGAAAGCCTCCTGGCTGGCCATTGGCAGAGTTAACTGCTCCCTGATGCTCTGGCCGTGCTGAAGGTGATGGTGTTTCCAGAGACATCTTCCCTGGGCCCTCTATCTGGAGTGCAATCCGCACCTATCTTCTGAAGCCTACTAACATATGTGGACACAGAAGATCTTGGACATCATTCTCATGGGCTTTGAGTTTGGGGCTCCTGCCCCTTCTGCTGTTAAACCTCCTCCCTGCATCCTGCGTTGCCAAGCAAGGCAAGCTGTGGGGACTCAGCAGCCCAAGCACAGTTAACACATGCAGATGGCTTGCAGTTTGTGCAGCTAGCAGCTACCTGTTCATCAGAGGTCATCAATAGTAGATTTTACCCTGGGTGTCATAGACCTTGTTTGCACTATAGGCCACACCCTGCTTAACTGAAGCCACAATGAAATATCATTGTGATTGGATGGAGGTACTGCTAGAAAGCTTTCACATGGGATCCATCATGGTGGTCTGCAGTTGGCAGTAGAAAGAATTGCCACTCTTCTTCTGAGTGGAGCAGGAAACTGCCTTGGTGTCAAATGCAGCAACACCCTCAGCAGGCCAGCTTTCCAGCATGAAATGTAGATCTCTGGGCAATTAGAGATGAGGATGGTGAACTGGAACTCCGTGATCAGTCAGTCATTCCAACTAGTCCCATACTTAGGGGAACTAGAGCAGGGAGAGGCCTGCTAGGTCTCATGCCATCCAGTGAAAACTACTCCAGTCATTACCATGGAAAGTGATATGGGCCAGAGGCTTCATGTCTGGCCTCTGGAAACCTGAGGACCTGTGTCTGAACATCTGCACTACCATTTACTATCTGTGGGACTTCAGAAATTTTCCTGTTAAACCCTCTAAGATTGTTCCCTCGTCTGTGAAATTGAGACAATGATAGAACCTATTTCCCAAACTGAGAATTTTAGGTGATGATGCATGTAAAGCACTTGTCACAGGGCCTGGTTGGTGGTCTGTGTGCCTAGTAAATGGAAGCAGTTAGGTAGTATGAAGAGCTCATATTTACACAGAGCTGGGATCAAACTCTAGTCGTACTGTCTGCTCAAGCCATCAAGACACACAGTCTCTCAGGGCACCTGGAGGGCTCAGTCAGTTAAGCATCCAACTTCAGCTCAGGTCATGACCTCACAGTTTGTGAGTTCGAGTACTGTGTCAGGCTCTGTGCTGACAGCTCAGAGTCTGGAGCCTGCTTTGGATTCTGTGTCTCCTTCTCTCTCCTCCCCACCCAAATTGTGCTGTGTATCTCTCTGTCTCTCAAAAATAAATTTAGAAAAAAAAGACACACAGACTCTGAATCTCAATGTCTTCATCTACACAAAGAAGAGAAGAATAATTACTTCAGGGGTTTTCTGGAAGAAAAGATGAGATATTTATAAAGTACTAAAGCACTAAGTAGACACTCAATTAATGGAATAAAAATCCTGCTGAACTGCACCCAGCTGCTTCCCAGGGCTGTGCCTGAAGATACAGACCCGTGTTACAGAGATTCCTTGCTAGTGGCCTATTTCTGACTGCCAGAACTCTGCCTCTCTGGGGCACTCCCACATCTGTGCTTCAGGCTCCAGCCAGCTTCTAGGGCTGAGCACCCTCTCTCAATATTTCTTTTCCCTCTCTTGTCCTCCAAAAAAAATTTCCCCCTTTTCACTAACTTTTTATTTTAGAATAGTTGTAGATCTACTGAAAAGTTGCACAAATAGGACAGAGTTCTCACTATTAACTTCTTACCTCAATAAAGGTACATGTGTCACAACTAATAAACCAATAGCAATGCATTATTTTTAACTAAAGACCATACTGTATTCAGACACCTGGAGCTTTTACCTCATGCCAATTTTCAGTTCCAGGATACCATACAGGTTACAACCTCACACTTAGTGGCCATGTCTCCTTAGGCTCCTCTAGACGGCGACTTTCTTTGTTCCTGATGATATTAAAACTTGAGCTATCTTGTAGAATGTCCTTCAGTTTAGGGTTTTCTGACAGTTTTCTCGTGATTAGACCTGGGTTCTGGTTTTGAGGAAAGGAAGATCTTTGCAGAGGTAAGGTGCTATTCTCGCCACATCAGATCAAGAGTACGAGTTCACTGCTGATATTGAGCTTGACAGCCTGGAGGTAGTGTCAGGTTTCCGAACTGTGAAGTAACTCTTTTTACCCTTTTTCCATACTATGTCCTTTGGAGGGAAGTCACTATGCACAGCCCACACCTAAGGAGTGGGGAGTTATGTTTCACCTCCTTGAATGTGGAGTCACCACGTGAAATTATCTGGAATTCTTCTGCATAGATTATTTATCTATTCTCCACCATTTATTTATTTATTCAATCATTGTTTATATGAGTATGGGCTCATGGATGTTTATTGTATATTTTGGGTTATAATCTAATAGCACTTTATTTATTTTCTTGGTCACTTTATTCCTGCTTTGGCCACTGAGGGCTCTTTTAGCTGGCCACTGTGTCTCTGTGGCATACCCCATTATTGTATGTTTTTGAACACTTTCTTACTTACTTTCTGGTGCTACATTATTCTCCAGACTCATCCTGTGTACTCCCTGCCCCAGCCCTGAAATAAACCATTTCTCCAAAGCCTGGTTTCTTTTATCAGAGAATGGCATTAGAAAGTAAGATCAGACTCTGGGTACACTCATTCCTCCTGTAGTGTGCTTGTGTCTTGGCCCTCTTCACCTGATAGACCAAGGAAATATACGTGCATACACAACTCATTTACATATATGTATCTAAAAATATTTCTCTATATATTCATTTGTACCTATAGTAAACTCAATGAGATCATAGATCAATGTCTTCTATTCTAACCTGGCACCACATCATTCTAGCCTCCTCCCCTCATCTGTGATCTACCACTACATCACTGTATGGTGGTTTCAGAATTGCTAATCTACACTCTATGGAAAACAATTTTGCCAGCTGCAGTATTGGGTGCAGAGTTCCTTTTGTTTTTAGCCTTGAATCCCTTGATTTTAGTCTTAAACAGTGACTAAAGTCATTTCCAAAGTTACTGAGGTCAGCATTTTTTCCCCTACACCCTTCTCTGGTAAGCACTGCAAATTTATTTCCTTAAGGCTCTGTCTTCTGTTGACTTTGTGGGTTTCTTTCCCTCAGGTAAGATGAGAAGGCTGGAGGGAAATTCCTTTCCCTCATCTGGGATGAAGTTCCAGTATTGCTCTCCAGCAAAGTCTTTTCTCATAGAGTAGCTTTTGCTACAGGAATGTTCTGGGCAGGTTTCACAATGACTGCTCCTTTCCCCTGCCAGAGCCATGGGAGATCTTTCTACCATCCTCACTGAGAAAATATGTTGGGATTACTGGTGTGAAAGTCTATAAAAATGTGGGGGATTACCAAGACAGTGGCCCATTGGGGTCTGTCACTGTCACACTAGTACACACTCAGCCGCCAGCAAATGACCAAAATTACCATTTTCATGTTCCTACAAGTGTGTGGTTCCAGTGGCTTCTTCTCTGATAAGCAAACAGTGGTTGCTTGCTCTCTCTGGATGCTCCTGTCTCTCTACATTTTAGAGTGCTGGTTTGCCTTGCAACCACAGCTCTTGATGAGTCCAAGAAAAGTTGATTTTCAGTTTGTCTAGCTGTTTCCTGTTCCATGAGGATGGGACTGATGACTTTCAAGCCCTTTAAATGTCAAGGTTGAAACTGGAAATTCTCTCCCTTGTCATCAAGAGATTGCCTTTTCTCATCGGCTCAACTCATCAGTCTCCCAACTTGCAAACCCTACTCCATCCATCCTCCTTTTCAAACCTTATCAGGCCAGCCCACAGAACTTCTCCCTCCTCTCAACTCTTATTTTAAGATCTATTCATTGGACATTTACTCATGAGCTGACATAGACCTTTTTCCATGTCTTAAGCGATTAATTATTATTAAACTAATATGATGATACTATTATTTTTCTCACATATTTATATAAGCTGAGTGTCCCCTGGGCTGACCACTTATAGATCCTGACCAAAATAAAGTCACTTTAACACTGTGGCCCTGATCTGCCAAATCGATGGCCTCCACTCACCAAATATTAGGCTTTCTCAGTCTTCCCCCTCTCCTGTATCTCTGGGGAGGCCCTAGTGGGTGGAGAAGAAGGGGTCACGTGCATGGTTCAGGCTGCTGCCTCCTCCTCTGTGGTCCATCCTTTCTTAGCTCCCTGATGCTTTGGCCAAGTTCCCGGTCACATCCAGTTTAATACCCCTCCTTGATCTCCAAGGCACAAACAGTTCTACCTACGAAAGTTCATTACCCATCCCATGACTTCCTGGCCTCACACTTTTCCACTAGAGAAAATTCGTATTCTTCCTGAATTCCAAGCACCTGCTTTTGAAGGCAGAGAGCACCATGGCAAGGGGGATACTTGCTTTGGGCCCCCAAGTTTGGTTTTCTTTAATTTTTTCCCTCTTGAAAGGGACTTTTCTTATTAATGTAATATGTTTGCACAATAGATAAGCAAGCATGCAACCTACGAAGTATGCAGTCCATTTGCCCATTTCTAAATATACATATCCCTTCAATAGTTCCGTGGTATTGGACAAATATTTCTTTTTCTCTCTTTCTTTTTCTCTCATGCTGAATAAAAGCTGATTGCAATTCTCTGATGCCAATTTTTTTCCTATGAACCCAATAGTGCTGGATTTAGGAGGTACAAATATACATACTCCAGGTAAATGTCCATGCAAATCAAACTATTTCCTTTTTGGTGGCCCTTTTTATATTAGCATCACATGTTAACTAAACATCCATAGGTTTCTCAGAAACAAGATATATATGACACTCATATTAGGCACTAGATCACCTTTTTTTTTTTAATTTACACTGATCTATTTCACCTCCCTTGCCTTGCTAAAATTACTAATCACCAAGCCCCTTATATATATGTATGTATATGTCCAATTATTAGTTTAATATTTAATTCTGTGATGTGAGCACAACACGGTTTTCAGGGTTGTTGTTTTTTTTAATTTTTTTTAAATGTTTATTTCTTTTTGAGAGACAGAGAGAGGCTGGAGGAGGAGTAGAGTGAGGGAGACACAGGATCTGAAGCAGGCTCTGCACTGACAGCAGAGAGCCTGCATGGGGCTTGAACTCATGAACTGTGAGATCATGATCTCGGCCGAAGTCAGGCACTTAACCGACTGAGCCACCCAGACACCCCAAGGTTTTCAGTTTTGATGCCCATTTCCCCCCTCCCACACAGGAGGTAGATTGGGAGGGGTTCAGATACAGCCTTGCATGGACCTAAACAATTTTCCCCCTGCCATACTCCATCTCTGCTGCCAGGCCCGACACCGGTGCTGGTCACTCCTTTGATCAGGGGGCTTATTGTCCACACTTGGCCTACATGGGAGCCCAAACAAAGATGTGTGAACCATAATGTGAACAAGATTCAAGTTCTGTTCTTCTGGGTCACCTGTAAATCAGAGGAAAGGGCTTGATTATAGAAGGTTCCCCTAACTCCCTGGGGGGCATACTTGAACGTCAGTACTGACCCTGCTGGAACTCCAATTTTTGTTTTTTAGTAAATTCTGAGCTTCTTCACACCAGGACTGAATCTCTTTCTCTCTAAATCCTCACTATCTAGCATAGGTCTGGCACCCACACAATATGTTATTTGAATTGGTTTCATCATATTTATGCCAACTTCATTTGATTATATGGCATGATAAAATAAAACGTTATTATGCACGCCCCACACCCCCATCCAAGAATTAGGGAGAGGCAAATTTGAACCCTAAGTGGTGTCTTGTCAAGTTAATGCAGAATTCTTTGGGACATAATCCATATAAGGAAGGAGTGGACATTATTAGCATAAGAAGGCCATGGTGTTAGTTGGCAAGACGTAGAATCAAATTTGGGCTAATATGCAGAATATGAATTTCTTTTATAGACCCAAGGAGGTCAGGGAGAGGTTTCAGAAAGAAATGAATCCTTACACTGACAGCATCCATTTTTGTCTTAGTTATGAAGTGTAAAGTACAAGAAGAGACTAGTTCCAGGCCCAAGTTCCAGTCCTTACTCTCTGCCCCTGCTCCCCTATGATCCCTACCAGGGAAACAGCCACACCAACACCGAGCCCACTCTACCCTCACATCACCGTATTTGCATCACCGTATTTGTGTGACTACAGAAAGGATTAGTTGTGTGGGGGTCGGGGGAGACTCGAGGAGTGTGGTTGAACTTTGGGGCAAACAGGAAGGGAGTGAGAACCCAAATGGAGAAAAGTAAGAAAAAGAAGAAATCAAAGAAAAGAGGGGCAAAGGGTAAGGTCATAAAGGCTATCCACACACAGGACCCTGACCCCACCCCCACCTCCCCAGAAGGCCGTGGTGACGTCCTAGTCAGTTCAGATATCATAGGCACCTGGGCTGCCTAGGATTTATCATTGCGAGTGTCAAATGCTCACCCATAGTGATATTAAAGATGCATTTTTTTGCTGAAAAAAAGTGAAGGGTATATTTCTGAGGCAAGATTTAATAAGCCAAGAGTAAAGAAATATAGGAGTGAGGGGTCTAAATGTACACGTTGAGTGACCTCAAATCAGAAATGAGATGGCTGGCTGAATCCTCTCTAATTGAACGGGACCAAAAAAAGCTTAGAAAAGACATAGTAAAGCTGCCTTTGAAAAAAAAACATCAAACAACAACCAATCAAAGTTCTAGGAAGATTTTTTTAAGGAGTTCACAGCAGAGATAAAAAGAATTTAAGGATGATCTTAAGCAAACATGAGCTATAATGAGGAACAGTCTAAGCCAGAAAATGAGGGAGGTGGGAGGCAGGCCAGCTGGGATGAGTGATTACAACTTACAGATGAGACCCAAAACAGTGGGATGGGGCATCTGAGGGCTCAGTCAGCTAAGGTGGAGCAGGAAATTCAGGTCCAAACCAGACAAAATTAAAGGTCTGTCCATGTGTGAGATGTTTTCACATGCAATGGGGTTATACATTTGAAGAGATGACATAGATGAGGCCCTAAGGTGCCTGTGTTAAAATGCAGATGGAATGGGGGCTTTGACAATCTATTAGCTTGGAGAAGTCAGGAACAAGGAGCCTGGTTCTTGCCTTTGTTCTGCTGTGACCTTGTGAGGTCATGTGGCATAGGAGGCTAAGAGAAGTTTTGGAGTCAGCAAGGCATGGGTTCAATTCCTGATTCCACTGCTTATTAGCACTAAAACTTGAACATGGATCTCATGATAGTCTACCCAGGTTGCCATATTGCCAGATCCCATGGATATTTAAAGTCCTTATCTTACTTGACTTTTCAGCAATATTTGACATTCTTGATGCTCCCTCCCTCTTGAAACATTCTTCCCTCTAACTCCACAGCACAACACACTTCTGGGTAAACTTCTACCTCTCTGGCTGCTGCTTCTCAATTTCCTTTGCCAACTCCTCCTCTGCTACTCAGAGCCTGGCTCTACTCCTGCCTTCTCCTTGCCCTGCCCTCTGGTCTCTGAGAACCTTGTTCAGTCCCCTGACTTTTCATACCTTCTGTAACCAATCTGGATCTCTCCTTAGAGCTCCAGACTCATAAATGCAACCACATGCTTGACTTCTACATGTAGAAATCTCTCAAGAATTTCAAAATCCCCATACCCATTACTGAGCCCTAAACTTTCATCCCCAAATTCCTCCCATAGCAGTCTATATGTTGTTATTCAAGCTATAATCCTGTGTTCCTTCTTCACTATCAGCACCCTGCCCCACTAACTCATATACAAGTCCTGTTGACCAAAACACACCTCCATCCCACTCACTTATCTCCATCTCTACAGCTACCTCTTGGCTGTGGCCTGGACTACTGACCTACCTTCCTGACTGGTTCCTGGATTCCCCTCTGACCCCATCAGGCAATTGTGCATACAGTTATGTAAAACTTTTAAATGGTTCCTATTGTTCTGACTCCTCCTCCTCCTTCTCCTTTCTCTTCCTCTTCTTCTTCCTCTTCTTCTTCCCCATGGTCTGCATTACCTAAATCCATCCACCTGTTCCCATAACTTCCCCCCCCCACTCACTAGGCTTCAGTTCCTTGAAATCAACAAAAAGTCTTTCCCTTCTTAAGGCCTTTGCACATTCTCTCCCTCTTTCTTTTTGGAATATCCTTCCTCCACATCTTATCAAGAAGAGCATTTTCCCATGCTTCCCTTTCTGCTCCAAGGCTAAGTCAACCTTCCTCATCCTCCCCTCTCACAGCTGCTTGTTCTTTCTCTTCTCAGCATTTACCACCAATTCTTAATGATGCAGGTGACAACTGACTCTTTTGTATCCACACTGGACCAGGACTACTGCTGTGTTTACCACTGTATAATGGTAAATATGCATGGCATATTTGTCATAGTGAGTGTATCATAGTAGGTGTTCAAATTGAATGAAAGAATAAATAAACAGTTGTTAGACTTGTCCTTGAAGGGAAACACAGGATCTAGGGCTAAAGATGAATGGGGTAGCCCTCCGGACAAATGAGCTAGACAAGGCAAAAACAGAGCAACAAGAGACAAGATTACTCAACAAGGAATTCCAAAGTGATGGGAAGATGTGGAGCAGTCAAGAGCACAGCTGAGTTGTCAGCCAGAAAGTGGATACATGAGAGGGCCACAAGGGTAGGAGAGACTCATAGAAAGGCAAGAAACCAGGCCTCTCTCTGCAGGGATGGGATGGTACTTTGGTGGAGAACAATGGCAAAAACATTGAGACTCCTGCCCTATGCTAATACCCAGCCTGAAATCAAGCCTTGGGAGAGAACCTGGGTGGAGAAAGAATTCCAGGTTATGATAAAGGTCTTCCTTCCTGGGAGTGGGCCAAGTGATGGGACACTGGAGATACAGTGGCCCATATCCTGAGCTCACCTTCTGGTACGTTCTACTCAACTTGCCCCCAGGGATCTGGACAGATCCCAGATGCTCTGTGCTTCTTTCTCTCTGAGAAAATGACCATGAAGATCCTAAGATCTCCTCCAGATCCCTTACCATGCAAGGGGATGGGCACTCTAGGCCTTTACTACTCTTGCCTTATTCATTTCTCCTGCTTAAATCTACGTCCAGGGTCCTCACCACTTTACATACCCATCCACCATGGCAGCCACTTGCCGTTTTCAGTACATCTTCTGTTCCTCCTAGACTCCAGTCCTTCTCACAAGCTATTCTACTTCCTAACATTTTCCTTCTGTCCTGATTTTCCTAATAAAGCCCATGTATCCTCAAAGCCCAACTCAAATCCTCACTTCTCCCCAAAACCTCCCCTCTTGGTCTATCTGTCCCTCTGTTACAATGTACGTGTATATCTTCCATGGATGAGTGTGAATTATGATCATCAATCTTCTCCATGAAACCAGGAGTTGCTAAAACTTTACCTGGCTCATCCTTGTACCCTCTCTGTGGCTAGTCTAATCCAGAGCCCTTCCCATTGAAGTCCTCTGTTGGGTGTTTGTTAAAGGGGTGTGTATTTGTGTACTAGTGTCCTAGGACTGCTGTAACAAAGTATCACAAACAGGATGGTCCAAAACAACAGAAAATTATCATCCCACAGCTCTGGAGGCTAGAAGTTGAAAGTCAAGGTGTTGGCAGAGCCATGCTCCCTCTAAGACCCATGGCCTTAGCCTTCTGGTGGTGGCTGGCAGTCTCGATGTTTCTTGGCTCGCTGCTTCAGCTGCAGCACCTCACTCTCTGCCTCCGTCATCACATGGCCTTCTCCTCTCATGTGCTGATGCCTCTGTCTCTGCTTGTAAGGACATCAGTCACCCAAATGGAGGGTGATCTCATCTTCACACTGTATCTTCAATGAGTCTATTTCCCAAAAGGTCCCATAATGATGTACTGGAGGTTAGGACTTCAACCTATCTTTTCAGAGAACACGAGTCAACCTGCATATGGAAAGGGCATTGTGTCCCCGAGGACTCAGTGAGAGATACAGATGTCCAAATCCAGGAAATGTACAGCCCAGGAGGAGAATGGGGTGGAAAGCAGTAGAGTGAATTAGTGGGGACTGCAGAAAGAGGATCAATGAATGAGGAAAGGAAGGGCAGGGGCAGAAGTGGAGAGGGTAATGAGAGCACCTACCTGGAAACTCCTCTTCAGTCTCTGGCCAAGCACAGCACAGAAGTGACCGTGTTAGCAGGACACAAGAAAAACACAAAGAGCCTCAGGCTTCCTATGGCAAAGTGAAGGTGACCATGGGCCCCATCCCTGGCTTCCTTCCTCCACAGCTGCCTCCTTCCCTTCTTGTGTGGCTCTGTCTGCTGCAGCTTGACTCTCATAATGGGGAAGTTAATGAGACCTTCAGTAAATGGATCCCAGATTCTCTCTCCACCCCAAGTAATTATAAAACTCAGCAATTTTTTTTCCCCTAACTTGCTGCTGATTTTCTAATTACTCTTGCTCCAAATAGGATAGTTAGCATTAAAATGAAACCATGCTGAGGTTGTGGGTTCACTCACATCTGCTTGGCTTATTTCCTTAATTTGACAGCATGGCTTTATGGACAGAGAGCACCAGGTGATCCCCACATTTTATAATGTGAGGCTTATGCCCCCAAAACACAGGAAACCCTCAACAGACACCAAGGTAAAACTCTCCTGTAGGAAACACTCATCAAGACATACCCACCAGATGGAGCTTAATGAGTCTTAGAATACAGCAGCCTCCTCTCTGGAAGGGTACCAGAGAGGGCATTTTCCTTCACTTTTTCCCAGTGAAGGAAGTAGCATGGCCCCAGCAACTTGAAATGGATTTCTGAACATGAGGGAGTTTCCTTTCACATAAGAGCCTGCATACAATGAAAGGGATGAAGGAACAGGGGGTACTGGGATTGGTTAGAAGAAAAGAAGATTCAAGTATAAAGAATAAGTAGGCTGGGCTGCCTGGGTGGCTCAGGCAGTTAAGCATCCAACTTCAGTTCAGGGTATGATATCAGAGTTTGTGAGTTCGCATCTGACTTTGGCTCAGATCATTATCTCAGTGTTTGTGAGTTCAACCCCTGTGTCAGGCTCTGTGCTGACAGCTCAGAGGCTGGAGCCTACTTTGGATTCTCTCTCTCTGCCCTCCCCTGCTTGTGCTCTGTCTCTGTCTCTGTGTCTGTCTCTCTCTCTAAAAAAAATTAAAAAAAAAATAAAAAAGAATAAGTAGGCGGTAGCAACTAGGCAGAAATGGTTAGAAACTACTTGGGCCAATGCAAAAAATACTGGCATCTCTGCAGGGGCATGTTTGGAGAAATCTTGCCAAGAAGACCCTACCTTTAAGCCAAACTGCCCCAAAGTTACATTAGGCTGATTGGTAGGTATTTTCCTGTTGCAAAATTCTATGATCTCATTTGAGGAAGCAAGAGAAACTTTCCAAGAAGATGTGATTAAGGAGACCAGAGACATTTAATCAGGACATTTAACTGGGAAGGAACCCTCACAGTAAGTTGTCCATCTGTATGTCTAATGTAAAAACACCCTGTGGCCAGTCAATCTCATTTCCTCTTGCCTTTATCTCAGGGGAAGCTGTGGAGGAGAGACTCTTCCCCTGGATGTTAAACCAGTGCTTGCAGGTATCTTGTCCCTCTCTGTCTTCTCACATTCTTGATTGTTCCCCATGAACACCTCAAGAGTCAGTAGGAGACAGGAAGAGAAGAATCTTGGGATTCCTATAGCAAAGGGGCTGTGACTCTAGGTCCTCTTTCCCTACCCTGTAGTCATGGGTGCTTGATTCCTTTTGCATCCATGTTCTGTCCACATTCTGCTCCTTGTTTGGAGGGAAAATGAGTTTCTGGATTCAGGATTCTGTAAGTGAAGGCAAGTGAATGTGGACTTGAGACTCTGATAGGCCTGGGTTCAAATCACAACACCATAGACAAGCACATGCCCTGGGTGAGGTTCATTTCTCTCAGCCTCCGCTTCCTGCCCTACAAGCCAGACCAGCAGCCTTCATCTTCAGGTTTACTGGGAGAGCCCAACAAGTAATTGGTCTCCAGCAAACATTAATTCAATAAGCACTTCTTCAGAATCTCAGTCAGGAAAGGACACTTGTCCCTGCAATGCATGGGACTCTTTGTTTGTGCAGTGGCACCTCCACTGCTGCCCTGGAATCGTCAGTTTCTTTCTTCTCCATGCTACTCTCCGTTCTCAAAGGCAGTGCAGGACCGAGCTGGCATGGCTCGAGGGCTCAATTCATCTTACTTCCATACCATCTGGCCTATGACCCACCATTAGTCCTTTTATGCCTCCTGTCTAAAGAAATGTCTTGTATTTTGCCTACGGAAGATGGTTCCCTAATGAATGTCAAATAACAATAAAACTTAAGTGTTTTCATCAGACACTTGAGCAGGCATCTGTCCTCCCAGCAGTAAAATATGCTAGAATTCTGGAAACAGCTAAGAAATTTGAAAGTGGGTTTCACCCACTTAGAGGAGAGCTGTGATAATTTCAGCCACTGACTCAGTTAGAAGAAAAGTCTTCATGAGGCTACAACCAAGCTGCAGTGTCTCCGGATGGGAGCCTTACCCATGGAAGGAGAAAGAAGAGAGTGTCAGGAAGAAGGAAGGAGGCAGGATGGGAAACCCCACAGCCCACTGCACTAGCCAGGGAGGGTAGGTTCGGGGGGGTGGGTGTCACATCCCTCCTGCTGCCTCTGCTGCAGTTCCAGCCCCAGGCTCTGCAGACACTGGCCTCCCGGGTGCCACTACCCCCACCCCGCAAAGCAGCATGCATTCGGCAGTCCTGGTCTGCCCTGAGCACCAGAGCATATGCTTACTGGGCAAGAGGGGCTTACAGTCACACAGAGAAAAAGAACTTCTCGGTAGCAGCCCACTATCATGTGAGTTCAGATAATCAGGAGCAAATGGACCACACCCAAAGGCCCTGAAAAAACATGCAAACAGCGATCATGAAGCTGTCCTTCAGTTTTCTACGGATGGGAAAATGAAGGCACTATGGTTAGGGTTGGGACCTGATAGTTCTGGGTTCAGATCATGGTACAGCCACTGGTCAACTGTGTCTTTGGAGGGAAGTCATTTAAGCACTTTGCATCTCACTTCCTAGAATAAAAGGTTAAATGTAGGGGTGGAGGTAGGGAAGAGGGGCACTTAGTATTTTCTTCCAGAATTGATGAAGGGATTAGAGATAAAATACGCAAATCGCCTAGAATGTAGCCAGTTCTCAATAAACAACAGACAGAAAGCAACACCCAGAACCTATGGAGCCGCATATGTCCCCATTCTCTAATGAGGAGGAAACAGAGCCTTGATTACCCGGTGAGAATGATCAAGGCAGGGGTCACTAGTGGCTCACCAGGAACACCCGGATTGGGCAAAGTTCAACAAACAACATGCTCAAGGTACATGGTTTCCTTCAAGAACTCTGCAAAAGACTTATGTAAATATGGAGAAATGAAGCTTGGACAATAGCAGCATGAAACCACCCTGAAGATAGATTCATTTCACATGGAGGAAGGCCTCTGTGGATGCTTCCATAAGGGTCTCCAGCGTGTTTGGTATGGTTACCAGATAACTCCTATGAAGCAAGAGTAGGCATAATTATCACATTTGTGGATGACACAAAGCTAAGAGGACTGTATGATAATGGGACTATAGAATTAAGATTCAAAAACATCTCAGTGGCCTTAAATTATGAACTCAAGTAAAGAAATGGAAACAATTATCAAATTCTTCCCCTGGGTTCGCACAGGTAACTGGGGGTGAGGCCCTCCCACTAAGTGCAGCACCATTCCTGGTTTTAGCTGGAGGTAAAAGCAGGAAGTATGAAGCGAAGAGAAAGAAAACAATTCCAAATCCAAATAGCGCCCCCACATGTAGAAGTCAGATGCCACATCCAGTGGCCAGCAGGGGTGGTTTGCAGGACTGTAGGCTTCAGATGCACAGGCAGCTCCCTCACCTTCCTCTTGGGGATTTAAAAGTCTATCCAGACCTCTGCATTTTGCTTCCAGAACATTCTGCTGTCTGTTCAGAAGCAGGCAACCACCTCAGAAAACTGAAGCTAACTCTAGGGCTCGGCTGAGCCAAAGACAAAGTCAGTTAGAGCCCCGGCCTCCCGTTAGAGCTGCCTTCTTTGTGGGAAGGGTTTTATATTTACTTTCTTACATGATCCATTTACTCCGTGTCTGCTGGCAGGAGGAAATAAAAACACACTTTGCGTGCCTCCACCCCCCTCGGTGGTTTCTTCCCAGTCAGTGTATTTGTGCCCATCAGATCCACTTCTCAGACTTAATCTTCTCCCTTTAGAAACCACGTTGGCAAAATAGCTAATGCGCATCGGTTCTATTTTGCTACGTTCTCTACTTTCTGTTACTTTATATGCTAGAATTTATTAGTTGCAGCTAATTCCTAAACGGACTGGGTCTTTTTCTCTGCCAAACACTCGATGTGCAGTAAAATGGAACTGGACACGTTTGAAGCTAATGGCTTTTCACTTCTTTCCTAACAATGTTGAGGCACAGGCAGCAGATGGACCTCCCCATCCCCCTGATAACCTCCCGTTTGTGGGGAAGGTTCACGCTGCTGCACAGCCTTGCCTCTGCCTCCCTCTCCAGGGCTGGCTCTGTGTGAGAACAGAAAGAATTAGGGAACTCTCTCTGCAAGGCACTTTTATGACATGATGATGTAGGCTCCAGAGAAGGGATAGATTTAAAATGTTTCCCCCTTGAGGTTTTGACCCCAAACCAGAACAGCAAGGGTGATTTTTATAGGTTACCCGGGGAGTATTTGAGAAAAATTTTATTTCTTTTCATAAAAATAAAATGATTTTCAAGAAATTCTACCAGTGTCTGAAAGTCAAGTCCATGCTTACCTACAAAAATATTGCTCTAAACCCTGCCACGTGTGTTTGCGTATCTGACTTGTATCTACCTTCAGAGAACTTCAAGGAGTAATAAATACTGGAATTTGAGAAGTCAGAAATGAATGAGATGAGGCCCTAAGACAATGAGATAATTTCTTAACACCCAGTCCCATGTTCTTTCCCCTCTTCTTTAGTAATTTATCTCAGACTATAAGAAATTCCCTGTGTATTATATCAGCCTAAATTAAAAAAGTTTGTTTTTAAAATAAAAGTATATTTCCATGTGGGGTTCTGAGGGTCCTGGCCATAGTATGGGCTTTTTGGATTGTATTTGAAACCTGAAAGTATTAGAAAAACTGTATTTTCCCATCTTTTGCCCACAATGGTAATGCATATTTAATTAGCATTCAAACCCTGTCTATTTGCTTTTGTTACATTCCTAGGGAGTCTTAGGTATCACCAAAAGCAACTATTGACCCATAGCCCAAGCTCCCCTTCCCAGATCATGCAGACTATTTCCAAACTAGGCTTCCAGAACTATTCTCTGCCCAGAGAAGTCCTAGAAGGCCCCAAAGCAGGAGCTCAAGGCTACCTCAGGGGTCTGCTCTCATCTCCTTGGTCCCTGCTGTTCCCTATCACTTTCTGGTGTACTGGCTGCCCAGCCCTGGCCACTGCCCTCAGTCAGGGGCCACAGCTCTCCCAGACTCACCAGCCTGTTGCCATTCAGGTCTGCTTGTGTGCCCGATAATAGTACTGGCTTCTCATATTAAAGCCGTCCATCCCTGCCAATCACTGTCCTTCCCTAGGCCCTTAGTGTCTGCTAGCATTTTCCTAACCCTTGATCCCTACCATCTACTGATACCAGACACTGATACCTGACATAGTGGCCAAGAAGCCCTGCTTTATTCAGTGTGGTTTCATCTTAATGCACTAATATTTAGGAGCATCATCGGGATAAGCACTGAGTTCCAAAGGGCAGTCGACAGAGCTGCTCCGGCGACTGCCCAAGTCAGCAAGAGACGCAGCAATGAGCAAAGTCCCTCTGGAAACATGAAGGCCAAACTCCAAATCTGAAGGAACAAAGGCCCCAGAAAACTGGGGCAGAGATCAGTCATGGAGCTCAAAGTTCATAATTGAGAAGAGGTTTTATCTAAATTTAAAATGTGTGGGGTCCTGGGGGGTTAGAGGGAAGAGAAGGGGAAGCTTTAATACCAGAGTGAGTCCATAGGCTGTTTCTGGGCCTGGGTGAGAGTGAGGTGAGTGAGTGGTGCTGTGCTCAAGGCTGGAGAAGGCACATATTCACACCACACACTGAACAATCTGATACACTAGAATCCGTACTTAGCAATACCGATTCCCGCAACACCGAATAATTTCGCTGGTATTTTATTGGCAACAGAAACCTTTGATTTTAATTAGATTAATTTCTCCAGGTTTACTACATTTTTAATGTATTTTTATTATGCCTCGGGGTTATTTCCCCCATAGGAACCATTCCAGTTTTATAATTTAAAAAGGAATCAACATTTTGAATTTAAAATACAGATTTTTCAGATTTCACTTTCCTGGATCAAAGAGATCCCATCAAAATTTGACCCCTCAGAGACTTAGGTCTAGAAATGTGTCACATGGTCATTTTTTTCTTCTCACCTGGATGAAATATAACTAGCTTTTACTGACCAACACTGGGAAATGTCTTGGCCTGTGGATTCTTGGTAAAGATTCCAATGTCTCTTGTGGCGACGGTGAGCAGGTTGCCTCAGATCTGGCTGCAGACAACATGCAGGTGAAGTGGCTGCCTTTCCTGGCAGGCAGGAGGTGAAAGCTGTCGCTGGATTCTGCTACCTCGGCCCCATGCTGACAAACAACACACTAATAGGCAAGGAACTAGACAACTCTATCTAGGAACCCAGCATGTCTCTTGGCAAAATGGCAGGAAGGTTCTGGTTTCCAAATAACAAAGTTTTGTCAGAGCCAGAGGCCCAACATCCCCCTGCCTAGATGGACTCCCACAGTCTCCAAGCTCCTCTCATCAAGTTGGCCTCTCCTTCACCAATAGTCTGTGCGCCATGTGCTGAGCTGGATCCCACAACCCATGTTGTGATCCAGCCCTGCTGCCAAAGGTAGGTCTTTCGTGGGGTTTTCAGTAAGGGTCAGGTACTGTGTGAGGCATAGGGAATGTCGTTATTCTCATTTTAGAGTCCATGAAAGTACGCTGGTTCTCCAAAAGATGAAGTGATAGACCCCGAACCATACTGCTGGTGGGGCAGAATCTATTTTGAACTCTAATCCATCCAGCTCCTAATTCCACACATTTTCCACTCCACCTAGCAGCATCCTTTCCAGAAGCCAGTGGTCTCTATATGAGCAAACACCATCATGCTGTCACCTCCCTGGTAAGAGCAGAGGTCTCCTGCAGACCCCTGACACTCTAACTTGGTACCACGCTTACAACATGTAGGCTAAGGCTTCTTACACCCAGCACAATGAATCCAGAACAAATGCCTCCTCCCTCAAATCAGAACACCCCAGTCCCTAGTCTCTGCACCCTGCCCACAACTCAGCCTTGTCATCCCTGCCCAGTCTTGGCCTGGGGATCCAAAATAACATCATCAAAACCAGTCCCCCTGCTACTTATACAAACTGTTTTTATATGAACTCATGGTGATACACTTTCCTCCCTCATCTTGAATGTGTCTAAAGAGCCACAAACATCTCAATGTTTATGAAAATGAAATTATCCAGATGTCTTTACAGATGTTACAAATGGCCGGCCAGCACAGCATGAATGCAAAGAACATCTCCTCTCCTCCCATGGGAGTGAGTGTTTGCAAATGAGACCAGGAAAAATGACCAAATGCACACTAATTCCTGATGAAGGTGACCTTTCTCTCTCCCTGTGGTTAGAATTTCTATTCTAAAAAAAATCTTAAAATTCTAAATTTGAATTTTTTTAGTAGTGATCAAAGGTTGCTATTTGGTGGTTATTACATTGTTATTAATTGGGTCCAAAAAACAAAGAGGTGTATTGAGGCATGAAGGACAATTACATTCATGTCCCTTCAGGGTCAGGGAGGTGGAATGGCTTGCTCACTTATATCTGGAGGTAAGGAAGGGGGGGGAGTAAGGAGGGATGGAAGGGCAGCTAGAGACACTGAGCTTCATGTTGGAGATAAAACTATGGCTAATCATGAACACTGGAGACAACTGGTCTGGTGCAGATGGAGGAGGGAAGCCATTGGAGAATACCTTGACCAAGAACACAGGAGTGGAAATGGACCATGCCTATCTGAGGACTGACTCCTAGATCGTTTTGACAGGGGTTGAACAGTAATGGTGGGAAAGGAGGCAGTGGCCAGACCCTGGGCATCTTTGAAGTATAAGGCAGCATTGGAATTGTTCAAACAGGGGTGTGACACAATGGAAGGAGAGATTTAGGGAAACTATAAGACAACCAGAAAGATGAACTAAAAGGGAAACTGTTCATGTCTACACCTGTCGTATTTTTACCCCATCTCCTTGCACAGAGAAGTTGAGGGCTCGAAAGCTGTTGTGGTCCAGTGTTAGGAGACAGACAGAGCCATCCCTTCTGTATCCAGATGTTTTCTGTCTATGGTAGGACAATGAAAGCCTGGAGTTGGCCAGGGCTGCGCATCCTTCCTATCAGCGGCTGGTTCATCTCCGCTGTCGCTTGGCCAACAGACAAGACCTGCTGAAGCCGCTTCCTACTCAGCCCACATTCTGCCCTCCTATCTCTGCTCCTGGCCGCCTGCCGCTCCCTCTGATTCCTGGATAAAGTCACACCACTCCAGGTCCTGCGGCTGTGTCCTTGAGCCTCCCACCGACCTGGGTTTTGGCTTGCCCGCTCACAATCTGCCGCAGCATAAACCAGCCTCCGGGCAGCAGGCATTCCCACTGTGGGTCCCACAGCTCAGCAGAGGGACCTCTCCAGGGCCAGCTGAGAGGGGTGTGGAGCTGCTTGGGAAGGACCGGTGGGGTGCCGTGTGTCATAAATGGGAAAGGGAGGAAAGATGAGTGCTCTTGGCCTTGAAAATCCTCTTGGTTCTTCAGATGCTGCCTCTTGACCCTCAGATGATCTCACTTGGGCTGAGAACCTCAGGCCAAATGCTCAAGTGGGGAAGATATGTATGTAATCTCTTAATCTCCATTATTTTTCTAAAACAGAATTTCATTACTATTTCAAGCCAGCTCCCTGAGGGATAGAAACCATCCCAGTTATAAAAGGACCCCTCTGGAGCAGGGTTGTGGGGTTTCCTTACAGAGTGCCAAGGTAATGGTGGAAGAAATCCTCCTGTATCCTTCCTGGCATCTGCTAAACTGTCTTCATGCCATCTGGTCTTTGGTCATTTGTTCATGCAGGTTGCTTCAAGTCACCTGTCATTCCCAGCCCTGAGGCCTCCTCAGGCCCTGCTCCATCTCCACTACCACCATCCCCCTGCTATCCCAGACCACACAGAGCTGAAAGAAGCTCCATGAAGCTATGTCCCCAGGAGCCAGGCAAGGCCAGGAAGCCATTTATCCTCTGGGACCTGGCTGCCTCAGGAGGGTTCTGACAAAGTTCCCTCTGCTTTGGAGTCCCCAAAGCAGTCTGGGGGGTCATTGTTCCCTCTTTGGGCCATACCTTTCTCAGAGGCTGTGTCAGCAGGTGCCCTAGAAGCAGACCCTGAGGTGAAGTTAGGAGCCTGACAGGCTTGTTGCAGGTGGGGTATGAACACCTGTGAAAGATAAAGGGGGAGGGAACACGATGGGGCAGGAGAATTTCCACTGCTATGCAGGTCTATATTCCCCAACCACCCACAGGGCTCCAAAGCAAAGACTGCCCAGCAGAGGGATCTCACGGTGGGCATGAAAGACCAGGCCCTTGTTCCCCACCTCAGCCATGGTGTGCTGAATCTGCCCAGGAAGAGTGTGGGCTCGGCTCGAAGGCCGTGGTGAATCCTGAAGGTGCTGCAGCTGGCTCCCAGCTGACTATGCTCCTCCCAGCTAAAGGGCAGGCTCTTTGCAGAAGGGAGAGCCCAAGGGCACACCTCCATGGCTTCGTGGCTCCACAGGGGTGCCCCCCACACTTGCATACTCTCCCTCAGCCTCCACCTTGCCCCGGAGCGGGGATCTCTGTCTGCCCTGAGTCAGAGAGAAGCTTACTAGAATACCTCTAGCCTCCTAGAGTTCTTTCTGGGCCCCACTGAGGACTCACTTTTAAAACCTAAAAACTAGAAGTGGGTTTTGTTTTCTCTTTTGACATTGTGAGAGCTTTCTCCTTAGAAAATAAACCCGGCATAACCCAGCTTGACTGGGAAGAGGCCATGGGGACAAGGGACACACGGGAAGGCCAAGGAACATCCCTGGTTAAGTTTTGAAATGTCATTCCAGCACATGTCTCCTCTTAATGCAGCTATGCACACCCACTACAGAAATTTGCTTCTCACTTTCCACCCCCCCAAGAAGGAAGCACCTCTTTCCTCATTTCGGCAATTGCTTCAGGCAAACCATGTTCTGCCTGTGGAGTCATATGGTTCCCAGGATGTCCCCCAATTGTGAGGCAAGTTGACATACAGATGCAGCTCTCTCCCACTCCATGTGGGTGGTGTGGTGTTCTTCCAGGAGCTTCTATCCTCCCAGCACTGGCCCCCTCCTCAGGTAATCAGTAAAACAGAAATAGCTAAGGATGATACAGTGCTTACCACATGCTAGGCACTGTTCTAAGCACTGTTATGACTCATTTAAGCCCCATAGCAACCCCATGAGACAAATACTACCATTATCCCCATTTTACAGATGCAGAGACTGAAGCACGGAGAGGTCAAGTAACTTGTCTGAAGTCACACAGCCTCAGGACCAAGACTCAAATCCAGGCAGTTTGTCTGATCCCAGTGTTAGAGTACCAAATCTCTACAGTTAACTGCCTCACTATCAAGAGCTAAACTTAAAAGGGGTGCAATACCATGGGTAAAAAACTGACCACACACACAGACACCAGCAAGCAGAAGACAGGACCATAAAGACACAGCTCTGAGAAAGTGGAAAAAGACAATTCCCTCAGTTTATAGCTGGAGACATGCAGAACTTGAGAGACTAGGCAATGCAGCCGAGGATGTGTAAAGCCTCATGCGAACCCATCTCCTCTGACCTTAACGCTATAACCCATCCTTATTACCAGGAAAAGAAAATCACCAAAGGTCCAGTCCTGGAGTAGACAGCTGCCTCTTCCTGGGTAGTGCTTCTTATAGTCACATTTGTGACTTGGAATAGCACAGAGGCATTTAGTGGGTTAAAGAAAACAGTAAAGCAGCAGCAGCCCATGAATGGGGTAGTCTCATATCTTTCCAGGAGAAAGCTGAGCCCCCACTCAGTATTTATGATGAGAAATCATTTACACAACCTATTTTATGTGCAGCACGTCCCACAGTCAAGGATGTTACCTTTCAAAGAAAGTAATTTATTACTTCAACAAATATTTATTGAGCATTTACTACGTGCAAGGTACTAGACAAACTTGCGGGGATGAAAAAGACAGGATGTCATTTAGGGGCTTATGGTCTAATGCAGGGAACGTGGCATGTAGGCAAATCATTATGATAAAGTAGAAAAGGGTGACATCCATGCTCTTACCTAATGATCACACTAAGGAATATTCGAGAGTTTACAGAGCATTTATGTGTAACGTACCTGGAATACCAGTCGATTCTTCCCCCTCCTTATCCAGCAGCAAAACTCCTTTTCATGCTGTAAAACCCCACTCCAACGTCAACGTCTTTGACTGTCTACTTCATCCCCAGGCAGTCTCCTTTTTTCCTTCATTCCTCCTTTCTTCTATTCCTTCCTCTTTCCTTCTTTCCTCCCCCATTTCTGTAAGAACAGAGAATATTTTTCAAGCAATTCCTATGCTAAGCAAGGTACAAGGACACTCCACCGTGCCATGACATGTGGGTGAAAGAAACAGAACTGTGCACGATATTCTCCAGCTCAACAATACTATCACCAAGGCACTGTGTGACCATGGTGAACTGTGCACTGGACTTGACAGTCCCTTGGGACTGCGAGGGCCCAAGAGGCCACCCATGGGCAGATTCAGCCTGCTGTGGACGTGGCCCTTTATAACAGCCCTTGGCAGGTTGTGGCCACTGCCTGTTCGTTTCTCCCCACCTGTGTACTCGCCCAGTCCTGGGGGCCCCTCTGCCACCTGAACCACGCAGCACCCCATTCCTGACATCTCATTAACTACCCAGATGGCCCAGCTAGGACTAGCTCTGAATGGAGATCCATCTCCTGTGTGTCATGCCCAATCCAAGCTGTCTGCAGCCTCATTCAGCCACAGACTGAGACCATGTTCTCCCCACCATCCTCCTTTCTGCTCAGCACAACTGGGGAAAGGCACAGCCCAAGTAAGAAAGGCCCGGGGTGAGAATGCGTGGAGTCCTAGGGAGGTGCCCTGCCAAGCATACTTGGACTTGGAACCAGCTTCTTGGGTTCAAACCCCAGTTCCAACCCCCTACTGGTGCATGCTCGGGATGAGTTACACAACATCTCAAAGCCTGGGCCTTGTCATCCAGAACACGGGGACAGCAATAATAGCTCCCACTTCTTAAAGTTGCTGAGGAAAACCGAGATACTGCCCACAAGGAAAAAGCACTTTGTGAATTAGAAAGTGCCATTGTGTATGTACTTGAGATATTCACATAGCTATTATTATTACCTGTAATATTATATATTGAAGTGTTAGAGCTCAAAGGTTAAGACATGAGTTCCAGGGCCTCATGGGCCAGAGTTCAAATCCTAGCTTTGCCACTTTCTAGCTGTGCAACATTGGTCAAGTTAAAGAAATTCTCTGTGCCTTAGTTTCTTTATCCTTAGGGTCTCGGGAAAAGCAAGTTAATCCACTTAAAACATTTAGTGCCAGGCACAGAGTCAGCATTCCAGAAATGCCAGCTAGGACTACTATGGGATTCAGAAGAGGAGTGTATCGGGGCTTCTGGGTGGCTCAACTGGTTAGGCCTCCGACTTCAGCTCAGGTCATGATCTCACAGTCCACAGTCCGTGGGTTCGAGCCCTGTGTCAGGCTCTGAGCTGTCAGCACAGAGCCTGCATCAGCTTCTGTATCTTCCTCTCTCTCCCTCCCCCACTTGCACTCTGTCTCTCTCTCTCAAAATAATAAAAAAATTTTTTTTTTTAATTTTAAAAAGAAGAGGATCTTATTGTCCTAGTTTGGGCTGCTATAACTAAATTTCATAGAGTATGTGGCTTATAAATACAAAGTTCTCTCTCGGAGTTCTGGATGCTGGAAGGCTAAGGTCAGGGTGCCAGCATGGTTAGGTTGCGGGGAGAGCTGTCTCACTCATTGCAGATATCCATTTTCTTGTTGTATCCTCTCATGGCAGAGAGCAGAGAGCTCTCTGGGGTCCTTCTGTAAGACTGCTAGTCCCACTCATGCGGGATCCACCCCGTGACCTGATCACCTCCCAGGGGCCCCATCTCCAAACACTATCATCTTGGGGGTTAGGATTTCAACACATGAATTCAGGGGGAACACAAACATTCAGTCCACAATAATTACATTCTTCAGTATTCCTTATATTATGCTACATAGGATTATAGTAACTAATATTTGAGAGTTTACAGTGAGAGCATTTACATGCTTATTTTTACAAAGTTCCAAGGGACCTCAAAGCAAGTAGGCACTTCCAACCCAGGGGAATTAATGGAAAGGGTGACGCTTACCTTGCCCCTTGAAAAAGGAGTAAGATTTGGACTGATGGGCAGAAGGCAGAGAGAACCTGGCAAGGGCAGGCAGGGAAGGGTCCTGCCCAGAGGGTGGCGGCTGGGAGCCTTGCTGTCCGCCTGGGGCAGTGGAGGTTCTCCATCTCTGGTGTGTAACAGAATGCCCGGGGAGCTTATCAAAATACCGCTACCCAGGACCTGCTCTGAGAGATTCTGAATCACCGGTCTTGGGTGAAACCTGGGCATTAATAATATTAACAGTTCCCAGGTGAAATTAATGTGCAGCTAGGTTTAATGACCTCCAGCCTGAGCAGGGGGCCTCAAATTTAAATGCTTGGGAATCACCTGGAAAGCTCGTTAAACCACCTATCACTGGGCCCCATCCCAGGAACTCCTGACTCTGGATGGGACCTAAGAATTTACATTTCCAGCAAGTTCCCAGATGCTGCTGATGTTGCTGGTTAGGGACCACACTTTAAGATGCACAGGCAAGTACAGAGGGTGGATGAAGACCGGCTGGAGACAATGTCATTCAGTAGGTTCATGGGAATCTGCAAGGCCACGCCACAGAATTTTCAACTTTATTCTGTTGGCATTGGGATGTTGGGTGAAAAATGGGCAAAGCTATGTATTAGAAAACTAAACCTGGTAGCAAGATGAAGGAGGGGTTAGGAGGGAAGAGATTAAAGACCAAGAAACCAGTTTGGAGGTTTTAACAGCCTGTAGCCTTGATAGGGAAGTGCCCCCTGATGCAGGTCTGGCAGATGACTGCTAGCAACACGGCTGAGGTCAACTTCAGAAGACATGAGCTGGGAAGGGCAGGATGAGAAAGAGCTGCCATGACTCCCGGGTCTCAAGCCTGAGACATGAGCACTGGGAGTCAGGGGCAGGTCCAGGGTGAGAGGTGACAGTCTGACTTTGGACATCTGTACCTGGGGACAGAGATGGTCCACAGGCTGTTGGAATCAAGAGTTTAGTCTGGGGGCGCCTGGGTGGCACAGTCAGTTAACCATCTGGCTTCAGCTCAGGTCATGATCTCACGGTTGGTGGGTTCAAGCCCCGCGTTGGGCTCTGTGCTGACAGCTCAGAGCCTGGGGCCTGCTTCAAATTCTGTGTCTCCCTCTCTCTCTGACCCTCCCCTGATCACGCTGTCTCTCTCTCTCTCTCAGAAATAAATAAAACATTAAAAAAAAAGAGTTTAGTCTGACACTTGCCTCAAGGAAAGGATCACAAAAGCAGTGGTGAGGATATAGAGATTGAATCCAAAGACAGAACCTGGGGTCACCTAGCCCAGACACCCCTATGAGAAAGGAAACAGAATAAAAGCCAAAAACCGCAGGAAAAGAATGTTAACGGGAACAAGGTGGTCAAACAGTTTGATATGCTACAGGGCGTTGCAGTGAGAACTGAAAAACATTAAAAACAAAAACAAAACCAACCTAGTGAAAGGACAGCAAAGGGGAGAAATAACTCGTCCCAGTGTCAGAGCCTGCTTGTGCTGACAGAGAGGACAGCCCACAGCCCAGCAGAGAGAGGGCGGGGCCCCTGACTTCCCACTCAGCTCCTGAACAGAGGGGCCAGCGGGGGGCCTTGTTCTCACTCCCCAGCAGCCTGCCCTCCACCCACATGAGACACCGCATGTGCTGAGAAAGGGACCCCGGGGCCTGGCATTAATGTTTCCTGTCATCACTAAGCTCAGACACTGGCATCTGCTCATCTCACCAAATGCCTGTGCCCTAAGGAGCACATTTTCTATAAAGGCCCAGCGAGGGGACAGAACAGTGGGAAGCAGATGGCGTGTGGTGGGACACTTGTCTGTGATCACAGGTCTGCAGTGTGCCTCTGTGATCGGAAATAGATGAGGGCACATATCAAAAGAATGCTTGAGGGACCGCGTTCTCTGCCATATCCTCGGCTCACTCAGGCCCGGGAACTGGCTCGGGCGGGAGCTGCAGAACAGCCGTGGTGGGCACTGCGAGGTAGGCTTTGATGGGGGCCAGAGCCCTATACAAATAACATCAGAGGCTTTCTGAACAACCACGGAGCACCAAGATTAACTGAAACTCCAAGGACAGCTGAGAGAGAGCCGCAGAATTCTCCATCCCTTTAACCCTGAAACACAAGCAGAGACTTTGCCTACTCGCTGGACAATGTCGAGCTCCGCTTGCGCTCAGTGGGTGGGATATTGCTCCATCAGACGCTTTGTTCTCCTCAGGTTGGCCTCACAGTCCTCCGTAATAACCCATATGTTCCAGTTTCGCTTATTAGGAAAGAAATAAACAAAGATAAGATTTGCAGAAAGCAAAGACAATCATCTCCCCTTTGCAGATTTGGCCCATGTCAAAGCTTTCAGATAACCACGTGGGCATGCTGGACTTGCCTAAGCTTCCAGAGCAGTCTGCAGTTTCCATTTCCATGCCTTTCTGCTTGCATCCCTGGGGGAAGGGCTGGGATTGACCCATCAGATAAAGATCCCTGGCTCCTTCCCTGGGGCTGATGGAGGGGTGGATTCTAACAAGCTTTGTATTCAGATTGATTTGCTGGGTATTCAAAGTTCTGTAAATGGTCTCAGTGGGATTTTCCAACTGGATTCTTGATAGTGGGGCACTGGGAATGAAGGCATAACTGGTTTTCATGCAAATTGGAACTTTCTGGAACATCTTCTACATAGTGTCTGGACAGGAGATTCTTTACTAAGGAAATCTCATTGTTGGGGTAGCTTGGTGGCTCAGTTGGTTAAACCTCCAACTTTGGCTCAAGTCATGATCTCATGGTTCCTGAGTTTGAGCCCCATGTCAGGCTCTGTGCTGACAGCTGAGCTGGAGCCTTCTTTAGATTCTATCTCCCTCTGTGCCCCTCCCTGTTCACACTCTGTCTCTCTCTCTCTCAAAGATAAATAAACATTAAAAAAAATTTTTTTAAGAAATCATGTGAGACATAGAATGTCCTTATGAAAAGGTTCAGGAATGGTGGCAAGAGTCCTTAAGTGCCAAGTCTTAAGCTGGTAACGTGTCTTCCTGGCTCCCTTGGGGAAGAGGGATTCTGAGCTGTCCCATCTGAGCAGGAGTACAGGAAAGAAGAGTAGGCTGGAAGCTCTGTTTGCTACCCCGACTGCTTCATGTACAAACGAGGGAAGTGAGCCCAGAAGGATAAGTGGCTGACCCAGCCTTGGTATTTCTATGGACATTCAGAAGTCTTATGCTGCCCTGTGTAAGTCTTGTAAGAGGTCATTGTGCAAATCCCTCCCCTAAGAGCCCCTGCAAGATTGAGAAGGCAAAGCACTTCCATGAAAAGCTAAATGACAGGCCCAGGAGCTGCTGTAGCTTCTGAAGTAGTAGATGAACATCTGTAGAGTCCACCAGCCTGCGGTGAGTCCTGGGAAAGACCAAGAGGAAAACAGAGTGAAAAGAGTTAGAAACGCAAATTCCTGATTTGGGGGAGAACCAGCACTGAACCATACTTAACACCAACCCTACCACTAACCTTTTAGTTACAGGAGCCAGTAAATTCCCCCTTTGGTTAAAGCAGGTTGATAGCATTTCTGATGCTTGCACAAAAGGCATTCTGATCTACACACCAGGAAGGAGCCAAAAGTTCACTCCTGGAACTGAGAGAGGACTCCCCTCCCCCGATGGCATATGGATAGAGGGTGGAGTTGACAGTGGATCCTCTGGAGAAAGTTAGATGCTAGGTGGCGAAAACAGGAAGGTCCAGGAGAAGAATCCTCCCCTCCTATCTTCTTCAACACACTTGACTTTATGAACACAATTCATGCAAACAGGTGGTCTTGGCAATGGTTAGCAGGTCACAAGTTACAGCAGTCAAGTAGCAAGTTACACCGGCTTCGGTTCTCCTGTGGTCCCCAAGAAGAATCTGGATGTAGTGGCACATGAGACACAGACTGTAACTATATCTCAGTTTGTCTCCAGTCTCCTACATCCTGTTTAGCATCCCTGTCCCTCAGCTCTAAAATTGAACACAGTGGAGCCCAGGGTAGCGGTCCTCGAGCTGTCTGTGCATCAGAACCATGGGTGGGCTTATGCACACACGGGAAAAACTGGCAAGAGCACAAGGCACACATGTTATTTGCAAAGTTTGTAAATGACTCATTGGCTCCCATTTGTTCTGGACAAAGGAGGAGAAGCAAAGAACAGTGATGAAGTTTGATAGTTAGGAATGAAGGCGCAGCATTTGCTTAGAACAGTCATTCACAGATTTCAGGGCTACTCATCTCAATCCTCACTTCCTCCTCCCCTCAGGGAATTCTCTCCATTACTGTCTTCCAGAAACATGCTCTTTGATCTTAGCATCTACAGAAAAAGCTTCAGCTCCCCAACACAAAAACTAGATCCCGGATGGAATTCAGTGGACGGTATGGATACTCTAAGTGTTCCTTACCCTGCCTCATTTACTGGGGGAAGCCAGTCCAAAACCAAATTGCTGTTCAAGGAACTACCATCAAAAATAACAAAATCACTATACATGTAGCCATTGTGCTTGCTATATTTTAGAAAATATCTTTTACTGAGAAATTTTATTTATTTTGCAGCAACACCATGAGGTGAGGATAATAGGAAAATTATCCCCTCAATATGTCCTCTCGGAATTAAGGATGGGGAACTCATTTCTCTCTCCTCCTGATCTGATATGCATCCTTTATTAGACAGTGAAAATCAGATCTCCTAGGTATTTCCATTGATGCTTTAGCTTAGTTTCCAAATCTTCGGGACTAATTTAGCACTTAGTTTTTCATAGCCAAATTAGGTTAGGGTTTTGGCGTGACTCTTTCCCCCATCCTCAGTGCAGTGTCTGATCTTTTGCTTTAGTGCTCTTATTTTAAATGTACTCTTTGTTATGACCTATAAAAATCTTCTTTGGAAATAAATAATGTTAACATTATAAACGAATAGAGGTATGTGATGCTTTACTTTTCCTATATCCTCCGGCCAGAGAAGACCCCTGCTTTAACTTGGTTCCGTACCCTCGCTACTGCCTCAGCTAATTTGTTCATAACAAGTGAGCCCTCAGCCCTGCACGAAGGCTAGCAAAGCTTCCACTGACTTCCCGTCTTCCCTTTTACCAGCTCCTTTCCCCTTCTTTTCCTGTCCAACTTGTGAGGTGAACTTTGCTTGAGGAAAACCCTGACCAAACACCTCCTTTCCCTCTGCATCCTAGAAGAGCCTCAGATCAAACAGAACAATTAACTCAGCAAACAATACCATTAGCAGAGCTCCCTCTGCACCCACAAGCCCTAAGCCGAACAAACACCTCTTGCAGCATTTGGAGACAGGGAATTGCAGGCCGGGATTTTATGGGCCTCTCAGCAGGCCTGCTCCAGCTCTTTGGGAACCAGACAATTTAGCATATGTCACTGTTTCCAGCCGCCTTGGGGCCTTGGCTGGGGACCACAGGCTTCTGTACTCCAGCGACAGCACGCAAAGTCAGGTGGGGCTGGGGCTGCTCTCATGGCGCCACACACCCAGAAGCTACCAGGGTCAGGACCCAGGCTCCTCGGGGCCGACGAGTGACAGAACCCTGGTGAAGAGTGCCCGGGAACATATTCACAAGGAGAAGCTTCCCCCAGTTATTCCAGAGCCTGGCACATCTTTCACTTTCAGCTCAGTGTGGGAAACTTCTTGGGTACTTAGACAGAAATTGAAATTCATCAAAAATCTCAATGTACCATAAGAACAGTAGTTTTTACAAAAATCAGAGACTAAAACGACCTATTAAGGCATCTTGTCCACCCCCTATCAGCACAGGATTGGTCCCTGAAGAGTTTTGATGGTTCGTTTTTAAATAACTCCAGCAATGAGCTTTCCATCACAGAACTCCCCGGGAGAAACCATCCTAATGGATCTCATTCTTTGGAAGTGTACCCAAGATCCATCCTAATTTCTCCATTTCATAAGCTGCTTCTTGTACCATCAAAAATGACTCCAATAGCTCTTACTGTGATCTCTCAGTGAGGCACTTGACTGTAGCAGCCTAGTCTGCATGTAGTTGGTAATCCTTTCTTATTTTGGAGGGGCTAATTGATAGGTTTGAAATTTGCTAAGCGCTTGATTGAAATATATATGAAATATATATTTCAAAAGCTTTGCTTTGTGATGAAAGCAATCAGAAATCAAAGGGTTAAAGCCACAGCAGACAGAAGGTAAACTGGAAATCTGAGAAACAGTATACAGCAGGGGTGCAAAGGTCGGGCTTTAGAGTCTGACCAGCCTGAGTTCAAATCCTGACTCTGCCCCTCACTGAGGGTGTGACCTTGATACATGATAACCTCTCTGAGCTTCTCTATCCTCATCTATAAAATGGGAATAGTAATACTGCCTACCTCAGAGCACTGTTGGAGAGATTAGGTAAAAGATCAAGGATCTGCCGTATCGTGACTCATTAAGTAGTATCATTCTTTTTTACTATAAAAATGGTCTAGGGCTGCCTAGGTGGCTCAGACAGTTAAATGTCCGACTTCAGCCCAGGTCATGATCTCACGGTTCATGGGTTCGAGACCCATGTCGGGCTCTGTGCTGACAGCCAGCTCAGAGCCTGGAGGCTGCTTCAGATTCTGTGTCTCCCTCTCTATCTGACCCTCCCCTGCTCACGTGGTCTCTCTCTCTCTCTCTCTCAGAAATAAAGCATTATTAAAAAACGGTCTAGATGCTAGAAATACATAGTAAGAGCAAGAATTCAGAGAAACTCTTCCACATCCAAGATAAAAAACCACAAACAAAATAAATGGTTTCATTCATTGTTTTATCCTGAACCAGCTATATATGTTTACAGCACTATACCCGACTAGGGAGGAATTAATTGGGGAGAAGAGACACTCTCATATTAAGAGTTACACAGTGTGGCAATGGTATGGCACTGTAGAGCCACCTAAATGCCAAGGAAGTGGGACAAGGAGGAACTGAGGACTGAGCCCACAGAGGTTTCATCTGGATCAGTCAGGGAAGCTCTGATGTCCTCCAAGCCAGAGGTCAACTCAGAGCCCTCCATGCAGTTCTGGAGATACCTTCTAATGTAGTCTTGTGATACTCATCCTAAAGGAAAAGATCAGTGTGGTATTAGATTGTCTGTTTAATCAAGTGGTCAGTCCCACTAGCCTTGTGTTAGGGCTTTTCAAGTAGTGATTGAAACCTAACTCTAGGGGCACCTGGGTGGCCGTCTGTTAAGTGACCGACTTCTGCTCAGGTCATGATCTCATGGTTCATGGGTTTGAGTCCCGCATCAGGCTCTGTGCTGACAGCTCAGAGCCTGGAGCCTGTTTCGGATTCTGTCCCCCTCTCTCTTTGACCCTTCCCTGCTCACACCGCCTCTCTCTCTCAGAAATAAATAAAACATTAAAAATAAATAAATAAATAATGAAAACCATATATACTGGGAAGAAAAATATTTAAAAAAAAAAAAGAAAGAAAAGAAACTTNAAACTTCCAGAATAACCAAGCTTCAGGAGCCCAGAGATGAGGATGATCTTGAGAAGCACCAGAACTGGACTGGGTTACTTCTTGAGGATTGATTTATCCTTTCAGAGCTGGAAAGGTGGAGAAGAGGCAGGTGAGTGGAGATTGAGAAGGCTGGAATATATATCCAGTGGCAAAGAAAGAGGAGGAGAAGCTGATTTCCCTGCAGAGTCACAGAAAGGCTCAAGAATTGGAGGTACAGCTCGCTTTGAAAATGGCAGTGTGGGTGGAACAGAAAAAAGTAAGATGGGCTAAATAACTTTTAAGAAGCATTCTGGCACTCCTCCCTACTTCCACCATAGCAGAAAACAAGATGTTTTTCTCTGTGGAGGGTAACCTGAGAGCTTCTGGACTGGGGCATTAGACAGGCTGAGGGCTGGGGCGCTATAGTAACAACAGGAATTAAGTGACAGTTGGCATGCTCAGTCAGAGCCAGAGTCCCCTTTCCCATGCTTGGCAATGGGGTGGGAAGGGATAGGGTACTGCACTGCTCTTTTTCATTATATGTCTTTAGTGTTCATTTTCTTTTTAAACCACACACACACACACACACACACACCCATGTCTACATATATATTTATATATGTATATAGATATCTACTTCAATCTATAAAATTTTTGTTAAGCAGGCCAGTTTGGTGTCAGAGATACGTAGATTTGAATCTGAGTTCTAGAATTTTCTAGCTGTGTGACCTGAACCAAATACCATCTCTTGTCTGGATTGCTCATTTATTCTAGAAGAGGACATACTTAAGACGGCAAGAAGCACGAGGCTTGAAGCAGGTCAGATAGTTCCTTTTCTCCACCCTATTTGCCTTCCTCCTTATCATCCTCATTTTCCCTACCCTCTGTCATCCCTAACTATCTCTGCTATCACTTACCAGCACCCACCAAAAGAATTTGAAAGGGGTCAGAATTCTGAGATCAAAGACTCACCTGATAGCAAGAATGGGAGGAAGGGCTGGTGTGGGTAGGGACTGAGGCAGGGATGTGTTCAAGACTGCTTCCTTCCTGGGGAAACCGCCACCTGAGATGCAGTGCTTACAGCACAGGGGTTTCTTTGGAACTTGAGGACAAGAATGGTCTGAGGGAGAAATTGTTAAATTGTCAGGAATTCCAGAATTTTATTTATTAAAAACTAAATGATAAAACAGAGTACAATAAATCATATTAAAAACGAAAGTGCAAAAACTGAAAACTCAATACTCCCTAATTATTTGACTACATTTGACTATAATCTATGTTCTTGAGGTTGTCTATTGTGTCTGTTATTATCTTTATTTACGTGAGTGATGTCATGCTGGTAGCTCAAAGTCAGCCTTAGTGAAAGATTTACATCACAGAAATCAATAAGTGCTATAAATCAAGACATTTTTTTCCCTCAGACTGATGGTATTTACACATGTTTCACTAGCACACCCCTGGCTGGGGATTAGGAATACCAGAATCCAGAAGTCTGGCTTTCCAAAGGCTCAATAAAAACATATGTTTTGGCACCCTCCTCAGAAAACTTTCATCTCCTTGAATAGGATGGTCCTTAGTAACCAACAAGCACATGAATGAATGAACTGTAGGGGATGAAACACTTTTTCTAGAACCCTCTTCATATCTGTAACTGGAGAATACGAATTAAATTGACAAAAGACAAATTAACAAGCACATACATTTTATTTGATGTTAATACCTTTACATGCACAGGGACTTCATAGGGAAAAAGAAAAAAGAAAAACCCAAAGAAACAGACTCGGGGCCTTATGTACCATTGAACAAAGGGTAACAAACTGTGGAGGAGTAAAAAGAAAAAGAAAGGGGGCTTGGGCTTTTAGAGGACATAAGCTGTGGGAGTAAATACATGGGGTGGGGAGAAGCAGAGGTAGATGAGGGTTTCTGTATACTCTTCTCAGTGCTACCCTCTGGTTGCCAGTGATAAAGGGTCACTCTCCTCATCCAGGTGAAGGAAGTGGGGCGCAGAACTCACACCACCTTCACAAAGCTAAACTTATGCCCTGCTTTTAGACAGACCAGGGAGGGCAGAGAAATCCTCTCCTATCTTTCTCTCAGTTCTCTCCAGTTCAGAAAATCCTTATGCCAAAGGGACATATTTTGGGATAACATTCTGATATCCTTTAGAACAAACAAACAAACGAATGAATGAATACCCAGAAAGCTGTACTTAACACTCAGAGCTTTCTTTAACATATGAAACAAAATCTTCTTAAACCTTAGGACTCAAAGAGTGGTCCGTGATCAAGCAGCATTGGTGTCACCTGGCAATGTGTTAGGAAAGCAAAACCTCAGACCCCTTCCCAGGCCTACCGACTAGGAATGTGCGTTTTAATACAGTAAAGTTTGAGAAGCATTGCTATGAACATCAGCCCTGGCCAAAATACTCCCCACTTAGGCAGAATGCTTTCCTTTCCCCGCCTGAAATTCTCCCAATCAGAAATCCAGCGTGGTTAACAAGGCTTTAAAAAGGCAAATACCTCTGAGTGGGCTAATGGCCCAGCCCTGAGGAGAACGCGTTCAAGGAGATTGCTTTCTTCCCCTCGAACCTTTACCTGAGATGCACAGTGCTTACAGAACGGAGTTTTTATTTGGAAAAGTTAGAAGAGAGCAAAAGGGGGAATAGTTCAGTGAGTCCCCAAGATCACTGCAAAATAACCTTCTAACTTGGCTTCTCACTTCCTCCCTCACCCCTGCTGTCTAGTCTCCACTTAGCAGCTACAGGAGCCTTCAAAAATGGAGAGCAAGTCATGGAATTCCTTTCCCAGTGCATTTAGAATAAAATCTGGATTCCCGATCTGGACCAAAAGACCCTGGAAAATCTCCCCCAGCCTCGCTAAATCCCACCCCTGTTCTCAGGAGCCCCAACTCCACTGACCTGCTTCCTGTCTCTGGGCGCTCAGGACTTTCTCTGCCTGTCTGCCTTGCTGTTCCTTCTGCCAGGAAACCTCTGCCCCTCCATCTTCCCTGACAGCCTCACTCAGTCTCTGCTTAAATGCCTCCTTTCTGAGGGGCCATTGCTAACCAAACCCCAGCTGTCACCCTTTCACATAGTCTGCTTTCTTTTCTTCACTATGTAAACTCATCAGACTTTCTCATTTGCTTATGTTCTGTATACCCCAAGACACACATGCTCGTGTGCACGCATGCGCGCGCGCGCACACACACACTCATTCTCAGACCTTCACTAGATGCAAACTCCATGAGAACAAGGATGATGCCCCACCTAGAATGTCACCAGCACAGAGCAAGTGCTCAATAAACACTGTGGGGGAGCTACAGGTGTGAATGAAGGTGACTGCATGGCAAGGTGCTACACCATCCACCACCACCACCAAGACCAGCCCTATACCCTGAAAAGGAAAAGAAACTGGTCGCATCTCCCTTATTCTGCTCCCTATGTTCTGTGGCCTGGCCCCCTCTCCCGTCCAGGACACAGCTTTGCCATTGGTCCTGTGGGGGTTCAAGTGTGAAGAAGTTTACAGAGGGCCCAGGAAGTCAAGCTGGTCTGAGGGCTTAGAAACTCCAACAGTGGCAGGTCCTGAGTCTGACTCGGGGATGCCAACCACACCTCCAGGCACTCAAAGTTGCCAGATGTCAGTTTGTTAAACCCTAGATACTCATGAACCCCCGATCAGGGCAGAGCCTGCTGTGGAAGGCCACATTACTAACAGCTGGCTCGATAAGTGGGAAGTCCAAATAAGAAGGCTTTATGGATGCAGTGCCTGGCCCCCACACATGAGGCAGATGGCAGTGGAAGGATAGGCCCTACTGGGTGGGCCTCTGTCACTCTTCTTCATCTGCACTGTTAATGAGCCTAAGTGCTGGGTCATTCTCTAGACACAGGTTCATCTCATGTTCAATCAAGACCAGGAGGTTTCTTTGTCAACCTGTTTCCTACGTCGGTCTCCCCTGTTGACCTCAGACATCCCTCCAAGATAGGTTCAGTGGCCCCTTTTCTAGGTGCCTGGGCCATGGTGGGACCACAGGTTTTTTGCAGGATGCTATGAGAACCCATCCGCCACTCTGTTTTTATAGGAACAAGTACTCTGGGCTCACAAAAATCTGTTGACAGGACAAACTGAGGGGCTGCTGTCTTCTCGCCATGACTGTTAATAATGCAGCTCAGAGGAGGAAGTGCTGTGAGGCTCCTTCCTCCTTCCTTCCCATGAAGCATCCTTCACATCCTCTATTTTCATATTTTGCCCTTGTCATAAAGAGTGTAGACAATCCGCTTTTCCTTCCCATAGAACTTTCTCCCTTTCAGGGTCCTGTCTTATGAAGCATGTTAGCCTGAGGAGTGTCTGCCCAGCCCCAGCCTCTTCCCCCTCTTTTCATGATTATCCTCTATTTACAGGAACGGCCCCTGGAGTAACAAGAGGAGGAAGAGGCCCAGGAGAGGCGACTGCAAACCAAAGTGAGGAATGTCAGCCCGCACCTGTGGGCTCCAGCGCCCGGCTCTCCATTGCTAGGGGTCTTGCCTGTCCTGGGTCCCCCTATTACTACATATCCCGTAGTAACGGCCCCGTTTGATGCAGTTTTCTTCACGTGACCAGAGCCAACCTAGGAGACCTTGCTTCTTCATCCTCTGTCCCTCCTTGCTTTGACTTACTTTTCATTCCTCCTAGCCACCCTCCCTCAGCCCTCCTCTGGTGTTTTTGCAGCGCCTCTAAGACCCCTGGGATTGGTGGGTCAGCAGGATATCCTTACCTCATAGGTCCTAGCTGCCAGTGGGCTTGAAGCAAAGGCCTGGGAGAGGGATCAGGAAGAGGTGGGTGTGGGGTTTTACACCCAGTCTTGAGGGGAGGTCTTTGCTTGGTGGCAGGTGGCAGATCTAGAAGACCTAATGTACCCATGTACTGAATTCAGTGGCGGGGGGTCTGGGATATGGGGAAAGAGAGCTGCTCACCTGGAGGCCAGGCCAGAGGAAGACTATCTTCTCCTCAGGCCTGACCCTCACTCCTGCTCTCTCCCACCTCAGCTCTGGCCTCCAGGCCCCTCACCTCATTGGTCACCCTTTTCGTCTCTATCCCAGATCCCTTTAAACATAAGCAGAAGCAAATTATTTATGAGGAGCCCTCATTTACAATGCATCCATAATGCCTGGGAAGACACTGATAATTTATTTAACGAGCACAGACATGATGATTCACAAACGATGATTTCAGTCAGAAATTAGCTTCATTAATTTGCTGTGAGCCCTCTCCTTGATTTAGAGCCTCAGGAGTACCTCAGACCCACAAATCTCCTCAGGATCACCGTCGCTCCTGCCTGAGCCTGGCCAACATGAAGCTCCAGCAGGATTCCCTTGCATCCCTGCCTTCCAACCTGGCCACGCCTTGTGGTCACCCCACAATCTGCCTCTGGGTCACCTGGCTCTGCTCTGTGGGAACCTCCCCACCTCGCTGTGCAGCTGGCCTCCCTGTACATGACAACAGAAGGGCATCCCAGGCTGGATATTTGTGAGGGCCCCGAGGGACCAAGGACACCCACCCCACCCACAAGTGACGGCCATCCTGAGGCTTATGCAAGGTGCCAGAGCACCAGGACAGATCACACACCTGGGAGCTGCTGACACAGCCCAACTCTAGGAAGCTAACAGGCACAGATGTTTTCTAGCTGAGCACACATATACACCCTGTCCACGGGCCTCAGGGTGCCAGGCTGGGGTGCTTGGGGCAGCTGCAGGCAGTAAAAATTCTGCACGAGTCTCCTCCTCCCAATATACTCAGTGACCTCACCTTTATCGCCTAAGCAAATGTGGAATTCAATTTGTTGCCTGCATGAATTTTAATTATTTTTATTTTTAATTTATTTATTTTTACCCATTACACAAACACATGGGTTAAAGAGACAAACAGCTCTACAAAGCTTGTATTCATACAATAAACAGCAATCTCCCCTCACTGTTCCCATTTTCCTTTGGTATTTATCTCCCTGTCTTGAAAAAATATGCTTAGATTATGACTTTGAGGGTTTTTTTTAAATTTTCAATGTCAGGCATTAACTCTTGGTTTCCTTGTATAAAATATGAAGGCTTAGTTTTGTTTCACCTCAACTCCTCCTCTACCCACGTATGCTTACAGTCCAAATGTAGCAAACAATGGCCCTTGGCTGCCACCTGCTTTTGTAAATAAAGTGTTATTGGAATACAGCACAGCCACTTGTTTATGTATGATCGTAGCTTCTTTAGTGTTATTAACAACAGAGGTGAATACTTGTGACAGAGACCATATGGCCCACAAAACCCAAAATATTCGCTATCTGGCTCTTTTCAAAAAATCTTGCCCACTTGTGTCAGTCTTCACATCCTACCCACACAGTTCCACTGAATTTTGGTTGCAGGGTGTCCATACTCAACTGAGCCACGTAATATGCTATGAGTACTTTTTCTTTCCTGTACATTTTTTCTTCACTTGCATTTATAACTGCCATTTTTGTTTGTTTCAATGTCTTTGTACTTAGTATTAACTTAAATTCTTCACCAGATGTCTCAAACTGTTTGAACATATTAAAGTATCAAGTTTATTCACTTAGAGATACTGCTTTAAGAGCCTACTGACCTACTCCAATCTGAAATGGCCACTCTTGAGTCCTGTGCACAACCTTTGTGCTACTATAAGAGGGGTCCTTTGCCTCTATCCTATAGTCCATCTCCTACTTCCCAGATCTAGGCCATTCCCTTTCCTTATTTACTCTAATTTTAAAGGATCACACAGTCTACTACAATCCCAAGTAAAAAGAACACAGAAGTGGTACATTTTTTGAGACTCTGGATGTCAGAGTCAATTATTCTATCCTGACAATAATTAATTGTTAGACTAGGAATAGAACTACTAGATGGAAATTATTTTACTTTGGAAGTCTGAGGTCATCTTCTTTTATCAGCCTTCCATCAGCCTTGCTATTGAAAAGTCTGACGCCACTTTGATTTCTGATCATTTTGGGGGTGTGTATGTTTCTCTCCCAGGAGGATAAATGATCTTCATCTTCCTTAGTATTTTCAAATTTCACAATGTGTCTTGACTTGGATCAATTTCTATCCTGTAGGCAGGGCACTAGGCAGGCCCTTTCAGTTTGGAAACTCATCTATATCCATTCTGGGAAACTTTCAAATTATTCCTCTGATGATTTCCTTCTAGCCAATTCTCTGTTCTTCCTTTCTGAAATTCTAGTTGACTGGGTGGTGTATCTTATGAACTACCTCTAACATTATTTTTTTTCTTTCTTATTTTCCATCCTGTTGGGCTTTTGCTCTGTGTTCTGGGAAACGAATTTGAACGGACAGCTAAGAAACATCAGTCAACTGAGGAAGCAGCTAACATGACAGATTGGGACCAAAGTGCATAAACCTAAAACTACTAGGAGGGAGCAGAATATTTGGGAAAATAAAAAACTTGGGGAAAATTGTTATTAATATTCTCACAGAGGCAAGAAGAAGAATAGGGAGCTGTGAAAAAGTGACATTCGGAAAACACAACAACAGCACAATGATAGCAAAACTAAAATTTCAGCAGAAGGGGAACACGCAGAAACCAAATGGAAGTTCTGGGAGGGCCCAGCCAACCATAACAGCTTAGCTGGACCTCTCTTTGGAGTACGTCTCATGTTTCGTTCTTGTGGTCGTTCCTCTTAGAATGAGCAGAATCAACAGAGAGGGCAGGAATGAAGCTGGATGCCACTGCGAGGGAAGACTGGGATCTCAAAATTCAACATGTAAATATTCACTTAATCATCCTTCATTCACAGTGGTACCTCCACATTCAACTGTGCCTGGTGCTATCCCAGGTCAGAGACCATGTGTTTTTCATCTGTCCAGAGAGCAAATCCATAATCCTCCAGTCTGCTCTCTGGCTGTGCACCATGGTGAAGGGGATTGAGGAGGGCGAGGGGTACAGCTTCTAATCCCATATTAAACTAGACTTTCAACCTGTTCTATTTTAACTTTGCCTTCAGCCCCACTTCCAAGGGTACGTGGTACCACCAACCATAAAGACTTTGCGGGTTTGGAGACCCAAATTGAGCTATTTCTTGACTTTCCCTCCTGCTGATTTAAGATTTACCTATATTGTGACTTGACTGCTAAATCACTTATCACTGACATAGTCTTCCCAGCTGCCATATTGTTGTAGGCAGTTCTCTTGTTCTCTTTGTTCCTATAAGGATACTTCCTTCTTTTGGGGATCCCTTAAGTGTCTTTGAACTGATGCTTCAGTATAGATAAAAAGTCAGTACTCATGTTTCATCTGCCATCTTTCAAAGAAGTCTCTCAACATTTATGAATACCACCTCATTGTCTACATCACTGGTGCTTCCTACCAGACCTTACTGTACACAGTGCTCACAGCAGCTACTTAGTAAGTAGTAGGCTGGCCCCAAATAACACTTAGGGAACATTTGTGCAATGGCTGACGTCTCCTCACACTGTCATCATTTAAAGCTTCATCTGTCCTCACCTTTCTTCCATCTTCCTTTCTTCTATCCAGGCTCTATTCACACTGAGTTTGTACCCATGTTGCCCACTATGACAGCCACTAGCTACATGTGTCCTGTGAGATGTCTCCAGATAAAGACCCGCCCCCTCCCACATCTGTATGTTTACATTGCTCTTTCTTCCATCTGGAATGTGATCGTCTTTGCTCCAGTTTGAAATTAAGGTCTTTTCTGGGAGGCTTTCTATAAACCACTCATCCCTCTCCAAAATTCTGGATTAGATTCCTTTCCTTTGTATACTCAGAGAACTATGAATTTAGCCTTTTATAGGACTTGACACAGTTTGTTATACATGTGTGTTTATTTTATTTTCTGCACCAGACTATGAATTCATCCAGGACAAGCATTCATATTATTTATCTCTGTATCCTCCAGACCGACCTCAGTGTCTAGAATCAGATACTCTTTTGGGGAGTAAACAATAAGAGAGGAAGCATGAAAGAAAGGAAGAAAGAGAAAGAGGAGGAAGGTAGGAAGAATGGGAGGGATTAATCCTGGCATTCGGTTTCATTTGTTCTGAGCCTACATCACAATTCATTTCTGCCAACATTTGACTTCTTCTTTCCATTAACTTATATGATAGATTTTTTTAACTGCTCTCAAGTATATGCTGTCCATCCTTACAGGAGGTTTACAGTTGATGCCACTGACATCAGACTTGGCCATGTGACTTGCCTTGTCCACTTAAATGTGAGTGGAAGGGATATATGACACTTTAGAGTTGAAGCCTCAAAGCGGCTGTGTGGTTCAGCCATATTTCCATTTATTTCTTGCCACAATATCAGTGATGTCCCAGATCAGAGGTGATACTTCTTCCTGTCTGCTGAACAGAAGGCAACATGGAGCAGAGCTAACTAACTTGCAACTGAACTGACCTCCATGTGAATGGATAAATAAACCTTTGTTATTGTAAGCCTCGAGTTGAGGGTTGTTTTTTTTTATTGGGCAGTAACTTAGCCTAAGCTGAATGACATACAGGTACAACTGGTGATGGTCCCATGGGTATACAATGCAAGAAAAGCTATAGGATTTGGGCATACATCAGTTAGAATATCATTTTATTAGCTTCCTCCCCACAGAGAAATCCTCTGAACAGCACCCTGGGCCTTTAAAAATTTGCCTGATCTCCTTTCGTGGCAGGTAGGGAGCTCATCAGATTGTATGTCAGTTCATTTCATTGCTGGAATTAAAAAAAAACCTTTTAGGGGCGCCTGGGTGGCTTAGTCGGTTAAGCGTCCGACTTTNTTTCATTATGGAATTCAAATTGTTAATATATTTTCCAGTTAGATCTCCCCAATTGGTTCTACTCCTTCCACATGTAGCCACCCAGATCAATGCACTCTGGATTCCACAGGACTAAACTTGAGTTATTAGAAGTTTAGGTATGTCCACACTAAACACTACCAGTTCTTACTTTGTGGGAAGTCTTAGAAGTTGACGTTGAAGCCCTTCTGACTCTTTACAACAAATGAAGATATTCTTTCTAGTACAAAAGTACCATGACTCTTCATCTATTCCACAAATGGAAATGACACGTTTTAAACAAGTTTTCTCATTTTACATCTTTAAAATTCACAGAAACATACAATCAATGAGATTGACCCTTAGTAAAATAAATTATCAATATTTTGCCAACATATTCCAAGGAAGCCTTTTTAAAATGCACATGATTTAGTTAACCTATCTTGAAAACAATGCATATTTTAAATGCTTCTAAATAGTCAAGAGGAATGAAGTCCTTTGTAGATGCCACTACATATCCAGGAAACCCATCATGAGTTCTGTTCTAATGAGCTTTTCACTGATTTATGCACTGAGTTGTTTTTAAATACCCAAAGAGACAATCATTAGGAGAAGTAAATTATGAGGAAGTCTAGAGGGTAGGAGAAAAAACAATATGGTCAAATAATGGGCGCTGGTGAGGGAGAGACTTCCACTTTGAATAAACAGTTTTCTTTTTCTATCATTGATCCTTCTTATTTAATTAAAAAAGTAAATCATGAATGCATACGTATCATAAAAAATTCAAACACTATTGAACTCTACAGAGCACACTGTCCAATAGAACTTTCTGTGATGATGGAAATGTTCTATATCTGCACTGTTCAATAAAGTAGCCATTAGCCACCTGTGGCTATTGAACGCACCAGAAAGGCAGCTACTAAAACTGAAGAACTGATTTTTATTTTTATTTAATTTCAATTAACTTGAGCCTGAACACTCATACGTGGCTACCAGCTACCATATTGGATAGCACAGATACTGAATAAAAAAGTAACATCACATTCATCTTCAAAGCCTATAAGAAACCATTGTTAATAGTTACTGGCATTTTCTTTGCATAATTTGGGGGGGGTGCGCACTCTATATCATCAGTGGTTTATAGCATGGGCTGTAGAATCAGATAGCCTGAATTCAAATCTTGACTCTGCAGCATACTTGATGTGTGACCTTAAGCAAGCTCATTAACTTCTCAGTTTCCTCATCTGTAAAACCGGGCTAATACCCCTTAGGGATCTATTGAGAAATAATTAACCAACACATGTAAAGTCCTGAGAACAGTTCCTGGTACATAATAAGCATTCAATAAATGTTAGTTATTGGTATTAATATTATTGTATGCATACTGTTTTGTGGCCTATTTTGCACTTATGTCAGAGCATATAGATCTATCTCATTTTTAAAATGTAAACATTTTTAAATTATAAAAGTAATCTGTGCACATGGTAAAAAAAATAGTCAAAATCAGTTTACTTTCACTTTCTGCAATGGTAGACTAGGTAACTCAGATCAACCATCCCCTAAGATACTACAAGAATTAGACTAGGTTGCCTGGGTGGCTCAGTCAGTTAAGCATCCAACTCTTGATTTCTGTTCAGGTCATGATCACATGGCTGTGAGACCAAGCCCCACTTCAGGCTCCACATAGTGGAGCCTTCTTAAGATTCTCTCTCTCCTTTTCCCTCTGCCCCTCTCCTGCCTATGTACACATATGCATACTCTCTCTGAAAACAAATAAATAAAAAAATTTTTAAATAAAGAATTGAACTAATTCAAAAACAAACCAACAAACAAAAACAAAACAAAAAAAAACTCCTGCTTACAACAACTAGAAAGCTAACAAAATAGTGAATAATTAACAGGTTAGAAAGGGGGTGGGTGGTGGGGAGAACAGAGGCCCAGGGAAGCTCGCCTAGTCATTGGCATTGATTTTTTTTTTCCTGACAGAATAATAAGGATTCCAAACATGGGGGTTATCAGACAGTGACTTTTAAATAATTGTGCATATGCTCAAGGAAATAAAAGGCAAAATTGACAATTTCAGAAGACTAAAAATTATAAAAAGGAACCAGATGGAAATCCTAACACCAAAAAATATAATACAACAAAAAATAATGAATTACTCATTGGATTTAAGTGCAGACTGCAAACAGCCGAAGAGTGAATTTGTGAGTTGGAAATTAAGTTAGAAGAGAATATTCAGAATAAAAAATGGAGATGTCCATTTTCTCCAAGGATGAGAAGAAAAAAAAAGAAGAGAAGATAAAAGACATTGAGGACTGTGTGAAGCCTAATTTATGTTAAAATGGGTTCTCAGAAGGAGGCAAGACAGACTATGAAAGATAATAATATTTGAAGCAAAAATGGCTGAGAACTTTGTGAAACATATGAAAGGCATCAATCAGGAAGTTCCAGAAGCCCTATGAACCACAAGATAAAGGAATCAAAAAAAAAAAAAAAAAAACCCAAAACACCAGACATATTATCATAAAACTACCTTATAGCAAAAAACAAAAGAACTCTTAAAAGTAGCTGGAGAAAAATGTTAGATAAGCTTCTAAGAAGCAATAATAAAACTGAAAGTTAATTTCTCTACAGAAACAATGGGAACCAAACTTTGGCTGAATGTTCTCTTAAAAGCCCTGTAAGGAAAAAACTGTCAACCTTGAATTTCAGTGAAAATACCCTTCAAAAATAAAAGTAAATAATAATAATAATAATAATAATAAAAGATTTACAGAAAAAAATCTGGGAGGATTCATCACCAGCAGACTCTCACAAATGAAAATTGAAGAGTACTCTAGAGGGAGAAGAAGAATAATCTCTAGTGGAAGGTTAGAAATGTAGGAGAAAATGAAGATCAACAAAAATGGAGATAAATCTATATGAATGTTGAGTATAAAACCAGATACTAGTTAAAGTCCCAAGAGGCTTAAAGTACATTTAAATTAAAAGATGTTTATAAGTCAGAGGGGAAAAGAAAGTTAAAGTATGCTAAGGTCCTTTCTTTATTTTACAAAGGAGGGTACCAATTAATATTAGATTTTTATAAATGAAAGATGCAAGTTGCAGGCTACCTGGGTGGCTCAGTTTGCTGAGCATACAACTTCAGTTCAAGTTATGATCTCACAGTTCATGAGTTCGAAGCTGAGTCCCATGTCAGGTTTTCTGTTGTCAGTCCAGACCCCACTTCAGATCCTCTGTCTCACTCTCTCTCTGCCCCTCTCTCACTCTCTCTCTCTCTCTCTCAAAAACAAAGATTTAAAAAAATCTTTAAAAAAAAGATGCAAGTTGCAGTATCTAGGAAAACTATCTCTCTATTCCTAACTTAGTTTTTATGATAAATGGATTTTGAATTCTACCAAATGATTTTCTACATCTTTTGAGACTACAATAGTCTCCCCTTGTGTGCAGGGGATACATTCCAAGACCCCAATGGAGAGCTGAATCCATGGATAGTTTCAAACCCCATTATATGCTGTTTTTCCTATGTATACATACCTATAATAAAGCTCAATTTATAAATTGGACACAGTAAGAGATTACCAACAGTAGCTAACAATAAAATAGAAAGCTTATGACAATATAATCTAATAAAAATTAAGTGAATGTGGTCTCTCTCCCTCTATCAGAACATTTTATTGTATTGACTTATCTTTCTTCTTGTGATGATGTGAGATGATAAAATGCCCACGTGATGAGATGAAGTGATGTGAATGACACAGGCACTGTGGTGGAGCGTTAGGCTACCTCAAAAGGAGGATCATCTGTTTGCAGACTGCAGATGACCACAGGTAACTGACAGTGGGGCACTATTGTTATCTTGTTTTTATGCCCTGAATGTTAATGTAGGGAATTCATTTATAGAATTTATAACATTAAATCAACCTTGAATGCCTGGAAGATAACATTTAGTATGATGTATATTTTTATGTACCTTGTCTAGATTCAGGTTGCCAATATTTTGGCTTGAGAGGTTTGTTTTGTTTCTGTACTTTGGTTCACAAGGCAATTGCCTATAATTTTGGAACCATGATTATTCAGTATTATAAATTGAATGGGGGAGTATTCTATTGTTCTCAATTATCTAGAAGACTTTGTATAAAATTAATCTCATTTGTTGCTTTAAGGGTTCTAAAACTGCGTATGTTTGTATATTTTGTGGAAAGATTATTTCTGTTTTCATTGATCTAGTTTTGTTTAATTATTAAAAACTTTCTAAAAACATCTAGGGGCGCCTGGGTGGCTCAGTCAGTTAAGCGACCGACTTAAGCTCAGGTCATGATCTCCCAGTCTGGGAGTTCAAGCCCCGCGTCAGGCTCTGTACTGACAGCTCAGATCCTGGAGCCTGCTTCAAATTCTGTGTCTCCTTCTTTCCCTGTCCCTCCCCCACTTGTGTTCTGTCTCTAGCTCTCTCTCAAAAATAAATGTTAAAAATTTTTTAAAAATAAAAATAAAAAATAAAAACATCTAGAAATATATGATATATAATATTAATATAATTATCATATTAATATAATATTAACATAATTGTCCTAAAATACTGTAATATTATAAAACTAAATATGCTTTGTGTGTGTCATGTGCTTTATCATTTTTCGGGCCCATTTCAAAGAACTAATTCTTGGTTATGTTGATCTTCTCTATCACATATTTCTTTTTTGTTTCTTTAGTTCCTGCTTTTATTTTTATTATCTTATTACTTCTTTTTTTGTATTTCTTTTGTTCTTTTTCTGTATTTCTTCTTTTGTTCTTTTTAAGTCCTTAACTTTAACACTTAGACCATTAAATGTCAGCCTTTTTTAAATATAGAGTTTTTTAATGTTTATTTATTTTGAGGGAGAGAGAGCACCTGAGTGTGTGCATGTGAGTGGGGATGGGGCAGAGAGAGGGGAAGAGAGAATCCAAAGCAGGCTCCACACTGTCAGTGCAGAGCCTGACACAGGGCTCAACCTCACAAACAGTGAGATCATGACCGGAGCCAAAATCAAGAGTCAGATGCTTAACCGACTGAGCCACTCAGTAACTCCTCTAATGTAAGTTTTTAAGAATATTTATGTAATTCCTCTTCAAGTACCATCTGAGCTATCTCACAATTTTTGGTGTGTAGTTTTCACTACTATTTAATTCTTAGTACTGATTTTCTTGCCCCTTATGGTATTTCCTATGATCAGTTTAGAAATACCTTAGCTTTTCCCAAGACTTGAGTTTTTATCCCAAGTTTTGTGAGCGTGTATGTGTGTGTATGTTTTGTAATTGTCCTTAAATTGTGGACACATAATGCAGAGTGTATGACATAGATTCCTTGGTATTTCAGAGTTTTTTTGCAACCTAAAATATGGTTAATATTTGTAAATGCTGTGTGCTTGAGAAAAGTATGCATTCTGTCATTAATTGGTAAAGGTTTCTAACTGCTTCTATATTAATTCAAACTTGCTTTAAAAATAATTTACAAACTCAACTGCATTGCTGCACATCAGCAATAACATAAAACAGAGACTAAAAATTTTTAATAATACCAACCACTTATAATAACATTAAAAAATCAGGTACCTCACAAAATGTGGTAAGACCTGTGTTAAAAATTACAAAACTTTCTTGAAAGATAGTAAATAAGATTTAAATAAATAAAGAGAGGATACTTTGTCATAGTTTGGAAGACTCATCGCAGAGAAGTCAGTTCTCCACATTATGTATGTGTGTATGCAAATCAACAAATGACTCTAAAGTGTATACAAAAGTATAAATAACCAAGAATATCCAAGACACACTTGAGGAAGAATCAAGTGTCAAGATTTATTATGGAACTATGATGATAATAACAACATGGTACTGATGCAGGAAAAGACTAATGAAACAGTACTGAAACCTGGAAATAAACCCATTCATATATGTATATTTTGTGACAGAGGTGGTGCTGTAAATCAATAGGGAAAGTAAATATTTTTCAATAAATAGAGCTAGATTAAGGAGTTATCCTTATAGGAAAAAAGAAAAAAGGAATGGAACACCTAGTTCACACCATATACAAAACTCATTTCCAGGTAAGTTAAAATTCCAAATGTAAAAGTTTAAACTATAAAACTTTAGTAGAAAAATATCTTTATGACCTCAGGTAGGCATGGACTTCTTAAAAGAAATAAAAGGAAAAAAGTGAAATAAATGCAACTAAATTAAAATGAATAAATTCTGTTAATCACAATACAGCACTGAGAAAGAGAAAATAAGCCACAAATGAGAAAAGATATATGCAATATATATACACCAATAAAGGATTTGTATATTCAATGTGTAAATTACTCTTATAAATAAGAAAAAGTAAAAACTCTAATGGAAAACTGAGCGAAAGATGGATCTGTCACTTCACAAAGGATGAAATCTGCACAGTCCACGAACACGTGGAAAATGCCCAACCTCATTAGTGACAAGAGAAATAAAATTTTAAACCAAAAGGATACACAAAGATCCATTCGACATACTGAAAAAATTTCAAAGTGTAACAGCACTAAATGCTGGTGAGGATATGACACAAAGGGAGCTCTCATATTTTTCGTAGACATAAAAATTTTTTAGCCATCTTTGACAACTGAGTTTTTTTGTAAAGCTGAACATGTACCAATCTCATGACCCAGCATTGCCCCTCCTACATCTGTACCCTAGACAGACATCTGCACCAGAAGACTTGTACAAGAACATCACAGCTGGTATACATGCGAACATGCCCTTGCTTGGGAATGGCTGAATAAATTATAGTACAGATCAATATCTTTTTTAATTTAAATTCAAGTTAGTCAACATACAGTGTAGTCTTGGCTTCAGGAGTACAACCCAGTGGTTCATCGCTCACACAATACCCAGGGCTCATCCCAAAAAGCACCTTCCTTAATGCCCATCATCCATTCATCTTTTATCCAAAACACTTACGGCAGGTTTTTTTTAATTTTAGAAAGACAAAGAATATACACACACATATATACATATGTTTAAATGTATATACATATACATATCTATAATACAACACCCCAAATTCAAACATGTAACATTTTCTGAAGTAAAATCATGAGTTTTTACACTAAACTGGGTCAATAAATACTGTAAACATCAGCTCAAGATTTTTTTTTTTACTTTTAGAGTTTCAGACAAAGGATGACACACATTTACGTGATGAAACACTACAGAGCAAAGAAAATGAATACACTACAGTTACATCACCAGCATGGATGATTCAGGAACTTAACTGCAAGTGAAAGGAACAAATCAAAAATAGCAAAACTAGCCATATATTAATTAGGGATACGTGCAATTGTATTTACTGTCAAGTAAATAAAGCAAGGATTTTTTTTTTGTTCTTTTTCTTGTACAGTTTATTGTCAAGTTGGTTTACATATAACACCCAGTGTAAAGCAAGGATATTATTAACTATTAATTATTATTTCTGGAGGGAAGAAGGGGACGTGATCAGAGAGTATTGGTTACTCCCTTAATTTTAAATTATATATGTACATTTTAATTACATGTACACACGTAAATATACATTTGCATATATAATACATTTCACAATAAAAAGTTAAAGATAAAAAAATTTGATTTTTATATAGATTTTATAACTAGCCACCTTATTCTTTTATTGTTTCTAATATCTTTTCCATCAATTCTCTTGGTTTGTATGTGAAAGTACCGACTGCATATACTGCTAATTTTGTTTTCTTCTCTCCGATATTGAACTTATTTCTTTTTTCTTATAATTGCATTGGCTGTTGCTTCTAGATCAATGCTAAAATAACACAGATAATCTTTTTTTCTCACACCTTTCATGGATCACCTTCTGCAGTGTTTTACCATGAAATGGATAAAGAACTTTTGCATGATCAGAACTGTCTCAGGATGCAAGAGGCCACTTAGAGAGACAAGCAGAGAGCCTCTGTGAACTAGTGTTTTACTCAACTGCCAGACATTTTACTCTGTTGGTTGTCACTGCACAGGTTATGGGGACCCTGACATTACCCGGACCCTCCACGGGGCCAAGTGGAAGAGGCCAAAATGGAAGGAGCACTGCCTGAATGCAGGAGGGTGGACAGACGGTCACTGAGGAGTTCACACAGAGGCCCGGCTGAGCGGCTTCCCGGAGTGCTCAGGTCAGGCTCAGCTTTAATTACAGAATTGGCTGGCTCGCAAACAGGCTAGAGGGAGTCCTCCATCTCAAACCAGACACCTGTGTGCCTGTGACAGATCCGTCCCCACAGGCCATTCTCTGAGCAGAGCACAGCAGAATCCAGAACAAACACCGCTCTCAAAGGGCCTGTGTTTCATTTAATAGAGTTCAAATTGACTGTCCAGAAACCTTGATGCTTTTTTATTTCTTCAATCCTTCTGCAGCAGCTGAAGGGATTCCCTGGGCCCCCATCCTGCCCACATCTCAGGACCTCACCCATGAACTCTGCTGCTACTGCAGCTTCCCAATTGTTCTAAAGCAGTGCCCAAGATAAGTTATTGAAGGACTGGCTGAAAATGTGGGGACCTGCATAGATAACGCATCTACAAAACTTCTGAGCAGGAGCAGTATTAATAATTGCTTCTAGAGCCTGAGTGGGCCACAAAATTGAAACTTTTTAAAAATACAGATTCAAAAGCCCCACCCCTGGCTAATGGAATTAGAATCTCAGATGCTAGGGTCTGAAAATGTGAGGTGTTCTAACAAGTAATATTAGTCAGCTATTAACTACATAGCAAACCACTCCAAAATCCATGGCTTAAAGCAGTAAGCATTTATTATTTCTCATGAACCCATGGGTCCTCTAAGCAGTTCTCCTGGTCTCATCTGGGCTCATTCATGCATCTGTGGTCACCTGTAGTTGGGGTAGGCAGTTCTACTGACCCATGCTGGGCACCCTCCCTTTGAAGGGAGTCAGCTAGCTAAAGGCTAGTCTGTGATGAGCTTGGCTGGAATTGCTGGACTCCCAACCACATGGTCTCTCTTCCTCCAGGAGGCTAACCTGGCTTGCTCACAGGAGTTCTGAGTAAGAGCTAAAGCAAGCAAGACTTCTTGAGCCTAAGCTTGGACCAAGTACACTGTTACTTCCATTTCATTCCACTGACCAAAGCAAGTCATAAGGCCAGTGCAAACTCATGGAAGAAAGGGAGCAGACTCTACCTCTTCATGGAAGAAGCTGCAAAGTCCCACAGCAAGAAGCATGGGTATTGGGAGAGATGAAAATTGAGGACATTTTTGCAATCAATCTGCCACAAATGTCCCCTGGTAAGCCTAATACAGGCAGCCTGGCATCAATCTACAGACCATCTGTGTATTCCCAGGATAACTGGTGTCCTCTCAAGATGCCTACAGAGAAGGCCACTCAGGGCCTTCCATTATGACATTCTTCCATGAGGCTTAATTAATTCTCAAATCCCAGAGTCTGTGCCTTGTTACTGGGACCAAAACCTCAATCTTGTCAGCACTGCAAAGGTACTCTTCGGCCTGGCTGACCCCACCCAACTCACAAAAGCCTCAGTTCATACTAACCGAAAGCCAATAGATTCATTGGCATTGAACCAGCTGTCTAGACATTTGGGTCAGCATTCTTTTTCTACAAGCAGAGACATAGGAAGATAAATCAGAACCAGAAGTTTGTTCTACGTATCAGGTAGGATGTTTTCAATTGTCAACCGATAGAAAAATCAGCTCAACTGAGGGAAACAAAGACATCAAGTTTACACATTTGTGTAAGTGTGGCTCTAGGCCCATCTTGACCCAAGAGCTTAAAAAATACCGTCAGACTGGTCTTCTCTGCCTTTTGGCTCTGTTCACTGCTGCACACCTTCCACTCTCAAGCTGCATTAGAACACTCAGCAAAGCCAGGCTGACAGCCTCACAGGCTCAAGACCAATAGAAAAAGAGAACATGGATTTCCCCCAAGATTCCAGCAAAATCTTGTTTCTTCTTACTGACTGAGTGGGTCATTGGCCATCTCTAAACCAATCACTGTGGGCAGAGAATGTGATATTTCCTAACCTGATGAGGGTGGACTGACAAGATAAACAAGAACTGAAATAGGTCAGGTGGTGATTAGTGTCATGGGAAAAAATATAGCAGAGAAGCAGAACAGGGAATGTCAGAGTAAGGGCTCAAATGTCACTGAGGTGGCCAAAGAAGACGTCACTGAGAAGTATGGATCAAACATGGGATGTGCAGATGCCTAGAGGAGGGCATTTCAAATAGAAGAGCCAGCGCAAGTCTCCGAGGCAGGAGTAGGGTAATCTCATGGGCTCTCTGCTCCCATACATTCAGGAACACCCTCTTGGCTCTGCACAGGGACTATGGATCAATCATCCAGTTTCACTTCCTCCTAGTATAGATGAAGCCAGAGCTTTAATCCTCAATTTTCTTGTTTCTGTCTGTCAGGACATTGACATTTTTGAGACTCATGGGCCAGTTATTTTGCAGAACATCCCCCAAAATAAGACTGATCTGATTTTCCTCAATATTAAGTCCAAGTTACACATTTTGGGCAGAGACACCACAGAAGTGATGATGTGTCCTGCTCCATGTGTCATACCAAAAGGCCCATGACATCAATGTGTCCCATTCTAAGATGTTAACTTTGATCACCTCATTAAGGTAATGTTTGTCAGTCATCTCCACAGTAACGCTTCTATTTTTCCATTTATCATCCTAAGTATCATGTGGAGAGATACTTAAAGATTATGTTAATATCCTGTTTATCAAACTTTCAACCCCCTAGTTTTGACTTTTTTTAAACAATTTCCAGCTAAGTTAGATGTGCATCCAGGGCTGAGAACATTCTCTGGAGCTTCCCTCATCCTGGGTCCTTTTAAACTAGGAGAAAGAGACACCGCACAGTCTCTCTGCAGGACTCACTGATCACTGTGGGCCTCAGAGGGAAACTGGGTATGGCAGCATTGCTCACTATTGCCCACTGTGAGTACACATGAGGTGAGAGAGCACATGACTCTTAGCGTGGGACGCTTCCTCATCCAAGTCTGACCTACTGCACAAGAGGAACTCTGTTCTCTGCTCACTTCCCACAATACCTTAATCGGGGCCATCTGGCTGCAGCAAATGAAGCAGAAGAGTGTAGCCAGAAGGTGGGTTCTGGTTGGTCACACAGAGTGACCAACTGTCCTAGTTCATCTGGGACTGATGAGATACCCTGGACACAGGACTTTCGGAGCTAAAATCAGGAAAGACCCAGACAAACCAGGATGAGTTGACCATCGTAACAGGGCACTGTAGCTTAGACATACCTGGTACTCAATAACCAAGAACTATACCCAGAAGTGATCCAAAAAGCCAGGTTGAAAATAAGTGACCTAGGAGACTGGGAGACTCAGACTGATCTTTAAGAAACTGATATGCCTGGGGGCTCCTGGGTGGCTCAGTTGGTTGAGCATCCAACTTTAGCTCAGGTCATGACCTCACGGTTCATGGATTTGAGCCTGGCATCAGGCTCTGTGCTGACAGCTGGGAACCTGGAGCATGCTTCTGATTCTGTGTCTCCCTCTCTCTCTTTCTGCCCCTTCCCTGCTTGTGCTTTCTCTCAAAAATAAATAAATAAACATAAGAAAAGAAACTGATATGCCCAGACAGTCAGAGCAAGATTACAGGGAGGGACAGAGGATTTCTGTGTTGAATACAATTGAGGCACAGAGGTCAAGTGGGGCTGAAAGAAATCCATAACCAAAACTAGCTGATGACTGCTGTGAATGACAAAATGGAGATAAAGGGTCTTCCTACCCTCTTTCAAGTTCCCATAAGCTTCTCTGCTTCCGAGCTCTGACAGCTGTGTGATGATTTAGGCACTAAAATGATTACATGTCCACCCCTCCGCCCCCCACTGCACATATAATCACAGTATAGGATTCCAAAATTAAGATGTAGGGAATTCCAATATAATTCGCATCTCCCTTTCTCACGTTGTTGATGGTCTCATCTGCTGCTATTCTAACGGTGCACCTGATCTGCCTATGGGGTCATCCAGTTCCTCGCACTGCACATCCCTGCTGACTCGGAAGCTCCCAGAGGGCAGGCATTTTGCCTAAAGCATCTCCATACTCCCAGCCGGGGCTGAGCACAAGCACCAAAGTGATGGCATTCTCACAGTGGGCAATTTGAAGAGTGTCTAACAAAGGGCTATTTACAAAGATGTGGGCAAGGTTTAGGATGACGGCTCTCTACCTCTCTACACATTAAATGTCCTGGAGAGTCTTAGAAATTGCTGCTCCCTTGGTCTCATCCCCAGAGATATGATACAATCATCCTAGAGTTGTACTGACCCGTAAGGTAACCACATGTGGCTACTGAGCATTTGCCATGTGGATGCGCCAAATTGATAATGTTTTTAATGTAAGACATGCAGCAGATTTTGGAGGCTTCGTACCAAAATCAAGAATATGAAATAGCTTACTCATCATATTTCAGAATTATTTCTTATTGAAATGGTAATATTTTAGTACTGGGGTAGATAAAATATAGAAATTAATGTCATCTTTTTTTTTTTTTACTTTTAATATAATGTGGCTACTAGAAAAGTTAAGATTACATATATGGCTAAAATATTTCTGATGGACAGCACTAGTCCGGAGCACAGCCTGGCATCAAATTGGATCTTTTTAACAACTCCCCAGATGGTTCTAATGTGCAACCAAAATTGAGAAACACTAGTTCAGAGAAATCATAAGACATAATGCAGTAGCCTGTGATTAGCAACAGCAAGTGATTATAGGAATATAGTGAGAGTAGCTCTGAAAAGAGAACTGCCTGGCAAGGGCAGAGGTCTCTTGTACAAGGATGAAGTAAACTGAAGTTCAGTAGGGAGAAGGCAAGGAAATAAAATTCAGATGCCACTCTTCTCCTGCCTTTTGTCCTCCATTGCTGATCCGCATTGGTGAACGCAACTGATAGCAAAACAACAAGGGGGCCTAGTTGATGCAGCCCATGCCAGTCAGCCTCCCTGGGCCCAGGAAAAGGCTGAAAAGGCTTGAGAGTGAATTTAAAGAAGCAAATGAAAGATATCCAGCTCAGGCACTTAATGAATGTTTTGGGAATAAATGAAGACCTCACAGATATAACACATAAACCCTTACAGTAGTAGCATTGACCACAGGTAGGCTGTATCCCTTCCATTTCTCCAGTCCTAAGCCTTGGATTAATATCCAGGGAGAAATGCAACCAGCAGCATTTTAGTTGCCCAGAATAATTTCCAAAGCTAGGAAACTCCTAGGTATCCTCTTACTCACAAACAGTAATTTTGAAGTCCTTGGGTACTTCAGTTCCTGAAGAAAAAAATTGTTGAATAACAATACTAATAACCAATAAGTTTCTATTTATTGAGTGCTTACCATATGCCAACCAAAATGCTTCCATGTAAAGTGGTTCACATAGATTGCAATGCAATGTGGCTCTGTGGTTTTTTTTTTTTTCAATTTCACAATAGAAAATATATATCATGTATCAGGATATAAAAATGGAACTATTTTTGTCTTAATTCCTCATAAGTTCCCAAAGATGAAAAATAAAAATATTTAATGCCAGTATTCACACACTCCAAAGGATGGCATCCAATGCTTTTATAAGATGTAGTATCATTAAGTGGGGTCTGTCTGCATTCTGGCTAAAGGGACAGTGGCTACGTGAGGTATGACCTTCTCCCTGCAATCCCGGGAGTACAAGAGACCAAGCCAAACCACTCAGGCACACATCAAGCTCTGTTTCATAAGTACTATCTTTCCATTAACCAAGTCCAAAATCAATGGGGTAGCAAAGTGCAACTCACTGATTCTAATGCATTGAAATAGCACATGACACAGGGAGGGAGTAAAGAATTATGATCAATAACCAATCCAAATAATCACAGTAACAATCCAATAATTCAAAGAGAGAAGAAGCAATTGATATCCCTTCTGCCATGCCAGGCTTCCCAGCCGAAAACAGCCTGGGAGTGCTCACAGAGAGGAAATGCTTTAGACTTGGTGTGTGGAGTGATACAATTTTTGTATCTGGATGAGACATTTTATCAAAAGGAGAGCTTTCCTGAAACTGGAACTGGTCAGGAGACATTTTATTGCCTAAGAGTGACCTAAAAAAGGTTTTGAATTGGGGCACATGGGTGGCTCAGTTGGTTAAGTCTCCAACTCTTGATTTCTGCTCAGGTCACAATCTCACAGTTTGTGAGTTTGAGCCCCGCATTGGGCTCTGTGTTGGTGGCGTGAACCCTGCTTGGGATGCTCTCTCTCTTTCCTTCTCTGCCCTTCCGCCAACTCATGCTTTCTCTTGCGCACATGCTCTCTCTTGCACATGCTTTCTCTGAGCTGGCAGTCAGCACAGAGCCTGACGCGGGGCTCGAACCCACAAACCACGAGATCATGACCTAAGCGAAAGTCGGACGCTTAACCGACTAATCCACCCAGGTGCCCCAAATAAATTTTTTAAAAAGATGATGAATTTACCCCAAATTCTATTTAAGACCAGGAAGAACACATCTGCATGCTGCATTGGGATGTCCTGTAGGTAGAAGGATGAGTATAGTTCTAGAACCCTCACTGAGTCCAGGTCATGCAGCAAGCCAACTCTGTATGCTTTTTGCCAACCTACAACTTGTCCATTTATTTAACATTATTCAGATAGAAAAACCAATACCTTTGCCTTTAGAATGTTTATTTTGCTTCATATGTTGTAAATACAAGTTTGAAAACTAATATTTCTAAAAGAAGCATTTAAAGATTGTCTTTACCCACCTTCAAAATATTTACAGAAAAGATGAAAATCAGAATGTTTTCAACTGTACTCAAAAGAAATCTGTTGTGCTTTAGTTAAGATTCACAGAAGGGGAAAGAAAGTCTGTCACAATTAAATACAAAGCAAAAAACACACTGTTTCGAAGCCAGCAAGCATGAGTTCATTCCTCCTGGACTTGTGGAAACATCCCCTCCTCAGGAAAGCTTTCCTGAGATTAAAGGAAGCGAGGGCATGATTAAAGGTATTTTCTTCATGTTTACTTTTGAAAGAGAGCAGGGGAGGGGCAGAGAGAGGGGGCAGAGAGGTGGGGTGCAGAGGATCTGCAGCAGGTTTTGTGCTGACAGCAGACAGCCAGATGAGGGGCTTGATCTCATGAACTGTGAGATCATGACCTGAACCAAAGTCGGACACTTAACCAACTGAACCACCCACTCACATCATGATTAAAGGCATTAAATGGACTAATGTTTTCTTCCAAGACATGTCTGATGAGACGTAGATGGTAAGATCAAGTTTACTGGGCCATTTCTCTGTGCAGACCTGTGTACATAAAACCACCTTCCTCACATCCCATCCCACCTTGCCAGGACAACTGTTCTGAAGGAGAGGCCACACTAAAGAGTCCACTTTGCATCATGTCACAAGTAGCATCATGCAAAAATGCTATCAGTCAAGAAAGTGACCTCAGAAACTTCTGGAAGTCACTGAGCCCAATCCTCAGCAGATTCCACCTATAGTCTTGACCTGCTAAAATCGATTCACTTTTTCCTTTCTATCCAAAAACACTGGCAAATAAAGACAGCTCATTTGTTAAAGAATTTTGCCTTTCCATGTGATCTTGCTCCCTGCAAAGCTGATAAGCTGATGCCAACCAAGCTGATATTTTCTTTGATCTGGAAATGACAACTCATATTCCCCAACTTCCTTGCATGAGATGCAGCTCTGCCATTTCTCAGAGAAAAGTCAAGCTCTCTCATCAGCGAACGGAGCTTCCCAAGGATGAATATCTCATCTTGTTCATTTCTGTGTCTTTGGTCCTTGGCACAATACCTGGCACTGTATACACTTGATGTTTGAGATGATGTGAATAAATAAAGGATCCTAGGGTCACAGGAGATTCCTGCATGAGTAGTTAAGAGATAACCAGAGGGAAGAAGGACATGACTGACCACTGGGCATGGTGTGATTTCTGTATGCACTTCCTCCTCCTTTCCCCTGTCCCCAAGAGCTGATAATAACCAGTGAGAAGAGTAAAGAAGTCTATGAGAGGAAAGCTTTGAGCCACTGTGGTCCCTGCTTCCCCATTTGTGATCAGGGCTGGTTTCTTGGGCTTGTGACCAGTACAGCTGGCAGGGCCCCATGGTCAGAAGGCTCCCACACTTGGCTTCAAGCTTTATGTTGCCTTCTTGAATTCACAGTAATTTTTCAATATGGAGTCCTGCCCTGCATTTTCATTCTGGGATTCTTCTAAAGCATATGGCGAGTCTGTTTATATTATAATATGGGGAAGTGATGAATGAGGAGTAATAAATGCTAAGGTTCCTCCCAACAAGGACATTCTAAAACTCTGTTGCCCTCACTGGTTTCTGAAGAACAAATGCAGGCATCTTCTAAGGGACTTCCTCAGCTAGGCACCTGCCTCCCTCTGGCTTCAACTCCAGTCATGCTCAGCATCTGCCCCCTAAGCCCAAAGGTCTGGAATGAGAACTAGGAAGCTAATCTACCTAACCTGCAACTTTGCTGCTTAAACTTATTTATTATAATTATTTTTCCTTCTAAATAAGAATAACCTATTGGAATTTTTAAGGTCAAAATATTTTCCCCAAAATACATATGTAATATGCACCCTCAAACATTCCATTTCTTGTTAAACATTACCAACAACCCCACTTTTCCTGAATCTATTTTGATTTCTTCTTAGAACTGTCATAAACAATTCTAAAATAAAATTTGTTCATCCTCGGTAATTCCTTGTTCTTTAACTGTTGCTTCAGAGAATCATATTTCCAGGGCAATTTCTTATGTGGTCACACTTACTATGATGTAATCAATCAAAGGAAGACTCACAGAAAAATTTATTAACTCCACAGAGAAAAGCCTCCTGCCAGGTGCTTAGCTGAGTTATTAATATTGGAAATGAGTGCTGAATTGATGATCAGTAGAGAAACTTCTAAGTAGACATTGGTTTTAAAATTTGATTTCCCCATCCCTAATGAAAGAACTGCTCATACTATATTTCACTGTATAAAAATGTGGCGAAGCTCTCCCTCTATTCTAATATCTGACCTAATGAAAGCCTGATATGTCTTTATTAACTCTGAAGGGTCTGAGTACTGTTTTTGTAATATATCTATCTGAAATCAGAAACTACATATTTAATATTTGTTCAAAAAATCATTGTTGCCTTCATTTGTGCTTTCATTCAGTTTACTGTGCATAATAAATGATTGATACCCACAATAGGCAATATCACACATTTGTTTCAGTGAGTTTTTCCTCTACTGTTCTTTGGCTGGTGTTGTGAACGGTTTGTAGCCACAGGCAGGAGGCCATGGGTCTTTGTTCAGCCATCTCTCCGTTGCCAGGTCTGATCCAGCAGGAGATTCTAGCCTTTCCTCCTTGATCTTTTGTCCATTAGGGGCAGCCAAGGTCTGAGGGCAGGTAGAGCAAAGTGGGTCAAGGCCAATGAGGCCACCTGCCTGGAGGAGCACAGCACTCTGAGAGAAGGCTCTGAGAAAGGAGCAGGGATGCCCTCCTTCAAATTCACTGCCTTCACAGTAGTCCAAGTCTAAGGGAGGAACTGGACAGATTTGAGAGACCGTGTGACATCTCCCTTCAGTATTTTCATGCCAGAGTCTCAGATCCACTCAGTTTCCAAGTCCCAAAGCCAATTTGTACCCATGAGGTGGGGGGGGGGGGGGNGCTTAGGGTCAGCATTCCATGGAAAAACACTTCGGGGAAGATTTATCCATTTTTATTAGCATCTAGGCATCACTCCTACCTCACACGTTGGTTACATAACCCACATATATGGGTCTCACTGTCCCAGTTTTCCTAGTGTAGTTTGAATTCATGGGAATATTTTGTTATCTGTAAAAGAGCTGAAGCTTTCTCTAAAGTTTTCTCTTAGCCTTAAAATGCTGCTCCTTGGTGATTCAAGGGGAGATGAAGAGGTTTCTCTGTCACTTCTCCCTCTCAGGGAAGAGAAGGCAGGCTGGGGCGGAGGCAGCCCAGGCTGGAGAGCCTGCAGCTCTAGTGAGAAGAACAGGGAGGAGCTCTACATTGGCGTGCGCTTTACTGCGTTACTCTGTGTGTGTCTGAACCCAACCACATCAGATGGTGCTCTGGTTCAGGCCTTCAGGAGATCCAGCTCTCCAAAAGTTTCCTTCAAAATACCAGAATTCCTTTTGCTCTCTTCCAGCAAGAGCACTGAAGCAGCATCCGTTTTATGAACAAAAGTAATAACAATATTTAAGAATTTGTTTTCCACAGAATTTTTAAAGGTTTTGTCCTTTACCTATGAAGCTATGAATTCCAGAACTCTTGTTTTGTTCTCTCTCTCTCTCTGGCTCCCCTCTCCCCAACACCTCATCGTTCTGAGGAAAGTGAGAAAGACAGAGAGTTGTCTAGAACAGGGGTAGCCAGAATTTGTTCTCTCTGTAGCAGCTGAGGTAAAGCTTAGAGAAAAGAATTGAAGAAAAAAATAGGAGGAGCACCCTCACTTCACAAAGACACGGAGGTTCAGGGAGATTATTCTTCCTTAGGCACTGTTCCTATCCTTCCCTGCTCACCAGCCTTTAGCATTCACATTTCCTACAAAGGCAATGAGGTACAAATGCAAGTCACACATTTGGGGTTCCCTGTGATTCAGTTCTGAGCTACCTTTCCAGGCCCTCCCCTGACTACATCCCCACGACTACATCCCATCATGTACCCTTTTGTTTCTCTAGCTAACTTTTTTTTTAATTTTTTAATGTTTTACTTATTTCTGAGAGAGAGAGAGAGAGAGAGGCGGCATGAGCAGGGGAGGGTCAGAGAGAGAGGGAGACACAGAATCCAAAACAGGCTCCAGGCTCTGAGCTGGCTGTCAGCACAGAGCCTGACATGGGGCTCGAACTCACAAACCGTGAGATCATGACCTGAGCCGAAGGTGGACGCTTAACTGACTGAGCCACCCAGACACCCCTCTCCAGCCAACTTTCTTTCTCCCTACTCTTTAAGTACCTGCCATACTTCTGTTCTTCCATGCTGTTACTCACAGAGTGCTTTCTGCTGAAAATGCCCTGCCTCCTGCCCCACATCCTCAAGTTCCAACTTTGTTCATCTCCCAAGGTCCAAGTCAATGCTTTGTCTTCCAGAGACCACCTGTGATTCTGCCAGACTCCCTGCGGAAAGTTCTTCCTTCAATATATGTCAGGCCTGATGCTGGGTTGGTGGTCTCAGAGCTAAATTGCATGCTATCCTCACCTGTGACATGTAGGCATTTGCATGACAGGCTACAAAGAATACCAGCTAGGTAATATCTGTAAAATAAAAAAATTTTAAAGCCCTGCTTCGCTAGTCTTAGAACGGGGCCCTTTGTGTTGTCCATGTACAAAGTAGCTTGACTTCAAAATAAAACCTACAATTCAGTTTCGGCCTTTGTGGCTTTCAATTTGGCTCCATATTTGGATCCTTTCCCTTGGTCCACAATTGCTGAATACATGGGTCTTGTCTCTCTCAGTTGGCAGTGGTGGGGGCCTATTTGGAACCTCAATTTCGGCTTCTCTGGAGGACAGCTACCTATCGATTTGAAGAGCCCATATCTGGCATCACAAAGTGCTCTCTGCATATATTCTGTAGCCTACACGTTATGTCAAACCATCCCAAACATGCCCCGGAGCATCATAAATTCCAAGCCACCATGCAGAACTTGAGAGCACGCCTCTTGCCCTGGGTGAATTGTGAGTGAGTGCTCCCCAGTGCAGAGGGCCTGCAAAGGCCTCCATGGATCACAAGCATAAGTACTACCTTGGCATCAATCCACCTGAAAGAAAACCTGCTGCCATACAGCATATTCAGGCCTCAGCCAAAGAAATGGGTTCTTGTTACTTTACAGGCCCCCAAGCATTCCACATTCAGTTTCCCTACTGAGGCCGGAGATGCTCATAATCCCAGGATGTGGTCACTCATGATTTTAAGTGATAAACCAAGTTATCTACCATGGCTCATTTGGCTCTTTTTTCTGGGCAGGTTTTTTCCTTCCTTTCTTTCTCCGTGTTTCAAAGAGAGAATGTAGAGCTGGTATGACTCTTCTTGGAAACCCAGAGGGACCACAACCAACTTTTCTCGCCTATGTTCCATTGCACAAAAAAGGGGTGTGAAGGAATGGCCTGTAAAAATACATGCATATTCTTTTTTTCAAATTTGTAAGAAATATTCACGATTTTAAACCATAAGGTTAAGATTGTGCAAAATGGGATAAGGCAATAAACAAAGCAAACAGTACCATACCTGTTAAAGAAGAAAAGAAAGAATGAAATGCAAAGAAAAAAGGAACTCATCACTAGGAATCATAAATCCTGAAGAAAGAGTTCAGAAAGATCTAATGGGAAGAAGAGGGCCTTCCAACTGTTGTCATCCTGCTATTGTGACCTGAGCCCCTCCCAAGTTTTCAGACTCTAAAATCAGATCTAATTAAAAGAAAATGGAAAAGGACTTGGAGCCTTTTCAGCTCTAGAGAACATGCAGACAAATAAATTAAAAAGTGGGAGAAGTGGAACTAACCCAATAATCCGTGAAAAGCTCATTTCCCTCCCTGCCGCCACTGATGCAACAGTGTCCTTCCTCCCTCCCCGTTCTCTGGTTCAGGGGCAGTGAGTGAAGAAATTGGCTAACAAGATCAGAAAATTTAATTACAGTTCTGCGGTCCCCTTCCAAGAAGTTGGCTGTCACACTTCTTTTTTGCCAGTCTTCAGAATGTGCTGTCTCTGATGAGCTCCCCCTCCCGCTCTGCTCCAGTCCAACTCATCTCCCTACCTCCACTCAGGACAGTGGACTCAGATGCTTTCATTTGTGGGGTTAGGAGGATTGGATATAAAGATTAAAAGGGACAGTGGAAAAGAGAATATCATTATCCCTTCATTTCCTTTGGTCTGCTGAGCAACTTTTGGGTCTTATCCCAAAAGAAGCATCCCAAAGGCTTAGCATGCTTGCATTCCAGACCTAAGGAAACCCTAAGACCCTTTCGAAGAGAAACAGAAATCTGCATTCAAGTGCCTTTTTTCAATGCTGACTCAGAGATAAAGGAACGGCTTTCTTAAGCAAGGTTTCTAGCACGATTCTGAAAGGCTTTGGGCTCCAAACAAATGAACAAATAAAAGAATAATGTGATCAAGTCACAATTTCGACCAAGGGGGTTGAAGGAAGAATGGCATCAAAAGCATCATGTATTGGCCATTTTTTCCCCAGGACAGCCAGAGATTAGGACCAAATCTAGTACACAAACCACTGGAGAGTGACATGGAACAGGTGTCTTCAAAATTCAAAGTTGAATTAATTCAAAAAAGATTGCTTTTCCATTACTGGGTAAAGCAAGGTAGCCAATCTGTGCAGAGGCTCCTGGTATCCATGTGACTGAGATGCTATTTCTCTTCATAGAATGCAGTCATCTCCTGCATATTTGAGCCACCACAAATCACTCCCAAATTAGGGCAAGACATACAAGTCTGGAAAAGTGACTGTAGTAATGAGGGACAGCCTGCCTGCTGGGGCATCAGGGATGCCTTAACTTGGCCCACTCAGTGCTAGTGGGAAGACAGTGCAGCGGGAGGAAAAGGAGCTAGCCAAGGACAGACAGGCAGGAATTCATCATTATGAACAAGAAAGATGGGAGATTTTCTTAAACTCTCTTTCTTAAGAAATCGTATCAGTCTGGATTACATTTGGCTGCATGCAATGGAAACCCTCCTCTCACGCAACAAGGAGTCCAAAAGCAGGCAATCCAATGCTACTGTGACAGCTTGAGGACGCTTTCAAGGACTCGGGCTCCTTCCAGCTCTCTACTCCTCTACTTTCAGCTGGTGATTTTCATCCCCATAGTCACAAGATAGAGCTCCGCCTCTGTGTTCCAGGCAGAAAGAAAGGGAAGTGCAAAGGAGAAAGGTAAATTGTTTTCCCCATTGATTGAGAATAAAATAGCTTTCCTGAAAGTCCCAACCAGTAGGCTCTGCTTACATTCCATTTACTAGAACTGGGTTCCATGGCCACCTCTCACTACAAGGGATATATCTAATTACACACATTGCTGCCTTGCACTAAATGTGGATCCTGTCAGTAAGGAAAAAGAAGAGGATGGATGCTGAGCAGATGACTAGCAGTGTCTGCCACTGAGTGGATACTCAACAGTGCCAAGAGAAATGCGAAATAAGAAAAACAATAGAATATGTCAGCCAAGGCACAGGTAGGCTTCTAGTGCAATTGCCTAGGAGCAGCAAGGAATGAGCAATGATGCAACCAAGGCTGTGATATAAACTCTGCATTCTGGAACCTAGACCTATACATCTTAGCATATAGATCTGGCCTGGCTACAAGCAACATAGACTGTATCCTGGACTTTGTGTCCCCCACCCAGCTATATCAGCATATAGAAGCATTTCTCATCCGCATGAAAGAAAGAAAGCAGAGCTGGTGAAGATTCTGACTGAGCTGGCATATCATGGCAATAAGACTTTCTCTTTCCCTAGAGAGTATCCTTGGGTTTGGGCTTCACGTCTGGAAGGGCATCACCTTGGAAGAGATGAAGGACAGTAAAAAGAAACCAAAGTAGAAAGAATCAGTAAACGGAGACCTTCAAATTCCCCTCGACATCCCCTTAGCCTCCTCAGACCTTTGCACCAAAAGCACTTATGTGGCCAGAGTAAGGTGTGAAGCAAAGGTCTGCATGTCCAGGAATGAGCTCCTCATGGCAGTCTTGAGGCTGGAAGGGCCACTATGGGAGGTCTTCTGAAGGAGCCTAGATCTTTCATCCTCTCTTCTTGTGGGAGCAACTATACAGCCTCATATTCTCATTCCCAGTGGCTCAAGCAGCATTTGGGCCTCCTGTCACTAGGGAGATTTGCCTCCTGAACCTCCTTAAATATTTGTGTGCTGGGAAAAGAAAACATGAATAGTGCTTTATTTTTCAAGAAATTCACAAAGGAGCGTAACAGGTAAATACGAACTGCTGGGAGATGTTCTTCTGATTCTTTTTACAGAGGTAAGAGGGGCATAAGGTTGACATCCTCCATCAACACTCACCAGGAAATGGACTCAAAACCAAGATCTCATCAAGGAGTGGTTTGTTTGCACATCCTTGATTCATTCTACTGTCCCAATCTTCATTGCACATCATCTGATTTGCTGTGTACTTGATAATATGTTAAGGGCTGCCAGATAGAATTCAGTTATGAGACTCCATCCTAAAGGGGTTGTTCACGGAAGTACCCAAGGGACAAACCATTAATAGTATTGATCCCTTAGGTCCTCAGTGTACACAGAGTGTTTGCAAATCCACTACCTCATTCATTCTGCACCAAAGCCCGGTGGAGTGGTCATGTTGTGCCCGAATTGCGAGTCCCAGAGACCTCCAAGGAACCGGCACCGATGCAAGTACAAAAGGGTCTTTATTACAAGCTTGAGCAGGGGCTCACCAGCCTACCGGTGTCATGGCAGCAAGGTGAAGTGGAGAACAATAGCGAGCAGGGTTTTTAAGGAGTAAGGGATGGGGGTGTTACAGTACATGTAGCATCATCACATAAGCACCAATTACAATTACAGCTTTGACCATTCAGTATCTGTGAGGTGTTCATTCCTTTTGGTGGGACCCAATCATGACTTTTGAGAATCCTTTGAAAATGACCAGTTGTGAAGTGAGTTCAAAGGGGCCACGTGGGGTTCAGACAAGTGGTGAGAAATTGGCTAGTTTGTATCTGCAGTTCCCAGCCTTGACTCAGACCATAGGAATGTTTCTTTTTACTTTTTGATTAGCTGAACTGAGGGTGGTCCGAGGATGGCTTTAGCCTTGAACAGTCTGAGGCTTTTCCTAGGACTGGGACTGGGGCTACGTGCAGCCCGAGGTTTCTCTTAATGGAGGACTTAATTTTTGGCTCTTCAGTCTGAAGAGATAGCATCATGCAGGGGATCCACACTGCACAGAGTCAAAGCCTGGCAGTGCCACTGACTAGCGGTGTGACATTGGACAAAGTTAATCTCTCTATGCCTCTGTTTTCTCATCTGTAAAATGGGAAGAGAAACACTATCTAATAGGATTATTGGAATAAAGCAGCATGTTCAGGGTATCTGGGTGGCTCAGTAGGTTAAGTGTCCAACTCACTTTAGGCTCAGGTCACGATCTCATGGTCATGGTTTCAAGCCCTGCATTGGGCTCCATGCTGGTCATGGAGTCTGCTTGAGATTCTCTCTCCCTCTCCCTCTGCCCCTCCCCCGCCCACTCACACGTCTCTCATTCTCGCTCACTCTCTAAAAAAAAAATGCATGTTCAACAGTAGTACACAGTCAAATTTTGCTGTGTTAGTATTATGACTCCCATTCTACAGACATAGGGACTACTTGATGCTCAGTGTAGAATGTTAGAGCTGAAGGAATCTTAGTTATCATCCTTTATGGACAAAGAAATTGGGACACACCATTCATCGGGGTACAGTCCAGGCCAGTGCTTTACTCCTCAGGGAGACAAGCAGCAGGCCTAGATTTCCAGTCTGCTCCCTCTGATTAAGTGTTCGAAAGTTCTGTCTGAGCCAAAAGGAAGCAGTAATGGACTTCCCAAAGTTAATGGTTAATCATATGCCTCATCTTGGCTAGGCTATTGTTCTAGTTATTTGGCCAAATACCAGCCTAAAGTGTTGTTGTGAAGGTATTTTTAAAATGTTATTAACATTTAAATCAGTAGACTATGAATAATGCAGATTACCCTCCATAATGTGAGTGGGTCTCATATAATCAATAGAAGGCCTTAAGAGCAAAGATTGAGGTTTCCTGGAAAAGAAACTCCCTCCCCTTGTTTAAAAAAAAACAAAAACAAAAAAACCCTGCAACATAGGAACTTTACTTGAATTTCCAGCCTGGTACCCTATAGAACTTGAACTCAAGTGTACAACATCAGCTCTTCCCTGAATTTCTAGCCTTCTGGCCTNATTGTATTATATATTATATATAATATATATTGTATTATATATATTATTATATATAATATATATAATACAGTGCCTAATACAATCCCCTTCCTAAGGGGACAGGGCAGTAACTGCCCAGCTATTTCTTGTGCTCAGAATGCTTTTGGTGATGTCTGTTAATTCTGTAGCACTTGCTGCTGCTTAGACAGAACAACATATCAGTCAACCTCAAAATATGTACTGGATGCCCAAGATGTCTCTCTCTTTGCTAGACCCCATAGGGGACAAGAAAGATCTATGGAGCCTATGATGCCCTTCTCCCCAACCGAAATGCTTATACACCAATTAGGTACTTAGTGGCTGGGAGCACCATGGATGACAATGGACATGTCCAACCACGCAGTGGTGCTAACCTGCTCAGGAAGGTCAGGGAAGGGGCAACACCCCTACATAAACCCCTCAAGGAAGAAGGATTTACAATGGGCTTTGAAGTCCTAAAATAAGGGGTCTTATCTCAGTCTGGAGGCCACGTGGGGATTCAAATGATGGGAGTCCTAGACTAAGAGAAGCCAAGCATGAAATTTACCCTTGGTTCCACAGGCAAAAGGAAGATATGGCAGATTTTAAAGAAATGTTAGAAAGGAAATTTCAATAAGGATAGGTGTAGCTGCCATGTACTAGGAAGCCTTAAATAAGGAGCTCATTTGGGGAAAGGCAGGTGTGTGGTATAAAGCAGTCAGAGCCTGGGGCTGAGTCCTAAGAGAGGATGGAGAGGAAGAGGAGCAGAGGCGGAGTTGGGTTTAGGCATCTCATTGTTGATGGGTTTGGGTATTTTATCATACAAAGGATAAATAGATATACATGGTGACACATTTCCTGGAATTCTAGGACCCAGGAAGGAGTCAAGGCTAGCAGTGTAAACTAAACTGTGTGAAAGTCATGGTTTAAGCCTCAGGAATGATGAATGCACAGAGTGCATACAGAAAAGAGCACAGGACCTTAGTCACGCCTGTAAATAGAGGGTGAGTGGAGAAAAAGAAGATGCAAAACATGGCCTAAGAGGAGAGGAAATGGGACGACCCTGTGATGTCGCTGGCACTGGGAAGATGACAGGTACAGGAAAAGATGAGATGGGAGACGATGTCACAGGCAGACTGCTGTAGTTATGACTGGTCATTCACAAGTACATTGGCATCTTAAGGACTGTTGAAAGTTCTGCAGTAAAGAAACTTGTTTGATTTGATTTAGCACCCCTTTATCCAAGCTCACTGGACACAGTACTCTCCTTACAAGATTCTCAGAGTACGTTCAGGAACACTGGTCTAGCCTAGCCTCTAATGCCCAGCAGAACCACAATAACTTACCAGATCCCCCAACAATTAACACAGTGTTTTCCAATGTATCACACTGAATGCCTTGAACTCAGCCGGAGAACAGCATCATATAAATCTAAATGTCGGGAATGTTAAACATCCTAGACAGCTGGAGGTAGAAACAACCATGAGGTCAGCCCACATCTGGTCTGTCTCAGAGTCTCCAGGAGCAGGCTACCCACGGCTCCCACCCCCACCCCAACTCTCTCAGGAAGAAGAGCAAAGAGATAAATAACTCCTTGAGAGCATTCTTCCCTTCCCCACTTCTGTTGTCTTTCTGCCTCTTCTCTCTCAGGGCTTTACTTGATGATTACACCATGTGCCTCAAATTATTTATTTCTCTTTCTTGCATTTCAACAATGGATGGATTAGAGTACTACATTTTTAAACAGCAGACTCTTGAAATGCCAGAGGTCGGAATCGTTATGTGCTGCGACAAAAGACAGAGCCAAGAGCTAGAGAAGACTTGCACTAGAAGTCCAGGTGAGCTCTGGACATGGGCTTCAGCCCTGCACTTTGCTGGCTGCCTGGGTCTGGGTGGCCTGTGTGCATTCACCACTCACCTTACCCTACCACCTACCCAAGATAAAACAGTCCTTCCTGTCTCCTCTTTCTGGCAGAAGTGGCACCAGCTTTTGTTGTCTGGAGGAAAGGACCTAAGGGTAGAGACTTCCCAGCAGCCATCTACCCATGAGGACCTACCCCAATCCTTGTGGGACTTACAGAGCTATTTAGAGGTACCTAAGAGAAACACACAGTGAAGACTCAGAAGAGACATCGCTGTTTATTGACTACTTAGAGCAGGGGTCACAAAATATGGCCACCGGGCCAAATCTGGCCTGCCATTTGTTTTTGTAAATAAAGTTTTATTGGAACACAGTATACCCCTGCTTTTACATATTGTCTATGGCTGCTTTTGCCCTAAAATAGCAATGTTGAATAGTTGCTGCAGGAAACATGTGGTCCACAAAGCCTAAAATATTTACCATTTGGCCCCTTAAAGAAAATGTGTATTGACCTTGGGCTTAAAGGATATGGCTTAGAATATTTCCCTTGCCCTTGTCCCCCACCACACATACACACACTCACAGACACACACACACACACACACACACACACACACACACACTTTTCCTGTCCTCCCATCTTTGTACCATGACTTAACTTTGCTTTTAGTCTGGGTCTCTCTGTGTATCTCCTAATGCCTGTGTGTCCCTATCAGTCCTTACTTTTCTAACTCTGTCCCTCCCTGGGTTGGCTTTTCTCGACCCCTCCCTGCCTTAGCTGTTTCCATTAATAACTGATTATGTATAAACAAAGAGGTGTTGTTTTCTCATTTGTTGAACTTACTGAGGGACCTGCTCTAATTATGAAAGTGAATGAGTAGGAGCTTTGTGTTTCTCTAGGGGGAAAAAAAAGAAAGAAAGAAAATCTAATTGCTCCTTAGCTCTGTGGTCCTCAGTGTTTTCCCTTTGTGGTTTAGCATCCCACGGTAGAAAGGTTCCCCCTACACACATATCCCCTATAGCTTTAAAACCATCCTCAAAGAATGTCATTGTACACAGTCCCTAGTCCCAGTCACCTGAGAAACAGTCAGCAGTGACCCTGAGATATTCTAGCCCACATTTGTAATCCAAGTTAGGAGACATTAATTGGAAGCATGATTCTGTAATAGCTTTGTCTGGGAGGGTTTCAGTCACTTGAGAGGTTTTTCACAAGTGAGCAATTATAGGGTCACAGGAGAAATTTAGCAACAGTAGTTTCATTTATTATAGCACTCATCACAGTCTGACTTGTATGATAATCATGATGTTGCGAGCAAATTGAGAACTGAGAGTATATCTTACTTATTTGCAGAGCCGCACTATCCCAACATATCCAAGGACCTTGCCTGGCAGCCAGCACGTGGCGATAATGAGCTACCGTCAATTAGAGCTGCTTCTCTGTGCCAGGGATGTGTTCAGTGATTTATATTCACTTTCCTTCCTGACAACTACTTTGGCCAGGTAGAAGTCATTAGTCCCATTTGCATATGAGGAAACTGAAGTTTAGAAAAGTTAAGTAGCTTGCCCCAGGCCTTATCCTGCCATGGCAACCATGTCAGTGCTTTCTGATGGGAGTCTGGCTCAAGTCTCTGTCTTTGGGTCACCATGTCAAGTCTGCCTTTGATGGCCTGACACTGACCCTGCTTCCCCCCTCATACACACCCCCGTCTGTGGCCCAGCATCAGCTTTAGCCTGCACTTATCTCCTACCCCACAATCTTGTCACTCCTGGTCTGAATCCTCAGAGACATAGGTACCTCTGGGTCATTCAAACAGAGCTGCTCAGCATAGCACCACACCGCTGCCCTGGCAGAGGCTGTCATTGCATGGGGAGGTACAGGAACATGCCCTTTGTCTACATTTCAGGGAGAAGGAAAAGGAGTAGCTGGAGTATCCTCCTGGATAAGCATTCTGTGAGCACAGCCCTGTTAGGTTTTCCCAGCCCAGCTGACAACGATATGCTCCATTATAACTTGACCCATTCTTCTTTGATTTTTTTGGACAAGATGGACATCCCAGGGACATGACAAATTCCACCACTGAGAAAGCATCTCTGGGAAATATTCTGCTTCCCAGGGGTTAATCTCACTACTGCCCCCCATGCTCAGCCACCAAGCCCTCTGTGCCCTATATGAACATGACCCTGACAATGATGGCCCTGTATGTGTCCTTGGTATCTTCCCTACTCCCATCCCTGAAGTTCTGCCCAAGCAAGGTCACATGGAGTCCCAGGGTGTCTCTAGGATCACACCATGCAGGAGACTTATGGGCCCCCAGATGCTGGCAGCAGATATTTTTGCTATCTCCCACCCACCGCTGGCTTAGCTGTAGCCAACACTGGTGCATGCCCAGTCTCCAAGGTGTTCTTCCTTCAAAACTGGCAGAGAACACTGCCTGCTCTCACACCTGCCATCCCCATGCCCAGAGAATCTGAAAATGGTTTACTGCTCTCATCAATCTGCATTCTTACATTCCAGTAGCTCGTTTCAAGGTGATGTTGCTGCCAGGGCCAAGCACTTGGGGTTCTGGCTGCAGACCCTGGCTTCCATCATCAAGTGGATCTACCACAACCAGATACCAGCTACCAGCCCTCCCTTCCTCCACCTTTCCCACCCCTTCTCTAAAGAGGCAGAGAAACTGAAATTTGGAAGGAATTTCCAAATCACCTAATGCTGAGGTTTTAAACATAAAATCCATGGGTGGATTTCCAAGAGTTCGTGAGTCTCCTAAAATCATAGTGAAAAAACTACCTAAACACACACACACACACACACACACACACACACACACAGTTGTGTACTGTTTTTGGAGCAATGGTCCACAGTTTTCAATGGATTTTCAGAGAATAGCAAAAAAGAAAATAAAAGATCTAAGAATTAGCCATTTAATAAGGCCTCCTCATTTTGCAGATGCAAAAACTACGACCCCAAAACAAGTTGCAAAACTTGTGACTCACCAAACTTCTCCAGCTATCTTTCCCTTCTCTTTTTATTCTTATCTTTGAGGTCAAAAAGGAATGCAACAAGAGGGTGTATCCAAATCAGGGTCTGAGCAGAAGCTGTACCTTTCTGTAAGGAAGCTCCTGAATCCTAAAATATGTCCCAAATCTCACTGCTTTGTGGTCATTATAGTAGTCGATCCCTGATCCACTTGCTTATTGGACCCCCTGCCAAATGAAAGAAACTAAGTTCTCCTCTCTTGCGTCTCATGGGTGACCTCAAAGTGGGGATGGAGAATTCTCATATGTTATTTATACTGCTGTCTATGCATCTCCCTGCCTTCTGCTCCATCTATTACTCCTTCTTGGCTATTGTTGGAGTAACTCTCCTCTTTGTTTGAATTCTGCCTATATTTGCCCACTGCACTGTCAATGCTCCATTTGACCAAAAAAGCCCCAGGCCATCTCTCCTTTTCACTGCAGCCTCTCAGAGGTCCTCTCCATCCACCCCTCAATCTCCACCACCTAACAACTCCAGTACCAGTCTAACATCACTCTTCTATTCAGGTGGTCCATAATGACTGGAACTCAGCTCTGACGGTTTCGAGCTCTCCATGCCCACGTTCTATGTTCAGTGAGGTTGTCAAGTAGGGTGACCAACTGCCTTGGTTTGCCTAAGCCTAAACATCTTCCTGGGTCATGAGATTTCCAGGGCTCACACTGGGACAGTCCTAGGCAAATCGGGATGGTTGTTTACCCTGTGAGGTCAGACAGCAAGTGGCACAGCCAGCATGTAAACACAGGCCCATCCAGCTGCCAAACCTCTGTTCTTTCAAAGCAGCAGCCTGCAAAACACTGTATATGTGTTCAACACACAGAATAGAAACACATAAGAGAGACACTAACAGGAGACCTGCTTTCCTCTGAAGACCATGATATGAGGAGTAAGCCTCTTCTATAGGCTTGTAAGAATTAATTGATAAAGTTAATATATTACCTTAGGGCAACCAGATGTCCTGGTTTGCCTGGAACAGACTCGATTTACACCTGTTCTCTCAACATAATTATTAATAGCACTCTCTTTTTGGTCTCAAAAGTGTCCTAGATTGGACAATAAATCATATGGTCATCCTCACCATCATATCACAGAACCAGCTGATTAGGTTCTTGATTAATAGGGTCCTTCCCAGGACTATAACTAAAACCCAGCCTGGCTTCCCCTGCCATTGACAGTGCATGTTCACTTTGCAGACCAGTCACCCTGAAAAAGCAGCATTTTTCCAGCTCCATCTCTCTCAGCTGACTAGAGCTTGTGTAGCCAGAGGAGCTGGCCCTCCCCAGCTTCCAAGGAGAGCCAAGCCTGAGGAATCAGTCCTCAAACCACTTCAAAGAAGCAGACCAGGCATTAATTGGCACTCTGCAAAGATTTATGCACCATATATCATTATCTCCTGCTGAGAAACAAGACAGATATAGGGCATATGGCGGGTCCTTTAGAAAAAGGTGTCTTGACAGATCTTTGAACCTAAAATACCTTAAGTAATTGGGACACCCACTCAGGGACATGCAAGATAAATGACCTAGTTTGTAGAGTACCCATGCCCCTGGCTGCCCACCCCTCTCCCTCCTCCATTTCCTCCTCTTCCTCTTCCAGACCTCCTTAAGAGCCTCATATGGCCTCTCCTCGCTCATTAGTAGCTCCACAAAGAGACAAATTATGGCAGGGAGAAGAAGGGCATATTAGTCACTAGGAGGAGGCTGGATTGGAGAGGCGGTGGAAATGAATGACTTGAATGAAGTTTGAGTCAGCTGGTAGATTTCATTTATTAAGACTCCACCTGTTATCCCAAGTCCTCGAATGAGCAGGGACTAGAGCTTTGGAGGTACCATACCTATGTGTAAAATGCCTAGTGTGTGGCCCAGAACACAGTGGGTACTCAATAAATGGTGAGCAGCAGTGGTGTTAAAACCTGTCTGAGGTTAAGGGAGAAGCAATATTGGAAAAGTCCATTGTCCCCAGTACTGAGGGTCACCTGAGGCCCAGTTCAGCTCAGCTGCCTTATCTGAGTATTCAGAGCTGTGTCACACACACATCTTGGTTTTCCCCACATGCTCCCCTGCCACACACACTTCTGCCCTAGGAACTATAAACTCAACAGATAGCCTGAGGCAGGGATAGGAAAGAGCTGTCCCAGGGAGTCCCAATGTTGCACTCACTGCAGTTCAATAAATATTTTGGCCATAGGATACCGTGCACAGGATACAAAGATGACAGATCAGGACCCTGTCACAGTCTGCTGTGTCTCACGGTGAGATGGGAAACATATTCAAGTAAATCACCCATCTCCATCTGCTCTCAAAAACTAAATGATAAAAGTGAGCTCAGAGTGCTGTGGGAATGCAAGAGGCTGGGCAGTAGGCCTACTGAGTGGAGGTCAGGGATGACCTCCTGCAGGAATAGAACCCTGGATGAGGCTAAAAGCCTGTAGCAATGAACCACAGGAAGGGTAGCAAACCAAATACCAAGGCCCAGAGGTGGGGACTATTAAGGCCTTATGGAAAATCAACATTCTGCATATGTTTGAAAATTAACCTAACAGACATTCTTATTTTTTAACTTGTAAGATGTTTCCAAAGAGAAAAGCCCTTAGGCGCATTCCTGATTCTAAGAAAACCTTTTATACTGGTTGAGTTAATTATAATTCAATCAATAAGGTCATGGTCACAAGTTAATTATCACAAGGGTAGTGAATAAAATCCACTTCCTATAGCAATCATAAATTACAACTCTAAAGAAATAAATTCAGTGTTTTACAGTAAATGCTCTGACATTCTAAATGAATATTTTTTTCCAAGGTTACCAGTTACAAGTCAGCAGGCCTTAAGAGTATTGAACAAAACTTTTAATACAATAGGAAAGCTAGTCTTTGCCTCTTTCAGTAAATACTTATTAGAAACTCAACTTCATGACAAGATTCAAAGTAAGTACAGATTAGCTTAAATTTTTTGGTAACTGGCATATATTCACTAACCATCTTTCTGAATGAAGAACTGTAGTTTATCCACTGATTTGCATTTTTAAAAACACTTATATCAAGAGCGTCTCACCTTCTCAAAGTTCCTATTAAATTCTGTCCACTGGCAGAAACTTAATTTTAATCAAAGATGAATCAAAGATTTAGGGGACATACACTAATTTATTTCCACAATAATTTAAACAGGGCACACCTGCTCACTTACGTGGCCCTCTTCTTCCTCTTCTGTGAGGGAGATAGGCTAGATAATTGCCTGCCCCCTCCCTCCTTTCTAGAGGCTTGTGATGATCCAAGATGCCTTGGCATATGAACTTGAGCCGTGGCTATCTCCTTAACCCTGGTTATCTCCTTGCCTTATGCTAGGAGTGGGGAGAATGTCCTGTATCAATGCAGGCCCTCACAGAGAAACAGGGGACAATTCTATGAGCAGGAGGAATTCCAGAGAGCTATCCTCTTGACTCCCAGTGAAAAGCCACTAAGCAGCCCTCAGCAAATTCCTGCTCTAGACCCAGACTCCTCTCTCCCCACCATGGACTTATCCCTTCCTTCTACCTCCTCATCCTTGGCCCACTCCTGTGGCTGACAGCCTCCAACAAGCCTCCTCCCTACTGAGAGCTCCTCACTGCCCTGCTGCCTGTTTCTGCCTGTCCTGTGGTCTCTTTTCAGAGGTCTTCCAAGAGAACTAATTCCAGGGCGCCTGGGTCACTCAGTCAGTTGGGTGTCTGACGCTTGATTTTGACTTGGGCCATGATCCCAGGAGCATGGGACCAAGACCTGCATCGGACTCCACACTAGTGTGGAACATGCTTGGGATTCTCTCTCCCTCTCTCTCTTTCTCTCTCCCTCTGCCGCTGTCCCCCACTCTCGCTCTCTCTCTCAAATTAAAAAAAAAATTTTTTTTTAATAAAAAGAACTAACCAAATCCCCAGTCCTATCCCTTGAGTTCCCAGATGTATGAGCACAGTTCTACCCAGTGCCCATATATTGGAGCCTTTAGTCTTAGAATATGGGGCACAACAAGCTGGTGTGTTCCCAATGCCACCCTCACCACTCACATCTGTGTGGAACTGGGAGCCTGTGCCAAGATGTGATTTGTTTTCATAGTTCAGAGCCTGAAGGAGTCTGCAAGCCCAGGGAAACCTCCCGGTAAGAGGAGATTCACTTCTCCGCACCTCTTCCATAGGCCTTTACCCCTTGGCCAATGAAATCTTTCTAAGGCCACTGAGGTCATTTTCTAAACTGAAGACACAGGGACCCAGAAAAAGTTTTAGAAATGAAAAATAAAAAATAACATGGGCAAAATGGAGGAGAAATAGGTAGATACAACATGGATCACAGCAACAGTGAAAATGACAACTGGGGAAACATGCTACAAAGAAAGACAGAGAAAGACACCACAACCCGAAGAGCACAGCGGTTGGGGGATTTTAACAAGAGAAGCCAAGCCAGGCAACCCAGAGCCACACTGAAGGCTGGACACCAACTCCCATACTATCAGGCTTAAAAGCTGACTATGGGGACTGAAGATGTTTTTACCAAGATCAGAACAAAAACACTGCAAATGACGCTGGCTTTGAGCAAGCCTACAACCTGTCCCAGGGCCAACTTCATTACCATCCCGAGTGGTTCATGCAAACAATTCTTAGTCACTGGCGGACTCAGAGGTGTCTCGTGCTCCCATGGGCATGTTCCTATAGGAAAACTATCCTTATTAGAGGAGATCATCATCAGATCGGAGACAAGTTTGTGCTGTGTGGAAGATACAGCATAATCTTACTCTCAGTTGTGTCTTCTGTTCTGCACAAGGAAGGATCAGAGGTGAAATAACAATTTAGAAACCATCTAAGGAATGGAAACTACATGCAGAGGGAAAGGTGTTGTGTGTGCTGGGCAAACAAGCAGAACGCTTACACCTCCTGGAAACTGGGCCACTTTTGGAGCTGTAACCAGCAGGGCAGGCAAGAGCGTGGGCCTGAACACAAAGCCAAGCTGGCATGTGGTGAGACATTGGTGCTCTAACTAGCTGGACAATGAATATACAGCCTTCCTCACCAGTTCTACAGGAGATAATCACTCTCCTCATACTTCACTACCCCACAAAACTTTTTTTTTTTTTGTCTCTTCTTTGAGGCAGTGGTTCCCAACCTGTGTCATCATGTATCATTAAGCACTGTCCATTATCAGCAGAGTAGAAAGTATTTTGCTACTCATAGTGAAACACAGACTGTATGTGTTTTCTTAAAATATTGTGGTTATTTCTACAGTAACATTGTACTCCTTTGCTATATTAATCAGCTTTTGTTTTTGGAAAAGACAAAAATGTAACTCAAACTAGCTTAGGTTAAAAGGAGGATTTTATTGGAAAGTTATTGAATATACAATTATCATGTAACTTATCCCCAAACTTAATGACTTAAAACAACCATTTTGTCATACTCATGAATTAGGTGGGTCAGGAATTTGGACAGGGCATAGGGGAATGGCTCTGTTCCATGATGTCTGAGGCATCAGCTGGGAGGACCCAATGGCTGGGAATGACTAGATGGTTGGGGGGCTAGAATTATCTAGAGATTTATTCACTCACATGCCTGGGTGGCTGAGGTTACTTGTCTTCTAGGACCTAGGCTGAGCCTGTCAACCAGAGCATCTACACGTGGTCTTTCCATGTAGCCTAAGCTTCCTCACAAAATAGCAGTCTCATGGTAATGGAACTTCTCACATGGTGGCTAAAGGCCCCAGTGCAATTGTTCCAGCCAACAAGGTTGAAGTTGTATCACCGTTCATGACCTACCCCTGGAAGACACAATGCCTCATCTACTGTCCTCTTGGTTATAAGCAGGTCACAAGCCCACTCAAATTCAAGGAGAGGAGAAATATACCCTATCTCTCAGTGGAAAGAGTGTCAGAATAATTTTCAGACGTGTTTTTACACCACCACACTGGGCTATTTTATTTAACTATGGGGAGTAAACACTGCCAGGACTCTGCTTCTTCTTGTATGCTGAATTCCATGGTTTTCTTTTCTCTTGCTGCAGACTGGCTTCATCCAGAGAGCAGAGAGGGTGATACCTAGAATCAAATTGCACAGATGTGGCCCCTGAAGGCCGCTCTTTATTTCATCAGGCCATTCCCAGAAGGGAGATAATGACCGTAAGAGAAGCAGCATCCCCGAGTGGTCTCTGCACCATTTGTGGGCCAGTGTATTCTCCTAAGTGCAAAAACAATAGTCGACTGATAGCCAGCTACTATGGAATTACCCATATGCTAGCCCACCTTATACATGTCCAGGTAATATGCCAGTGCTGAGAGAAAGAAAAGGAAAGAAGTTTAAATCCTTTTTGGCACTGAGTTTTACACCCTGAATTGTAATTGTGTCTCTGTCATTTCCTTCTCTACACCTTGAGTGTCTTGAGATCGTGTGGCATTGGAATTCAATATATACTTGACTAGTTAATGAATAAATGAGTATTCTGAGTGAATATAAACCAATTACTATTTAGCATGATTAAAAAACTCAAGTTATCTAGACAGTGAATGTGTTTAGGGTTAGATAAAAAGACATCAACATATACCTAAACATTTAGTATATTTCTTTAATATCACTTACAATGGTATTTTCTTTAGTAATTAAAAATTTAAGTGAATAATTTGTGGTTAATATATTCATTTAAGTTTACTTTTGAAAAAACACATGCAACTCAGCTGCAACTAAGGACAACCCCTGATGTTATTGATGTGATCAGCCACTGCCTTATTTCCTCTCAGAAGGGAAGGGAAGTCCTCTCTGGAGAGAGAGAGGACATTCATCAGGACCCTGCAGTCTATTACAAATAATTAAACATAAATGAATTCTAAAATCAGAAAATAGAATATCTCAAGGTAAAAAACATATTAGATCACTTTATCAGAGATTGAACACAGCAGAAGTATTACTGAACTCAAAGATAAAGAGGTAGGAAATTAAACTAAAGCTTGATGAGATAAAGAAAACACAGGCTTCGGAAGCTGGAATACAGGTCAATAGAAAATCCATAAGTACATAAAGGGAAAAAATAGGAAGATACAGAAAAGACCATCAGAGAAATGTGAAAAATGATGAAAATAGGACAAAGCAATATGAGAAGAAATAATGACCAAAATTTTTCCAAAGTAATGAAAAGAAAACAACACAGATTCTAAATACTCCACTAACCCTTAAAAGGAAAAAATCCAAGGAAAAATACAGCAAGGCCCCTCTTAGCAAGATGGCTGAAAACAGAAAAAAAAGCAAAAGAGTATCTTAAGAATGGCCTGAAACATTACCTTCAAAGGAGAAATGAATAGATGGACATCTGATTTTGTAACAAAAATGATAAAAGCTGGAAGAACAATGGACTGATTTTCAATTACGCCAGAAGTAAAGCAAATGAACAATGGCCAACCTAGAATTCTAAACACTAAGAAAATATCCTTGAAAAATTAATATGAAATAGTGAGTAGAATCAAAGCTATTAAGCCTGGCTTAAAAGAAATAGTAAAGGGATTTCTTCTACAAAAGTCAGAAAGGGGGTAAAATGACCCTAAACTGCTGAAGCAAAGTATAAACCTCTCTGAAAAGAACACACTATTAGCCCAGGTAGCAATGTTAGAGCCCTACATATGGCTTAGTTGGTTAAGCATCAACTCTTGATCTCAGCTCATGATCTCATGGTTCATGGGTTCAAGTCCCACATCAGGTTCTATGCTGATGGTGTGGTGCCTGCCTGGGATTCTCTCTCTCTCTCTCTCTCTCTCTCTCCCTCCCTCCTTCACTCCCTCTCTCCCTCTACCTCTGCTCCTCCACCACACTCATATTCTCTCTCTCTCTCTCTCTCTCAAGAACTTTAAATAAATAAAAAACAGTAGAATTAGATAAGCTAGTAATATAGATAAAAGAGCCATGGCTATAGACTTGTAGAATAAACATGTTAAAAACAATAAAAAATGCAACTTTTAAGGAAAGATAAAAACAAGACACTAAAAATACTAAATTTTTATAACTAAAATGGAAATGAAAAATGTCATTTAACAGTTTTAAAATGGATTAAATAACAAATGAGACATAGAGAGAATTAGTTAACTGGAAGATAACTCTAGAGAAATCACCCAGAACAGTACAGAGGAGCTGACAAGTGGAAATATAAGAGAAATGGAGATAAAATGAGAATTCCTAATGAAGGGGTAAGTAGAATAGCATACCTGAAAAGAGAGAGAATAGGAAAAGCAATACTCAAAGAGATCATGACCAGTTCTAGAACTGGTAAAACACATTAAACCTCAGATCTAGGAAACAATTTATCTCAAGCAAAATTTTAAAAAATGAACCTACATGCAGACACATCAAAGGGAAAGTGTAGAACAAAAGAAATAAAGTTCTTAAGACAATTAGAGAGAAAAGACAGGTTATTTTAAAGAAGCAAAAGTATGCTGACATTTCCCAAAGTCAGAAACAATACAATAGTATGTTCAAGGTGCTAGAGAAAAAATAACTATCAATCTAACATTTTGGTCTATGTTAAATTCTGTCAACGCCCTTGAGCCAAAGACCTCTGGGAGTATATTTGCAGTTGAGCACACTGGGTTTATTACTTGTTGCAGTGAGGGGGAACCATAGTGTTTCAATAAGAGGGTGCTGGAAATAATCTCTTACAGGATTTAGCATTTGGTTGGGTAATCTTCAGGAGGATCTAAGGAACCAGAGGATTCTTTCTGGATGAGGGGTTATCAGAAAGTGAGCAATTCTATAATTAGATAATTATAGATAATTCTATAATCTCAATAATTCTATAATCTCAATAATTATCTCAGCAAGAGAGTGGGATATTTGGTGTTCTAAGGAGTGACCTTGTCTGAATGGAGATTCAGTAGAGACAGTTTATGTCCAACAAGAGAAAAACATGGCTTAGCTGTAAGCATCAGATCTGTCTGTAATAATACGGAGGCCTGACTGTGAAGTTGGATCAGTCCCAGATGTCAGGAGCTGGGTTTTTTTTTTTTTCTTTCTCAACTTCCATTCACAAATGAGGGTGAAATAAATAAGGATGAAGTAGAGAGTTTGACATTCACAGTCCCTCACTGAAGGTAATTCTAAAGGGTATAACTTCGGGAAGAAGGAAATTGAACCCAGAAGGAATTGGATATAAGAGAATAGCAAGCAAAGGAATTGGTAAGCATGGTTATAAATCAAAACTCACATTAACAGTATGAAGCAATAACAACAAGTAATGGGAGGAGTTATAAATAAGGTTGAATCACAATATCAAACAATATATAAAATCAGGGGGAATAGCAGGCCAAGCATTCTATAATCCTTGTATTAAGGAAGAAAGTAGCAATTCTGATGAACTATGAGGCTTTGTTAAGGTAATAATGCATGTTAAAACTTAAGAGTAACCACCAAAAACACAGAAATAGACAATTTGAATTTGGTGGGAGAAGGAATGAAAAAAATAATACTAAATAAGAAAAGAAAGGGGAGACAATGATGCCAAGAAAAAAGTGGATACATGGTATGTAAAAATAAATCCAAATATATCAGTAATGACTACAGATGTAATCAGATTAAATTTACTGGTTAAGGGGCAAAACAATACCAAAGTGGATTTTTTAAATGAGTTCTGTGCTTTTTGAAGTGGCACATAAAACATAAGGACAAGAAGTTGAAAGTTGTTAAAAGGACAGAAATAAGCAAATGTCATACTAACAAAAGAAAGCTTATTTCTCTCTACAACCATCAATCTCAGAGATTCCCCCTACTGTCTCCTCACCGCCCCCCACTGCCTACCACCTCATTTTATTGTTTAATTCAAAGCAGTTCTTTTTATCCATCATAGCATGCCCTCAGATGGCCTCCCTAGCCCCTTTTATACTATGACCTTTCAATTCCAGAAACAATCACCAACAAATTCCCAGTCTCTTAAAAAAGAAAATATTATTGTTTGGAACAGAGGAAGGTTTAAGTCATTAGAAATATGGATAAGTGTCTCACGAACTGAAGAAGTCTACTATCACAGACTATGAATCTGGAGTTCTCTCTTGTGCAACAAAAGAGCAAATTCAAAATTTAATATGAGTTTTCTCTAAATGTCGAGGAGACAAGAGCCCAGAACAAGGGTTTCATCTCTGTATTTATTGAGCTCCCAAGGTATTACTCACGTGGTGAACATGAAGAAAACAAGACCTTACCCACGTGGTGAACGTGAAGAAAACAATCAGATAGTAATCATTAACTTGTGTGTGTAAGACGCAAAGGGTTGGGGGGTTGGGGGGGGAGATGTAGAGTTTGTGATTAAGGTACACTGGAGCCAGATGGAAAGTAATTTCCTGCAGGTGATATAACAAGTTACTCATGATCCTATCTAGCTAGCTAACTTCAGGTGCTTTTGACCTGTGGTGATGGCTTTCCACCCTAAGCTTTTTTTCTAACCCATTTATGTAAGTAGAACCTATTTCCCCACAGTCTGCAACTTTGTCAGATGTTCATAGCAATATCATTAAGTCATCAAGAAAAGCTTAAATGATGCAAAGCTTCCCATCGGAGGAATTCCATGTTGGACAAGAATGGGCTGGCAATATTTCATAATTCCTGTTCCACAATTCCATACTGGAAAGGAATGAGCCTGTCATGCTTATTCGCTGGATAGGATCAAGACAAGAGAGGCATGGACCCAGCAGTATTATGGGGCAGCAGCTGGAAGCCGTCAGTCCCTGCAGGAAGTTCACAAGAAGGAAATCTGAATGGTGTGTCCCATGGCCACTATAGTTCATGACTGACACCACTCCATGGTCCCTCTGTTCTCTATAAGAAAAAACTTAGAAGAGAGAGGTTAGTGGGATGAACCATAGCCCCCAACATTGCAGTCGATCTCAGGGCCACCACTGGTACTCATCTTCTCCCTTCTACACTATGTATTCCGGTGTCTCCTCATCCTCATTATTGTCCTGGCAAGCCATGGTGGCTCACACATGACCCAAACCTTCATTCTGAACAGGGCTGAACAAACCAGTAGTAGTGATACCCTTTTCAAGCTGGAGTTGCTTCACACATTCATTCACTGAGAAGTACCAGAAAGCACCTCATCAGATCATCTGGATTCTACAGGCAGTGCCTCCTGCCAGCATGTAACAGCCCCCTCTGCTGATCAGAGCCAACGACCCCAGCCAACAGACCCCTCTTACTGCCTGTCTGCTGGTCCTGTGGTACAAAAAAGTCCAGGGTGCTCTTGCCACAGTATAACCTATAGTTTAATGAGACCCTTACTCCATGCCCTGACAAAAACTTAACTCCTCTGGCGATAAAGACTCCAATTCTCAGTGCCCATAGTTCCAGGCACCAGAAGCAGAAAATCCCCAAGGGGTCATCGAGAGTGATTGTGAGTGGAGCCACGCCTGCTTTCATGCCTTGGTTCCTGAACTCAGCATCTTTCCTATTGAGGACACAGCACCATACAGAGGTCTCTGATTTAATATATATGCTGCATCCTGAAGGAGGGCATCCCCATGATCTAGTCTGCTAACTGCATTTATAGATGCAGAGCTGATCACTCATCTATGTTCCCTGGAGCAGGCTCTCTTGAAGGAGATCCAAGTGTCACACCCCCATGACCACCACCACCAAGGAAGGGCCACATAGAGATTTAGAGTAGTTCGTAGGCAAACACCTAAAATCTACTTCCACAGGTTTTCCAATTATCTCTGGTATTTGCATGACAAATTACCCCAAAACTTGGTGGCTTGAAACAAGCAATATTTTAGTATATCTAATGATTTTTTAAACTTCTTTTAATGTTTTATTTATTTTTGAGAGAGAGAGAGTGTGAGCAGAGGAGGGTCAGAGAGAGAGGGAGACACAGAATCCGAAGCAGGCCCCAGGCTCTGAGCTAGCTGTCAGCACAGAGCCTGATGTGGGGCTCGACCCACAAACAGTGAGATCATGACCTGCACCGAAGTCGGACACTCAACTGACTGAACCACCCAGGCGCCCCAGTATATCTAATGATTTTGAAGGTTAGGGATCTGGGCAAGGTTTGCTGAGTGATCCTTCCATTGCACAAGGCTGTGACAGGTCACTGAGTGGTGTCAGCTGATGAAGGTTCTGGAGGGCCTGAGACAGTTTACCTCACAAGCCCTGGCACCCTGGTGTGGATGGCTGGAAAGCTGGGCTCCATCAGGACTGCTGACCTGAGGTGCTACACGTGGCCAGTCCTGCAGGTGCTCTGGAGTAGTAAACTCTTAGGTGGTGGCTCAGGACTCCAGTGAACATGGCAGAAGCTACATGGCCTTTTCGGAGCCAGCCTCACAAGTCACAGAGCACGTCTACCACTGTACTCTATAAGTCAAAGCAGCGAGACTAAAGAGGGAGGGAACAGGGGCGCCTGGGTGGCTTAGTCGGTTAAGCATCCGACTTTCGCTTAGGTCATGATCTCGCGGTTCGTGGGTTCGAGCCCCGAGTCGGGCTCTGTGCTGACTGCCAGCTCAGAGCCTGGAGCCTGTTTCAGTCTGTGACTCCCTCTCTCTCTGACTCTCCCCTGCTCACGCTGTCTCTCTCTCTCTCCTAGAAATAAATAAAAAATATTAAAAAAAAAAGAGGGAGGGAACATGGAACCCACGTTTCAAGGAGAAGAGGGTCAAAAAGTTTGTGACCCATAACAGGACTAAAATTTCAGTTAGCTAGAATAATTTCTTCCTCAGAACACCCCAGTTTCCAACACTGCCAGGAATACAGTGCGGCACAATAATTTACAATACTGATAATGGCACTCAAGAAGATAAAAAAATAATCTGCTCAATGAAAGCATGGATAAATGTTTATTACAATCTGGAAGAAATGAACTAGCTGGAGACACTGAAGCCTGCCCCTTTCATGACAAGAAACCCCTCCTCCCCTTCTCCTGGTGCCTGAGTGAAGGAAAGACTGTCCTATCTGGCATCACCTTGACACACCCCTGCCCTGTCAGGGCCCGAGCCTCTTCTGTGGTTGTGTGCACAACCCAGACACAGCACAGTGTGAGCTTCTGACTCCCAGTCGCCTCTCAGGAGAGTGTATAGTTCTCAGGTACTCGAGCTGTTGTTTTCGAATTATTCAAATTGGTATTATTTTAATAACTTGAGTAATTACTTAAGTTATTATTTATTATTCTCAGGAGATAGGTCCTAAATCCCAAGAGGCAGTTTGAAGATGGGGGTGGGGAATGTTCTGGATGTCACAATGAGTGGGAGGCACTCCCAGCATTTGGTGTAGAGCTGGGTGACTAACTGTCCTGCAATGCCTGGGACAGTCCTGCACAAGGAAGGGCTGCTTTGCCTGAAAGGCTAACGACGCGGTCTTGGAGAAGTACCCTGTGATGTCCCACAAAGTTCTCCTCACGGCAGGGCAGCAGGATTGCTGTGGGGAGATGAGAAACTCAAAATCAGCCAATTGACAGGTTTTTCCACCTTCAGTTCTGCTTGTGGTTGACAGCATTTGGGGAGTACGTGTTCCACGTTATCATTTCTTCCCCTTCCCCTTTTCATCTGTACCTGAATATGCATGATCTATCTGAATGTGCGTGAAAAAACTCACAGGCCTTGCACATCTGAACTTGTCTTCACGTTGCCCTTATACTTGAATGTAGCTAAGTTGCACGTGTGCTCCTCCAGAAGCCAACCCGGATATAAAGATTGGCGTATAGTTAAGTTACTTGCCAGGTGATCCTCACCAGGAGGAATGAGGGTGGAGCCACTCAGGGAAGGGAGGGAAGCCTATATAAGGGTGTGTTAGGCAGGAAGGTCCTGGAGTCCGAAGCTTTACTCTGCTGGGGTCCCTTCATAACTGTAGATATTACTCCTCTGAAGAACACTGGGCTGGGTGTTTTTCTACCAGCTCTCATCACCAAATGATGGGGAGGTGGAGGGTTGTCCCCAGGAAGCATTAACTCCTCTCACTCCTGAGGGAGAGCATCGGGGTAGCCATCAGGGAACATCCTGGGGCAAAAAAGAAAAACTCACAACTTGAGCTTGCAAAGGGAGGCTGTTAGAAGTGCAGTGAGCTTGCAGAGAAATGTCCACTGCGGCCTCCGGAGGAGGGTGGGGAATTAGAGGTGGGCTGGGAGACGATGTGACTATAGCCATTTTTTTTTTATATATTTTTATTTCTAGTAGAGAGAGAGAGAGAGGGAGGGAGTCACAGGCTGAAACAGGCTCCAGGCTCTGAGCTGGCAGTCAGCACAGAGCCCGACGCGGGGCTCGAACCCACCAACCGCGAGATCATGACCCAAGCGAAAGTCAGCCGCTTAACCGACTAAGCCACCCAGGCGCCCCGATGTGACTATAGCCATCTGCACAGCATAGAGCTGTAATTTCAAAATGATTTCTCCTATAAAACTAGACGATAGCATTGGTTTTGAGCTTCCAAGATAGCAAAGAAATGTAACTCCCACCTGAATCCTGTTTCTTTATAGGGAAGCTGTTCTTTTTCTCTCCAGAAGCTTTCAGTATTTTTTTTTTAACTTTTCAGTGTTGTATGTGTGTGTGTGTGTGTGAAAGAGACCGCACGGTGGGGGAGGGTCAGAAAGAGAGGGAGACACAGAATCTGAAGCAGGATCCAGGCTCTGAGCTGTCAGCACAGAGTCTGATGTGAGGTTCTAACTTGTGAACCACGAGGTCATGACCTGAGCCGAAGTCAGACGCTTAACTGATGGAGTCACTCAGGCTCCCCTTTTAGTATTTTATTCTTGATATCCTACAACTTCACCAGTATGTATCAAGTTGTGAATTTTTGGTTGTTCATTTTGCCTCTTTGTGAGCCCTTGTAATCTCAAAATTTGTGGGTTTTTTCAGTTTTCATATTGTCTTTTAATTTCTTCCATGCTCCCTGGTCTTTCTTCCTTGTTTATTCTTTTTTTCACTCTAATTCGTGAATTCTCTGTGTCCATTCTGCTCTTCACATTAAATTTTCAAAAATAGATGGTGATCATGGAATCTGAATTCTTTTTCATATTTGTTCTTAATTGATGGTGTACTAGCCCCTCATATTTGTAATTATGTTAAAGCTTTTTCTCCTCCATAGATGTTATTTTATTGACTCCTGTTCTTTTTAAATGCTTGTTTTCCTTAAATGTTTGGACATTCTTAACTACTGTTTGCACTCGAATTTGAAACTCCTGTTTGCCTGAGTATGTTAAATACTGATTCCAGCTGCCTTGGGTGACTTGGAGCGACAAACAGGGAGTCCAGGAGAGGGAGGAAGGGGACAGGAATTGCAAGCTAGTAGATTGCTCACCTTCTGAGAATGTAGGGCTCTCCCACCCCCAGGAATACAAGTCTCCTGGAGTCCTTTCTCTCCTTCTCTGGCTCAATTGCCCATCTGACTTTCCTGGGTCGGGACTCCTGCTTCAAGACCGCCATGTTCAGAGTGAACTCTAGCAGGAAATGAATGAATCGAGCACTCTTTTTTCCTTTTTTCCTTAGATGTCTGGGGTAACTTCCAGCTCTGTTCTGCCTTTCTGGGTTATCTCCCTTTCTGCAGGTTTTCCCCTACATCTAAGCATCACCCATGCTCTCTGCCCCTCAGGTGTGGGGAAGGAAGGGAGCCTGGTTGACTCAGCTGTTCCAAATACAAAATTTTATTAATTACCCTGATATTTTCCCTGAAGCCCCTTCTGATCTATTTGTTGACTCTGAACTTTAAATATTTCTAGAATTCCTATTACTTTCACAGTAGTTTTCTATGGTCTATGTTGCGGGCTGTGGCTTTTTCCTGCCCTTCTGTTTCTGCAGGCTGATCCCATCTGCTTTCTATCGCCCAGGAATTTTATAAAATCTGTCCAGGGATAGATCCCTTTCCTATTTCACAGTGCCGTGGTGAATTCCTTTACCACCTCCTCTTTTCGTCCATATATCTTATTAACCCTCATGATGATTCGATGACAGAGGGATTTATTACCTTATTTTTCAGAAGTAAAACTTGAGTTCAGACAGGCTGACTTCTCCAAGCCGTCGCAGCTAGAATGTTGCTGTGCCGGCACCGGGACCCTGATTCCTCAGACTCCTGTGGGGTAGTACGAGTATTCTCTCCACTTGTCAAGGACCTTCTCCATATTAGCCTCCTAGTTCCCTGCCCCTGGGGCCTGAGAGCTGCTTGAGGGCCCTCTGTGTGTTCTCTGCAGCACCTGCACGGTACAGACAGCACAGACACCAAGAGCGCAAGTCGCTGGCAACTTGCCCAAGGTCACATGACTACAAAGTGGCAGGCCAAGATTTGAACCCAGAAAGTCTGAACTCCAAGACTGGCCTCTAAAGCTATCTTCCACTCAGATCTGAGGTGTCACTCCCCAGCTTCTTCCCAGTACCCTCTTTCTGGGAGGAAGGCTTATCCCCAGACTAAGCCAATTTATGCCTCAGAAAGACTGCCCTTAGGGGGCTTCCACTGCTGTGTTTCATTACAAGCATCATGACAGTGTTTGACTCTTAAAACCAAGACCAAGTATTACTTTGATGAAACAAAAGAGAAACAATTAGAAATAGGAGCTGTCAGCTGTCAACAAACTACATAGACCCACTAGACAAGGGGAACATCCCGAGTAGTAGAGGCCATGTGTGAGTGGGGAAGGGAGGAGAATATGGACAAGGCAAGACCAGCCTAGGGGGAGGCAAGAAGCTGTGGTTTGTGATCTGCCACTAATGACAGTGTCACCTTTGCAAGTAGACCTCTGGGGGATTCACTTCTGTTTGTAAAATAAAGTCATTCCTCAGGTGCCTGTAACACTAATATTCAAAGAATCTAAACAAATGATTCACCTCTGTCACAACTAAAAATTTGTAAGTGTTGCTAGCCTCTCTACTTACCCTTTTCTTTCAGAGCTCTGAGCACTTCTCCAATCACCCCCCCCACCTCATTTTTCTGCACCTCAGCCTTCTGCCCTCTCCCCCACAAGCCCAGGCACAGCTTTCTTGTGTAAGCATCCTTGTATTTTTTACCTCCAAGTCCTTCCCTGTCTCCGGGTGCACCATCCCCTTTCTGACCACACACCCACCCGCACTTCCCACACACCCATTTGGGGTTAGACCAGTTATATTTGTTATTTTAAGACTGTTTAGGTAAAATTTCCTCCAGGAAGACCCAATCCCCTTCCTCAGGCTGAGCAAGACACTCGCCCTTTGTGCTTCTCTCTGCCGCTCGGTGGCAGCCAATGGTATACTGCAGAACAAATCTAATTTAAACCTAATATCCAGACAACGTTAGCTCTGTTTTCACAGATGTGGAAACTAAGACTCAGCAAGACTGAGGAACCCACAAAAACACTGCCGGGAGTCAAACCTGGTGTGTGTGCCAGGCCACCTTTGTTAACATCCACCTCATAAATTTGGGGCACATTTGGGATGATGCCCCCAAACCTGAAGCTGGGGTGGCACACTTAGGCCAGTGCACAGGTCATGGCAGCTAGAACAAAGCCAAGCTGGGCGACTGATGCAGGGAGTACCTCAGGCCACTGTCCCACCTTGAGTGCATGTGAGTCCCACTTCCTGGGCACTGAGCTCATGTGTGTGACTGGTTTCCAAGCCTCCAGGCAAAGTGGGGTACACAGACATCTGGGGTTCTGGGGTGTTCCTTGTTTCTTCCTGTGAGTATTAAGGTGCTGAGTCACTTAGGGATATGGACCTCACAGGTGGTCTTTGGGGATGAACTAGTGACTGGTCTGGATGCCATGTTGGTCTGGAGGCTGGTCGAGTCCCACTGGAGCCTCTCCCACTTGGAGGCACCAAATATGAATCAATACGGTCAGACCAGAATTGAACTGCTTTCAGCCAAATACTACTATAACACACATAGAGCAAAAAGTAACTATAAAAAGCTTTTTCCAATAAATTATGAAGATAGAAACCACAAAATAAGGACAAATTTCTAAGGACACGATTAGGCTAAAGTTTTAGAGCAATTTTCATAATATTCATAAATAAATTTATATAGACTTAATTTTTTAATGTTCCAAAATCTTTTTAATAAAATTGGCAACATAATTTTTTAAAAATTCTTTTAGAGAGCAAGTGCTCAGGCCAAGGAGCGGGTCAGAGGGAGGGGGAGAGAGAATTCCAAGCAGGCTCCACACTCAGCATGGAGCTGATGTGGGGCTCAATCTCTCGACAGTGAGATCATGACCAGAGCCAAAATCAAGAGTCAGACACATAACTGACTGAGCCACCCAGGCGCCCTGGCAACTTAAGTTTTAAACTTTGATGGCAACCTAATATACAAACTCCAATCCACAAGCAGCATTTCTTCTTCCTCAAGGAAACTTGTTTTGCTCTTTCAACTGATTGGGAGAACTTTCAACTGATTGGAAGAGGCCCACTCAGATCATTAAGGATAATCTCCTTGAAGTCAACTGATTATAGATGTTAACCATATCCTCAAAACACCTTTGTAGCAAAAACTATATTAATTTAATCAAATAACTAGGTACTATAGCCTCACCAAATCGACACTTAAAATGAACCATTAGGTTTGAGGAAGGGAAGCTGGGTTGGAGGAAGGGAAGTATATCCTAAGCAAAGGAATGGTGTGGATAAAGACACCAGAGAAGCACCAGAACTCTGTATGTGCTGGGGTGGGGGTAGTGGTATGTGTCTGAGTGTGTGTGTGTGTGTGTGTGTGCGCACGTGCACTGCTAGAAGAACAGAGGGATACAGAAGATGACTCTACAGAGGTGGGCAAGTAGAACCAGATTACAGAGTCTTTGCCTGCCGTGCTGAGGAGCGTTACCTTACACCATGACCCAAATTGATCATCAGACTCCTCTAGAATCTCGTAGGCACCATTTTTGAAAACAAGGATTCTTTGGCCCCCTCCCAAACCCAGTTAATCAGATTAAGCCAGGAGTTTGTTTTATTAGAAAGCCTCCTTTTGTCCTTGATTCTGACCACCAAGTTTGAGAATCCCTTCTTTAGGTGACGGAAGCCATATTAGTGTTAAATGACAAGATCCAAATTGTGTCCTTTAACTTTCTTCCTGGTTTAAGTGTTAGTAATTTTCACATGAATAGGATAGCTTTTCCACGGTGGCTCCAAACACTAACACAGGTAGAATGTGCCTAGGAAAAACTTGGCTGAGATCCTCCCCAGTATGCTTATCTTTGCAGACACATCCTAATTGGGATCAGAAGGGCCAGGGAGCTGAGAGGCAGAGGGATGGAGTTCTCTGTCACTGTCAGCTCCATTTCCATGGAGATCTATTCACTCATCAAGCACTTATTTAAGGCTTACAGAGTACCCAGTCCATGCCAAGCTCAGTGGGGGACAGAAAGACAGCTGAAGCCAGCTTACAATTTTGCAGACACATGTATCTGAAACACACAGTTTTGAAAAGAGAAGAACACAGAGCTCTTTTAAGGCAATATTTAAGACAAGCGTGAAGCAAGATGGTACAGACACAAAGCATAAAAGTCAAAGACCTGGGCTTGTTTAACAAGGCAACTCACACAAAGTGCCTAATACATACCTGGCACATAGGCAGCATTAAATGAAAGTCTGTGCCTTGCCTTCCTAAGTTATTTAATGCCAACACTCCCTTTTCAGCAGTCCTAGTCTTTGGGGTCCTGGAATAAATTTTAAAAAGGAGAAGCATGTCTGACTTCTAGAATCATAGGAGACTTTATTCATATTATGGTGTTCACCTGGTTGACGGAGATGACAGAGCACTGGTTGTATGTAGCTGAGCTCCAAATTAAGCATTACAAATAAGGCTTCCATAAGAACTAGAAAATCTCTTTCCTAGAGACCACATCGGTCAGTCCTCTCTCAATTAAGATCCCTTCAAGCACACCGAGGGAAACTCTAGGCTCCTCCCCACCACATCCACTCCAAAGAAAAGTGTTTTTCTGGGGGAGACCCTCCTTGTCTGTGAGGCTTCAATACCTTGTGATGCTCAATCAATCCTAGAGCTCTTTAATTACCCCTCACATCCAGACTCCCATCTATCTGCAGGTCCACTAGAAGAAAAGTAACCCTTTCTCAGAAAAGAGGCTACAGTGTATCCAAAGATGGATTTTAACCTGATAATAAGGTGCAGGAACTCAGGATGGAAGTTGGTTTGACCCTGCAGCAGCTCTGACCCCAGACACATCCAGCCCCAGGGCTGCTCTCCCAACTCTAAGGAAACATTCTCAAAACAGAGGTCCTGAGCCACGAAGTGTCCCAATGGTTTATCTCTGAATTTCCCCATCTTGTGCAGAAGGTGTAGACCTACCCTCTTCACCCCCAACCCTTAGTCCTACCACCGCATAGTAGGAAGACTTCACTCTTCTGTTGTTGGGTAGACCAAGTATCACCTTCTCAGCCAACTGGTTTGTAGGTCTGTGACCGGTACTGGCCCTCCTCTGGCCATGCTCACATTCACCCACTCATCTACATAGTTGTGATTCTCTGAGGGCCCCACACAGTGAGTCTGAACTAACAGAAAAGATCTTCCAGTCCAAGGACTAAATTACAGGACTATAAATCAGGAAATGATGTCAGCTAAAATCTGATACCTGGGAGCAGAAGAGAATAAAATCTTGATGAAGTTAAAATCTTGACAAATAAATTCTAGATCGTTACTCATAGAGAGATACATCTTGAAACAAGGAGAATTCTCCTAGTATAAGGTATAGACCTTTTGCTAAGATGTACCCTTATGCCCTGAAGACTGGGGGGAAAAAAGAGGACTCTGAATAGACCCTAGGACTCTAGCACAAACCTCCGGCACAAGTTCACGTGAACCACATTCTCTTCTCCGAGAAGCAGCTCCCTCGGTGGCTTAAGCCAAGGCCTGCTCCCAGAGAAGGGCCTAGAAACACTTACTTTGAAGGGACATGACTGGCTAACAACACAGCTGTAGCTACCACAGAATACAGCTACCACAGAATATCAGGAGTGTGTCCCGGAGCTGGGCCTCACCCAGAATTCCAGACTTTATCTTAAACCCACATTAGACTGAGGCTTCTGCTCCTGTTGTAGCACAGAAACCCTCCTGCTAAGAACAAATGAAAATGGGAAAGAAAAATCTGTTTTAAGGCACCAGAGACCCAACCATACCCTAGGACCTAAAGGCCCCAAGATCCTAGAATGAAGGGGAAATCATTGAGTTGAGTCCTAATATTCTATCCCACTTTTCCCCTCAAGGCACTTGCTATTTCTTAAGTGATCCTGCAAGTCAAGCAGAAAGAAGGTGCTAAGCACCAGAGAACCTGAACAGACCTTTATGTGGTGTCCTGGATAGGAGGTGATAAAAATTGGAGTTCAGGAATGCCAAGATAGCCAAGACCTCTGATTCCAGAAACCCAGAGAGAAAAGAAATGCTGAGTGAAGCCAACATCAGACCCAACCTTTCCACTCCTGACTTTGCTGATTCCTGAAGAAGGAAAATTGGGCAGAAAGGGGCACTAAAGAGGCTGAGAAGATAACCAGAGCACTGGGACAGTTTATCAAGGCTAGAGGGGAATGGAGATCAAGTATCAAGATCTCTGCACAGTGGAAGCTCCTTTCAGTTGAGATGCATGAAGGGTTGAGGCCAAGGGTTCAGTCCAGTCAGGGATTAAGCTGTGGGGGGGCTTGGTTTCAGCCATCCACCTTAGGGGGGGAGAAATCCATAATGTGAAAGACGAATCCGTTGAAATCATTCAGACAGAAGCACAGAGAAAATATGAATGGAAAATATAGAAAAGATTGAAATAAATTTATCAGCACACTAACAGAATAAAAGAAACCAATATGATCATTTGCACAAAGAAAAGCATCTGAGGGGCATCTGAGTGGCTCATTCGGTTAAGCGTCTGGCTTCGGCTCAGGTCATGATCTCACAGTTCATGGGTTTGAGCCCCACATCGGGCTCTGTGCTGACAGGTAGCTGGGAGCCTGGAGCCTGTTTCAGATTCTGTGTCTCCTTCTCTCTCTAACCCTCTTCTGTTCATGCTGTCTCTCTCTCTCTTTCAGAAATAAATAAAACATAAAAAAACATTTGAAAAAATCCAACCTAATTCATGAACAAATGAAAAGAGACCTTAAAAGTGTATCCTACAGATCTATTGATAGATCTACCTCATTCTTAACTTCTGTATGATTTTCATCATATGGCTTTAACCTCAGTGTATGTATATACTCCCCTATTGTACATTTAGGTTTACAGTATTATGCGATTACAAATTACTATACTACAATTATCATAACTGTATATGCACTTTCTGTGCACATGAGTGTCCATCTGGGGTACAATCCACGAAATCAAAAAGCTGGATCAGGGGCACCTGGGGGGCTCAGTCGGTTGGAAGTCCAACTTCGGCTCAGGTCATGATCTCACGGTGCGTGGGTTCGAGCCCCGCATCGGACTCTGTGCTGACAACCAGCTCAGGGCCTGGAGCCTGTTTCAGATTCTGTGTCTCCCTCTCTCTCTCTCTCTTTCTCTCTGACCCTCTCCTGCTCATGCTGTCTCTCTCAGAAAGAAATTTAAAAAATAAAAATAAAAAATTTTTAAAAAGCTGGATCAGAATGTGCCCATTTTTTTTTCTTTACTAGATACTGCCAGATTGTCTTCTAAAATTCCCTTGAAGGCAGGTCAAGTTCATCTCCATATTCTTTAGTGAAAATATTCCAAATCATTTCTCTTATCCACTGTGTAAGGGCTTGCAATATTTAACTTTCCATCAATGCCCTGTCTAGGCTTCAACTCCTAAACCATAAATGCCATGTTTCTACTTTTCTGCATCAGACACAGCAACTAGCACTTACATAGGTACTTAATAAATACAGGTGTTTATTGAATCAATGAGCAGATATGCTTTCTGTTAATAGTAAAAATAAGTTGGGGAAATAATCACTGTGATTATGGCAACACACGGTAAACATCAAATAAGGATGTCAGTGCACAGACCAATTACTATGGGAAGAGCTCTAGGCACTGGACATGTTTCTCTAGCCCAAATGACACAGTAATGGTGGTCATTAACTGGGAGCACAAAACGTTTGGCTAAGTGCCATTCCTCTTCAGCAGCAATATGTTACCAGCGAGAGATGGTAGAATTGCACTAGGGAGGGAAGATGGTTCCATTACACATTAATGGTGCTTTCAATGTTCTGATGATATACAAATGTGTCACATAAAGCATTCCACAGCGAGGACCATGTAAGAAAGAGACTTGAGCTTGCTTCTGCCTGAGTCCTCTTAAGAAGCCATGTATTAGAGCTTGCCAATGACTGGCTTGTTTTATGCCCAGACAGGTAAGCCTTGGGCCCATAACCCATCTCCAAAGTGGCCTCCAAAAAGCTCACCATTGGAACCCACCTCATTCTAATTGCACTGATTCACAGAAGCCTCAGTCTCCAAGATAAAATAAACACCAACCATTGAAGCAAAAGAAATGCTACCCTCTTGATTTGGCAAATGTCCATCCCTTTCAAGTGTTTCTAATCCTTTGCTCCTTAGTCTCACTCTCACCATCATTATTATTCTGTTTATGTAACATCAGTCACTGAGCACCTTCCAGACTCCTTCCCACCAGCGTGCACAATACATTCCAATTATGTAATTATGCCATTGTAATCAAATCATTAAGATCCATATTAAACATGTATTAAAGTTCACAAGGAAAAAACGAACATCAGACACAGGCACCAAGAGGGAGGGAAACAGACAAACATCCTCATAATTGCAACTTGCTTCTAATGAGCCCATGACTACAGATTTAGGGTCTTGGAATGATTTTATAACTGAGAAGAGGTGGTTGATTTCTAAAAATGAAAAGCCAAAACTCTCCCCACCCTACCCTGATGACGTCAGTGAGTTAATCCCTTGATTACAGAATGGATTATAAGAAACAATTCAAGACAAGTTGACTACATCTGGGGCATACACGTGCATGCACACATGTGTGTACACACACACACACACACACAAAATGAATAAAACAAAAGAGCTGTCCAAGAGACTTGCGAGTACTCCCTGGCGGGGAAGAAATAATATTGTACCTGTGAAAAGCCTCAACTGACTAACTGATTTGAAAGGTGTGTGAGATCTATATAATCAACTTAGGAATACAAGACCAGACTTACTAATGTTGGTGGGTTTTTTTGTTTTTGTTTTTGTTTTTTTTTTACTATTAGAGACGGTTCACACAGTGCTACCAGCTGACAACAGGCAGATGACAATGGTATCCTGAGTCAGGACATGTAAACCCAGTGGTAAGGCCCGTGATTTGCACCACACATTAGAGAACCTCCTTCTAGAGGAGGGCTTGAAAGTAACAATACTATTGCCCAGGTCCCACCTAGACCTACTGAATCAGAAACCTGGTATGGGGCTCAAGGACTCTGCCAGGTGCTTCACCCGCATTATCTCTAATCCTCAACAGCAACCTTAAGGGAACTCTCATGGTGTCACTGCTAGTTCTCATTTGAGGAAACTAAAAAAAATTTTTTAAGGTTTATTTTTCAGAAGGAATGAGGAAATGGGGGAGGGGCAGAGAGAAAGGGGAACAGAGGATCCAAAGCAGGCTCCACACTGACAGCAGAGAGCCCAATGTGGAGCTCAAACTCATGAACCATGAGATCACGACTTGAGCCGAAGTCAGACGTTCAACCAACTGAGCCACCAGGTGCCCCGAGGAAACTGAAATCTTAAGGAGGTTAAGTAACTCACCCAAAGTCAAACAGCTCACAAGTGAGAAGGCTGGGACTAAACCATATTCTTAAGCACTTACTAGTCTAGCAGTCCCTCACCTATAGGCCCAGCTCTGTTAAGGACCATCCCATGCGGAGTCCAACAAACTTCACACATGCCCAAGGATTTTCTCTAGCCTGATTAAATTATAGGGTCAGCTTCTATGCATAGTTATTTTTCAAGTGTTACTGATGCTATTGGGCTCCATAAAACACTACATAGTAATTGTCACATGTGTTTTTCTTAAGGTATCATAAGTACAATTCCAAATTGTGGAAGATCCACAAAATGTGGGGTTATAAGAAAGAGATTTTATTTGGAAACATTGGGAACCATCTATTTCCATATGGCATTATGCCATACAACACCGAGTATGAAGTATTTTCCAAATGTGAATAATACAGGCTTTAATCCTCATTAAAATGTTTTAAAAAGAATATATGCATTCCCAAAATCCATGGATACTCTGAAAATCTAGTTTGAGAGCCACTGCATTAAAAGTTAAGAACTTTAACTTAAGGGGATCACTTGGTCACAATTTTTTATTTTAAGCTTAAGTACCAATGTTTTTCCACTAAAAAAAAAAATGCACTGAGAAAACTAAGCATCTTCCAAAGATCTCTGAGACCACACAAATGATTCTGAACACTCCTGTTAGAAGACCCTTATTTTTGTCTGCCTAGGATCTCTTTGAGGAACCATCCCTATACTCCGTTCACTCTTTGTGTTTCAAGTGGTGCTGATCCTACCAGCCCACAGCCCCCACCGGGTCAATAAGGGAATCCCAGAATCTGGACACAGTTGTGAGCACAGGACAAACCTGTGCCCAGATGGTGAGAGCCTTTCCCAGGACTTTGGATGGAACTGTTAGAAAGAGACATTCTGTATTTGCTGTGATACCAGCTATGAGAACAATACAAACCAGGAACAATAGGTGATCACCTTTCTACCACATGGGGAGTCTGCTTAGGAATAAGGCCAACACTGAGGACAAAATTAGCCGAGAGGTAGAGAAAAAGAAACAATCCTGATGATGCTGTTTGAATTTGTGGACCCAGACTCCCCAAAGGCCACCTATACCCCTTGTACTTACTAAACATTGGCCAATACCGTCCCTGGGCTTTTTTAAAAAACCATTTTTGAATTGTTTTTCTCTCACTTCCAACCAAAAGGGTCCTAACCAAGTAAACCTAGTAAATCCGTACTAGGAGTGGTATGTAATGAGTGACAGACTTACATGGAAGTAGTTGGATTTAGATGGACTGAGGTACAATAAGGATTCCCCTGCCCCACATTCAAGTTGGTAATCCATTTTAGGGGATTGCAAAAGAGCTAGTTAAACTGTCACAAGTTATATTTTTGGACTCCGCTGAGAAGAAAAAAATATCATGATGTTAGAGTGAGTTGCTATTTTAGTAGAGCAGAAAGGGAAGGCGCTAGAGCTTTGCTAAGAGACTGTGGCCGGCAACTGAAGAGGGCTGAGTCTGATATTATCTTCCCAAAGTTAAAGGTAGTGAAGAAAAGGCGGTTAGATGGAAAACAGTGAGTTAAGATTGTGATCCAGAAAAAAACCAGGAAAGTGGAGTAAACCTAATGGCCCAGGCCCCTTCCAACACCTACAGTTCACTTGCTGCTCAAAAAATACAATTACCCCCATTGTAAAGAGCTCCTGAATGAAGGCACATTAGCCTCGCCTCAACCCATTGTTTGAGAGGACAAGATAGGAGCAGTTAACCCAGGGCTAGGAGCTTGCACTGAGCTCTTTAGCCTGTTGCTAAGAGACAGATACCATAAAAATAGGGTCAAAATTCATGGACCATGACTCCATGAGATCTTTGGCTTTGGTTAATATCCCTTGAAGGTTCTGGAAAGCTGACTGGCTAATTGGACCAACTTCAAGTCCTGGGGGTGCGGGGTAGGGGGAAGAAGACCTGTGACTGTTCAATCCCTAAGGTCATCCTCCGTGCTCTGGACTCCCTAGAGCAGGAAGCAAGCTATGACAGTAAATGCAGCTCCTGGGCAAAAAAGTACATTCCACTGCCCATCTCACATGTGGTAGTGGAGAACTGTAAATAAGAGGAATGCCATTTTTGTTCAACAGGGAACTCCCTCCACTGCCACATCAAGGCCAAGGGAGTATGGTATGCAACATGATACCCACTAGTGCCAACAGCATTATTTTCCATGTTTGTTTGTTTTCCAAAAAAGTGGTATCTTACTGTGGCTATATTCTTTTGCCTCCACTATTTCCTTCCTGGTGTATTGGGAGTAATTAAATGTGTGATTTGGCCTTGGATTGCATTTGAAGAGGCAGCACAGCATACGGACACAACAAAGGGAAGAGAATGGGATACGGCTGATGTATAAAAGGGGTTACAACATATCTGTAATGCATTATTTCTTTCTTTAAGAGTCTTTAAAATATGGAAACCAACTTGACAATAAACTATTTGTAAAAAAAAAAAAAAAGTCTGTAGAAAAAAATGGGGGATTTCTTTTTTCGTAATAAAAAATTAAATGTGTTGGTTTACAGGGAGTCCATATGGAATACTTTTAGTATTTTACTGGTTTAAGAGTCAGACCTAGATTTAAATCAAGTCCTTTCGCTTCCCTCCCACACAAAAGGAAACCACATTTCTTAGATATGTTTTTTCTATGTTTTTATACTTTTACTACCTTGGTTCATGTTCATAAAAAATATATAATATTTATATTTTTAAAATTTACATAAATGGTATGCTATACTTATCCTTGAGAAACTTGGCTCTCTCACTTAACATGTTTTTAAGATTTGTACATTTGAATATGTTCATCCATTTTAATGACTTGATAGTATTCTAATATATGAATAAATCATCCTTTACTTATCCCTCCCCATTCTAATCCACTATTTGGGGTTTTTTAGCCATCATTATAATTTGTTTTTATAAACCCTGGGCAATGAAGATCTTTGGGCACACCTTTTATGCATGTGAGAATTTTCTAGAAAATATAACCTATACATGAACTTGCTGGGTGGAGTGTTGCTCATCTTCAGAGGTACTAGCTCTTGCTAAATTGCTCCCTGGCATAGTTTTACCATTTGACACTCCTGCCGGTAGCAGATACAGATCCCTGTTTGTGGTGTCTCCTGACCCTGATGTGTGATGGTTTGATTCATGAGGTTTATCTGTTTTTTATTGCTGGATTCTCTTCATCAGGGGTATTAGGTCTAAGGAATTCTGTGTGCCCTGGACTGTGAAAGGATTCCTGCTGAGAAGTTTTATATTTGCTTTTATTGGAGCCTATAGGGTTTCAATGGTCCCTGACCAGGTTTGCGATAAATTCTCAGCTTGGGTGTCCCACACCAGACAGGTTAGTGTACATTTGGATCGCAGACCTCTACATAGTTCAGGCCTGGGGATTAGATTCCTTAAATGATTTTTCTTTCTGCCTAAATCTCCAGGCAAATGACAAGATTCCATTTGCTTCCCGTGGCCAATGGGTTACAATTTACTAGTCCACATTTTATGAGTGGGCAGCTCTTTGACTTTCCAGGCTGCATACAGGATTCCTCCTGCCTCTATTTCCTATGATCTGGAGGCCATATAACTGCTCCTCATGGGGACACTATAGCCCCAACTCAATTCTCATGTGGAGGAACCCAAAGGCCCAAGAGTCCCCTGTACCAACTCTCCCTTACCCACCTGCTATAATAGCATTCATTTCCTTCTCCTTCCCCCTACATCTAGAGATTCTTTTTTTTCTTTCAAGTTAAGCAATGCAATTTCACCAAAATGCCATTATTTTCCTTTTATCTGGCATTTCTATGTATTTGAAGTTAAAGGGGAGTGGTCACATCTATTACCTTAGACTGTCATGTTACTGAGAATTCTCTCAGGTGATTAAAGTCACTTCCTATTTTAAAACTCTACAATGTTAATTAAGTACTCTATAAGAGACCAGAAAAAGAAGAGATGTGTAGGAAGAGCTAAAGAACCATACATACCTGGGTATAAATAGTGCCTAGTTTTCCTTAGTATTCCACTCTTATCAGCTGTCACTTAAACTGACTCTGAGAGCCAACCATTCATTATAAACCCACCCTTAAGTCAGAAATTTTCCCAGGGTGGGACATGACTGTTCAGTCTTTGAAACTCCAGAGTGAAAGCTAACAGCTTGTGCTCAAGGTATCTGCTCCACCTGAACACATACGCACACGCTGCCAGGAATGGTCAGTGGGTAGGGAAATGCTTTATTCAAATTACTCTACACAAGGTCTTATCTCCTCCTGCAACCAGAATCATCCTAGTTCAGTGAAGCTGCCACAATTGACTTCCTGCTCCTGTCCTCACCTGCCTCCCTGATCACAGCAAAACAAAGCTTAGAAACATGGGGCCTAATGTGCAAAGATTCTTCAGTGAGTGTTTTTGTTTGTTTTGTTTGTTTTGAGAGAGAGGAAGAGAAACTGTGTAGGGGAGGGACAGGGAGAGGGAGAGAGGCTCCATGCCCAGCGGAGAGCCAGACATGGGTGTGATCTCACAACTGTGAGGTCCTGACCCTGAGGATCATGATCCAAGCTGAAATCAAGAGCTGCGTGCTTAGCTGATTGAGCCACCCAGGTGCCCTTGTTCAGTGAGTGTTTTGACTACTAACTTATCCTGAACCTTTCTTGACCCTCCTGTTTTTGTAACAGTCATTCACAGGCCTGTCATTTTCCCAAGAAGCTGTAAACCCTTTCGCGGTAGCATTTATATCTGTATATCCAACATCTATCACAGTGGCTAATACACATAAAACCATAAACCTTCCTTGACTTACCATGAGGTTAAGTCTCAATAAACCCGTCAATGAAAATATTGCAAGTCAAAAGTACATTTAGTACATCTCCCCTACAGACCATCATGGCTTAGCCTGGACTACCTTATGTGTACTCAGAACACTTTCATTAGCCTACAGTTGGGCAAAATCATTTAACACAAAGCCCATTTTATAATAAAGTGTTGAATGGCTCACACAGTTTATTGAATACTGTACTGAAAGTGAGAAACAGAATGATTGTAGGGGTGCAAATGGTTGTAAGTGAATTGGTTCACCCTCATGATTGCATGGGAGCAGCAAGATTACTGCTGTTGCCCAACGTTACAAAAGAGTATCCTACTACACATCACTAGTTACCAGGAAAAGATCACAATTCAAAATTCAAAGTACAGTTTCTACTGCATGAATGGATCGCTTTCACACCATGGTAGAGTCAAAAACTCCAAAACTGAATCACCGTAACATGGGGACACTGTGTACTGAAATGATTTTTGGATGCATTACAGTCATTCAGATATCATCAGCTGTGGGGATCCACTTTCTCAATGTCCCTCCTAGGACCCTGGTTGCCCTACTACCCTTCTCTCCTCATTGCCCAGCCATCTTCAACAGCTGAGAAACTTGAGCAAGGGTGAAGGGTTGACAACTGGCTCTTTTAAAGGCATCTGCTACAGCATGGGGACCGTTCACAAGATAAATGAAGCTTCTTTGGCTTCAAACTGGGGACAAATGGTAAGAAATCTGTGAAGGGAGGCTCTTGCCCAATATAAGAGATACGAGAAGCCCACCTTTGTGGGAGTAGCAAAAACAAGTGGAAGAATACAGTCAGTGTGTATGAAGGGTCCTCTGAGATGACTGGTGAAGACTCAGTGGGTCTTGTAGAACCCAACTTCAAATGATGTATCACCCCCTAAAATGTCCATGGGTGTTGTCTGATTATCTGATTTCTAGAAAGAAAACCTAATAAAATAGTGCAAAAGTAGGGGTGGGTGTAAAAATAACCTTAAACAGTATCATTTCACTGATATCATGAAAAATTTTCAATTGCAAACAATCTAAGTATCAAAACAATCAAGGAATGGTTATGTAACTTTCTTTTTACTGAAGGAAACTGTACTTATTAAAAACTATGGTTATAAAGAGCACATAGCACCATGAAAAATGCTCATGGTTGAATGTTAAGTGAAAAAGAAAATTCCTGCATATTTAGTAGGATTACAACTACATTTTAAAAGTAGGTGCTTAGCAGAGACTAGCAGGAAATAGACCAACGTGCTAACAGGAATTCTGTTGCATTACTAGTATTATGGAGTTTTCTTATTTTTCTCCACTCCAACATTTTTGTAATATGGTTCTATTACCTTTGTAACCATCTACATTACACATAAATGTTCATTTTTTTTTAATTGGGAAAAGATTCAATCCTAGTTAAGTGTTTCTCTGTCCTCCCACACTCCTTTATATACTTCCTTCCCCTTTCTTCTTCTTTCCTTCCTTTTCTCTTCCTTTAATGCGGCAATAAGGAACAATTTGAGTTTAAAAAATTAGAAAGAAGACTATTCTATTTTACTAAAAGTGTAAATTCTTGAAGTAATTTTTTCCTTTTACTATTAACAAAGGTGTAGAGGGAAGCCAGGGATAAGTATGCACTGAGAGAACCAAAGACAATCTGTACAGGGAGAAGGCCAGTGGGCACAGGTACAATCAAGTGAGTTTTAGGGAAAAGCTGCAATTGGCAGCCTGTGGGAACCAAGTTCCATGGGTCTGCAAGATGATGGCAAAAGTTAATTTGGGAAAGTGAAGGGCAAACATGGGCTAATCAGCGTTGAACAACTGGGCAAAATGCTATTTACGAAACACTACAGATGCCTTCCTGTTTTATTTAACCAGAATGCCAAAAAAAAGCCCCCACTGAATTTTGCTAGATTGTTGTTAGCAATGAATATAGATTAAACGATGAAGCAGGGATTGATTGTTGTCTCATCTGAGCCTCATGCTTGTACACTTGAACTGTTCCCAGACATTTAGTTCAATCTCTGGTCATCAGGCGGGTCATGCACACACCTGGAAACTGATGTCTGATTAAGTGATCCCTCGTGGTGCTCCCACAAACTCCGTCTGGATGCTTGGCAGGCCCACAACTAAACCCTGGTTGCTTTGGAGATTAACTCTTTCCTGTTCCTCTGCCTAACAACCACCTGTATGTTCTACACAGCCCCATATCCATGCAGCCTTTCTGCAAAGAGAAAAGACCACGTGTCTAAAGTAGCCTTATTATGGGGCCATGTTTTGGAACAGTCAGCCAGAGGTCATCACCCGGTCATAAGATGGGAGAACTCTAACAAACTGGCCAGAGCAGGTTATATAATTACCCTGAAGTCTGGTAGTCCTTTTTCAGGATAATAACTGGGAAGTGTAGAGCTGAAGACCGTCATGGAAGGGGTTACTATGGCCGAGCTCTCAGAGCCAAGGATTATAGGTACTTAGAAAAGCTTGGAGCAGAAGTTTCTCTGATGGCTGTCAGGGGCCTTTGCTACCTCTAAATGAATGCTTTCCAGCCCTAATCTCTATTTGGTTTTTGTTTTGTTTTGTTTTTACATTTAAAACAACATCTAGAAAACATACATACACTCATATAAAGTGGCCTTATAATGGAGCCATTTTTCTTGGATAAGTACAATAATCTTAACACTTGGTAACGCTTGGCACCTGCCATCCTTGCCTCTTCTTCATGATGCTGGTTGATTTGTGCTCCTGACCACAGTCCAGACAATCCTGTGCATGGTGTCAACTGGGAAATTTCCAAGGAAGGTTGGCTCTCTCTGAGGGAGTCCATGAGCGAGGCATCGAAGAAGCAAGAGGCAGAAGCCTTGTCCCAGGGTCCTGGTTCATGAAAATGTTACGGCTCAGAGAGAACCAGGAACCCAGGAAGGTGATAGCCAAGGTGGCCTTGGCTCCATCTTCCTCCTCTAAGTCTGACCAGGATGAGATGGCACCTTAGACATTTCTGCTCTTCACTTCCCTCTGTCTCCTTCCTGAATCCTTCTTACATCTGTAGATGTTCTCCCTACCTTTTCCAGCTCTGAGATCACTCACTAAAAGCAGCCACCAACAAATAAGTGATCTGTGTTAGCAGTGTACACTTTAGTGAGAACTATTCTAATGGTGTTTTTCAAACAGGATGCTTCTTAAACATCCATGGGTATCACTCAAAACTACTTCAGGTGGTGCACAGAAAACAACATTAATGATTTACACGTTTATCTTAAGATCAGTTAGATATAAAATCGGCATAACAAACTGGTGATTTCATCACCCTTATTAAGCTAAGGCTAAGATTAGTAGTTAAAATTATAATAATGTAAAGGAAAGTATTAAATAATATTGATGATACTCGAGTACAACAAATACCATTAAAAAGTGGGACTTGATAACTGAAATTTGGGAAACACCCTATGGATTACCTCCTTTAGGTAACAGTACATTAAGCCTAAATCTGGTTTAGGATGAAAGGATTTGTCCCCTGTTAATTCACATCAAGCAACCCAGGAAGGGGGACTTGAGGAGGCCAGCACCCACAAACCAGAACCCATGCTGCTGAGATGGAAAGCTACCCTCGTTTTGCAGCACAATGATTGGGGGCTCTGCCAAGAATGAAACAGACTATCCTGCAGCTGGTATCTCATTTGTTTGAGTAATATGAAAAATGCAGCACCGTTTAATATGCCGTCTAATACTTCTTATCTCACCAGTAGAGCAGGTGGTAGCACACAGGTTTGAAAGCCAATGCAGATTATTACAGGGGGAGGGCCCCAAGAAATGATGTTAGCTGCTATCTGAGCTGAGTAAAATGATCTGAGTACAGATATTATTTTATAAAGGCAATCTCCCTTGTATCTTCGCCAGCGAGATCTTAATCACAGCACTCAGTGGGAGTGGATCCCTCCTTTCCTGGTTATCTGGGTGCAGGATGACAGCAACGCCATCACCGGGAGAATGGTTATCTGTTATTTCACTTGTGAGAGACCAACGAGAACATTATCGGGGCATTTGTAACCAAACGTGTACAGCTCAGAGTGATAAAAGAGGGTGGAGGCGGCTCATCTCCAAGGATGTGGAGATAATGCCACTTGCAGGGGGAGGAGATGGATGGCATTGTTGAAAGTGGTTTCAAATATTGGGAACTGACTAAGAATCTCTCACAGCAGCTCAAATTTTGGCTCAGGAAAAGAGAGAAATAAATAAGAGGACCCGGGTGAAGAAAGGAAGCCTGGATAAAAGAGTGATCTCCACTCCTTCGACCTTAAGAGAAATGTGGTTAAATAAATCTTTCATGACTCTCGGTATCTGAAGATGAACTACAGCAACCTTCAAACTACTGAGGGACACAAATAATATATCCCCCCATTCTCAGGCTTGTTTATCTTTTCTTATTTTCTTTTCTTTTTAAACAACCAGGATCTCAAATAAGCCTTCAACAAATAAAGCTGCAAAGACACTAACAACAACAAAAAAATCAGGGCACAAATTCTGCATTGTAAAAGAGAACCTAAAAGAGCTTCACTGCTATAATACTCAGCATTAACCCCAAAACAGCCCTTATCTCTAATTTATAAGAATAACGACGTCAGGTTAAAGAGCCAAATTCTACAGAACGGCATTTCTCTTCGCTCTTACTGCCTTTGACTTATGACCACTTTTGTCTGTGGTTGAGGAAATCATTGTTTTCTCCCCCATGAGACTAAAGTCTAAAATGTTAATGCTCTAGCCTGTTTTCTCATGGTCTCTCTTTATCTTTCTCCCCTGCCACCACCGCCCCCCACTCTCTCCCTTTTCTACTTTTTTTTTAAACTTCAATTCTACCTCAATGGAAGCATTGTGTAACAATCCAAACAAAACAGAAACATACAAAAATGTTAATTCTTAGTCTTCCCTTGACCTCAAATTCACCCCCTTGAAGTAATCAATGTCAGTAGTTTGAGGTATTTGTTTGACCTAATTTTTCCCTACAATGTGGATCATTTCCAGGCAGAAAATACAAGCCCAAGTCCTGCTTTTTAGCAATGTTATAATATTCCATAGCATAAACATATTGTAAGTTACTCAATCATCCCTGAACTGATGAACAGCCAAGTTACCCAACTCCCTGTTCCTATTTTATACAATCACTGCTGCAATAGCTACTTTTGTGTATTTCTCCTTAGGTACTGGTACTTTTATTTCTCCAGAATAGTGGGATTCTTTGATCAATTTCCCCACACCACCCCTAGCTTTGGCAACTCTTCTCAATCATTTTATGTTTTGCTAATCAATTGAGTAAAGATGGTATCTCATTCTTTTAATTGGAATTTGCCTGATTTCCAGTGAGGCTATACATCTTTTCATATGTTTATTTAACATGTTTGCTTCCTTAGGTATAACCTGCCTTTGCACTGAACTTTTTTTTTTTTTAAGTTTATTTTTGAGAGAGAACATGAGCAGAGGAGGGGCAGAGAGAGAATCCCAAGCAAGCTCCATGCTATCAGCATGATGTCAGCATGGAGCCCAATGTGGGGTTTGAACCTATGAACTATGAGATCCTGACCTGAGCCAAAACCAAGAGTCAGCCACTTAACTAGCTGAGCCACTCAGGTGGCCCTGCACTTCCTTTTAATGGCTTATATACCTTTTTCTTAACATTCTGGACAGTTCCTGAGATACTAACCTTTTGTGTATCATATGAGTTGTGGGTATTTTACCCCTAGTGGGTTTTTTTGTCTTTAGGTTTTGTTTATGGTACCATTTGATGTATGGAAGTTTTAAATATTTATCTCTTCAAATAGGTTACTGTTTTCTTTTTTGGATTACAGATTTCCTGGCCTATTTTAGAAGGTTTTCTCCACCCCCAGGGTATATATTGTTCTAACACTTCAGTTTTTCTTTTTTAATTTTTTTTTAATGTTTATTTTTGAGACCGAGAGAGACAGGGTGCGAGCAAAAGAGTGACAGAGAGAAAGATGAAGACACAGAATCTGAAACAGGCTCCAGGCTCTGAGCTGTCAGCACAGAACCCATTGTGGGACTTGAACCCATGAACTGTGAGATCATGACCTGAGCCGAAGTCAGACACTTAGCTGACTGAGCCACCCAGGCGCCCCTCTTTTTTAATTCTTAATTTCACTTTGGCAAATCTATAAAAGAGAGAAATAGGATATACCTTGACAGGATCAGTTACTTTGCTTTTGAAGACCCGGTCTTCCTGATATCACTCCATCATAATTTGGTCCTTTTCAGACCAAACAAACGATCTTTCCATCCCTTAAAAAAAAAAATCAGTTAGAATTACAAATAAAACAATTTAACTAAATAAAGTATATAATCTTTAGTGAAGATGCAAGAAGTACCCTCAAAAATAGATAAAGCAAATAGTCAAGAGTCCAGGAAGCTGATACTCAGCCTCCACGATAGTGTTATACCAGATCCATGGCTGACTCCCCACAGGGCCTCTCTTAGGTACTTGGACAAATTAAACACTTCAACAAGTGTGCTTTTATTGGCTAGATGGATGGCCAGCTATAAGGATGAATGGGCTTCAAATAAGCCTGTAACAAATACACAGCCAACTTGAAAACTAACCAAGAGCCAATGAGAAGGAATTAATGATCAGAATTAAACTCCTACAGATACAGTCTATATGCAAATAGTAGTTTACATTTCACTCAACTGTATAATGAAATATATCTCTCAGTTTACTCACAGTGATTAAATTGATTTCAAAGAAATTTTTCCAGCTTCAAGTGCCAATCAAAGAACTCTTAAGTACTAATTATCTGAAGCAGAAACCATTGAGACCAAAAGACATCTACTTACCCCTGTCTGGTCACTGGATGGCAAAACTTAGCTGTTCCTGATATGATTTTTGCAACAATAATTAACAACCATGACCTTAGGGATGACAAGGAGCTTGCTATATGTTGCCACCTCTGATTCTCACACCCATTCTATAGGCAAAGAAACTGAGTTCCAAGGAAGTTAAGCTAATGGCCTGCAAAACTAAACCAAGATTTAAATCAAGGGTTCTCTCCCTCTATATCCCATTCTGTTGTCGTTAGAGCAAATATATTCACCACCCTCATTTTCCAGCAAAGACAGAAAGCAAGATTATGTGATTATTGTCCCCCCAGAGGGGCAGTTTTTACCTTACAAGCATCTACACTTGAGATCTCTTTGCTTTTTTTATGTTTCATAAAACCCACAAACTATCTTTATTCTGCACCAGATTCTTAATCTTCCAAGAGACAGGCATAGTTGGATTTTAAGCAGCAGAGATTTGTGCTAAGGTAACAGATCATAAGCTATGTTTACCCCTCCACAGTAGGGAAGGTGGGAGGAGGCTGAACCCAATCAAGTGAGGGATTCTCCTGAACAGAATTGTAGCAAATAAGAATGTCCATCCACAAACTGCATATGTGGAAAATTATGGCTCTATTCCCATCAATGAGCTTTAAGCTGGGGCTGGAGTGCAGCTGTATACCTATGCTGCCATCTGCAGAGACCTCTGCACTCCTTCAGGTTCAGATGACCAGGCCATGCAGGTCACTGCTGGGCCATTCTTCACTCCCAACACAAGGCTCCTCTGGACCTGGCCTCTCTCTTCTACCTCCTAGCACCTCTGCCAGATCCATAGTGATGCCCATGACACTCGGTGTGGCACCGTCCCATCCCATCCCACCTCTGCCTTTTGCAGCTCTGAGGACCCTCAGGGAAGGATACTTTCTGCAGCTGCCCTTGGCCCTTCTGAACCCACCCCACAGCTGGTCTGAGGGTCTTGCTTTTCCCTGGTTCCTATCCAGGAAAGAAGAATCCCTAACCCAGTAGTTCTCATCCAGGACTATCCCATTCCCCATGGGCTATTTTGGAAATCTCTGGATGTATCAATTGGTTGTCACAATGATGGGAGTTATTACCCATGAATTTCATTTACTTCAAGATAGTAAAGAGGACTTAACAACTCCTTTGTGTAGCAAATATTTTGTTAAGTTTTAATAGGACTGAGGATCCCTGCCTTCAACGAATTGTCTTTCCTTCCTCTTCCCATGATAAGTTGAAGAAGGGTGACCAGAGTCCTATGTTCTTAGGACCCTTACCATCCCTTCACTCCTCCCTCCCTTCTGACCCCCCTGCCCCTTGGGAAAACCCTATCCAATCTGAGGGTTCAGAAAGCCTCTCTGTGATTCCCTCTGACTTCACTATTCCCTGAGGCCCCTTAGAGTCTGTTTTTTATAGCCAAAACCTGGCCAAGACTTCTGCTGTCACCTCCCTTCTCTGAGGCAAGGATGCTACCCAGATAGAGGAAGGGTCACCAGGTAAGGAATGGACTAGGGAAAGCACATCTGCTATTATTTCTAAACATCCCAACACATAATGAAGAAAGATCTGCTTACTAAGTAGTCATTTTAACTAGCCTCTAGAATGGTTTTGCGACCTCATCCCACCCACAGCACAAGACAGTTAGGGGATGTGGAAGTCACTGGATGGACCTCACTATTGCTAACAGTTGCAGCACCATCAAAACACAGCAGACATATGGCACCTGGGTGGCTTAGTCGGTTAAGTGATTCTTGATTTTGTCTAAGGTCATGATCTCAAGGTTCTGCCCTGACAGCATGGAAGCTGCTTGGGATTCTCTCCCTCTACCCCTTCTCCACTCATGCTGGCTCACATGCACTCTCTGTCTCTCAAAATAAATAAACATTAACACACACACACACACAGCAGACCCCTAAACAAGAGGACTCTAGTCAAGCATCTGGCTTACATCTTCCCACCCTCTCCTCCCAGAGAGCTCATATCACCTTTAGAGCCTTGCCACAAATAGGGAGAAACATTGCTCCTATTCTTGCACCCCCATGGCACATTTTCCAGATTTCTGTCCTAATGTGCGACGTGGGTAAGAGCTGTGGGCCACTCTGCATGTCTCCCACTAGACTCTTCCCTTGGGAAGAGACCTTGTCATATTCACTTGTTTGGCACTGTACCTCCAAGTTCATCCAAGGGGGGAAAAACTTAACCTAGTGCAGCAACACAGCTCGGCACCCACCCAAAAAAACATGTCTCTTAGTGTTTCTGACCACATAAATCTGAGCCCCATGCACAGGGGTTGATGGGAAATTCTGAAGGACCTCGTTCCAGCTTCTTGGGGTTGCACAGGAAGCCCCGTGAAAGGTTATGCATCCCAGAGCCATTGGGTTCCCTGTCCAGTCACAGTAGACAGAAGCCGACACCTAATTTGTAGAGCCCGGTCAGTTCAAAATAAAAATGCAGATCCCATGGTTCAACAATTATTAAGAATATCAAGACTGTGATAGCAAAGCATTAAGCCAAGTGTAACTGCACTGGTCACGTGCCCGTGAAATCATGCCCTCCCATACCTCTCCTATGCTCTCAGCCCCAGAGCACAAGGAGTCTGTTTGGTTGCCTCTGACTTCCCCACATCCTTGACTAACTTTCCTGCCGCTCCCAGGCTGCATATAAACAGGATATTGTGTAAATAGGGGCTGGGTGTCTGCCACACAAGGAATGTGTATCTACCCCTTCCTAGAATGAACTCTTCCCTTTCCAGGCTCACAGAAGTCTTTCACCCTCACAGATCAGGCCACTGCCTTCCCCAGACCATCATCTTCTCCCCTTCAGACCCTTGTTTTGATGAGCCTATCCTTCCGGACAAAGGCCTGGGGTAGGAAGTTTTCTTCGCAGGACCCTGGTACACAAAGAAGTAAGATCTTAAACGTGGGATCTAAACCCAGGGGACAAAGCAGGCAATAGGCAATCCAGCCTCATTGTAAGTGGACAATGGGGAGCTGTAGGTATGAAGAATGCACACCCAGCACACACATCTAAAGAGGTAGCCACAGTGGCATGCTGGTAAATGTTTAACAATGGGCTCTCTAAGAGGCGGGCGGCGGGGGGGAACCTGATATGTGGCATTTGCTAGTATTCATGGTATACATATTCCCATTATGGCTGATCTTAATGATATCAAGCAACTAACGTAAAGTCACTGAACACAGAGTAGAGACGATGTGCACGTGCTCTCTCTCACAGGCTGGCAGGACCTAGTTCTGGCATACCAAAGACACCCGCCCCATACTGCCAGGTAGTTGGGGTTGGCAGATCTTCTGAAGTTTCGAAAGAGACCGGAAACTAATTTTTTTTTTTCTGAGAGAGAGAGAGAGACAGCATGAGCAAGGGATAGTCAGAGAGAGAGGGGGACACAGAATCTGAAACAGTCTCCAGGCTCTGAGCTGGCTGTCAGCACAGAGCCTGACACGGGGCTCGAACCCACTATCCGGGAGATCATGACCTGAGCCGAAGTCGGACGCTCAACCGACTGAGCCACCCAGGCACCCCCGGAAACTAAATTTTCAAGTCTGATGCCTCCATTGCTGAACGCTAGCTACTAAACCAAACCTTTTAAAAAACACTCTGAAGGCCAAACTTCTGCAGGCCAAGCAAGAGTCCTGAGTTTGGAATCCGGACCTGGCCAGAGAGCTCATGCAGTGATGAGATGCAGAGGGAAATTTCACCTCTTTGTCCTTCATACCTCCTACATCATGAAAACAGCACATTAACGTTTCAGATTGGCCTACCCTGCTAGCCTCTCTCCTGCATTCACCTGTCAGCCTCACAGAATATTCCAAGGCTTGCAGTTGCTCAGCCAGAACCATCTCCAGTTACTACCCTGAGCGACACCCCCTTCAGCAGCACAGACACTGCAAGTGGGCTGAAAGAGCTCAGATAGAGATACCAGCCCTTCGGCATCTCCCCAGTGATATCCACAATGCCGGCAAAGTATAAAAATAATTGATAATAATGATGGATGGTGATGATCAAGGATAATGACGTACTTTTAAAAGTATGAGGCTCCAAGTTTGCTCGGTGCGGTTTTTCCCTTTTCCTCCTCTCCTGTTCTTTTTGATGATACTTTATGTATATTCTGTGTCACTCAGCAGCTACAGGAGATGGATGACTATGGGAGCAAAAGATAACAGGCGGAAGTAGTGAGAATTTTCTCTTGCCTGCAGCAGACAGCTGAATATATTTTTCAAGCCCGAAACATCATAGGAACAGAATGATTTTTTAAATGCCCTTTCTTTGATTTTCATCCATTGGCTTTTGTGGGTTTTTTTTAATTGCTCATTTTGCTTAAGGAGCCTCAAGGCAAGGAGCACAGCATAGTATCATTAATTAAAATATTTAAAATGATAGCAGTGGTAACAATGCTCCCGAAGAAGCCCAGGCAGCACAGACAGCAAACACAATTATTATCCATAATAACAGCCAAATCATCACCACTGCGCTCTACTCAGAGACAATGCATCCTTCCCAGAGTGCTAAGTGACTGTGACAATGAGTAAATCATGACTACCTACAATGAGACTAGATAGGATCTCTGGGGCACTCTTGGTCTGGGCAAGAACCCTGCCATTCCTCCTCCCCCAACCTCCCCCCGCAGGAGGGTTTTTTAAGTGGAAAACTGCTGCATGGCAGCCACTAGTGCCCCTGCCCCAGCTTTTCTTCAGGAAATCTGGGGGACACTCAGCAGTGAATCTGCCAGGCCCTGGCATGCTGGCTGGTACACCATAAACCTCTTCATGCTTTTCTTGTACCTGGAAGACCCTTCCGTAGGAATTATTCTCATTAAATAAGCCCACTACAGTAGAAATGGTGATAATTTATGTTAAAGCTTTTAGACACAGAAATACACAGAACATAACCAATGCTATTCCAAATGGCGAAGAGAATTCCTTATTCACTCATTCATTCAAGATTTATTGAGCACCCACCACGTGCCAGATTCTTTCTGGGTCATTTCTTCTTCTAGGAACCACAGAGATCTGGTGATGTATCTCCAGTGAGCTCAGTTTATCAGGAGAGTTGCAGAGAGTTGCAATACAGTGAAGGTGGGTGGGATGGGAGCAAAGTAGAGAGGTACTCAACCCACTAGGGGAGAGAAAATGAGGGGCCATGGAGTGCTTCCCAAAGTAGGTGATACCTGACTTGAATTCCAAAGGTACTCACAGAAAATGCTATTGGTTCCCTCCTGTGTCTCCTTGGCACTTAACATGTCCCTGCAGGCCCAGCTTCCAACTTCTAGCTGCCAAGTGCCAGCACCTGCATTTGAGGCCAAGGGCTTCCTCCAGCTGCGGTATAAACTCTGCCTGCTCAAGTGGCAGGCCAGAGTGCCAGAGATTTAGCTCTTCCTAAGAGGAGCCTCTCCCAGTAACAGATGGAAGTTGGTGGAATCTTATCGCTCAGGTAGGATAATTCAAAGGCCAGTTCTTCACTGCTCTACACTATTTCCCAGAGTTCTCCAGAAGGAGTAAGCCAGTCACTCATAGAGACAACTTACTTGACTGCCTTTCCTTCCTATGTCTCACCAATGCACTTCACTCATCTCCTTCCAGTATCTCACAGTGTCATCTAAATGATCTACTTGCACTAAAAATCCTTGTCTCTGGGTGTGCATCTAGGCCATCTCAAATTAAGACAGTGCCTGCCATGCAGGGAATGAAATAGGAAAAGTCCAGACAGAGGCAAGACATAGTTATGACCTGCAAATAATTAGCTGGGTGAGGCTGGTGCATAGAGGTGAGAGAGAAGCTAGTCCCTGCAGCAGTGATGGCCAAGTTTACACTCCCCTCTTAAGGTCTTTTTCAGTTTGTGCCTCTCCACAAGGAACTCTCATATACACACATATGGGTTAAATATACAAAGTTACTTACTTTGCCCCTTACGCCATTCTGGGTCTCATCTTGGCACCCCCTTGTCATTTTATCCTATCTCAAGTGAGTAGTCTGGTCTCAAACACTTTATCCTGGCACCAATAATCTGTAAGCCTTGTAGGAGCCTCAGCTGTCTCAATGCCAGAGCCCCTGGCACAGGAATAGTGTCCGTAATTGCCAATCTTCAAGATGGCTCTGAATGACCCCTATTCCACCCCAGTATTTACAGCTTTATGTAATCCCATCCACTTTGTTTTAGGGTTGGTCTGTATGGCCAAGAAAATAGGGGAGAAGTGATAGTGTGTGACTTTCAAGGCTAGTTCATCAATGACATTGTGGTTTCTGCCTTGCTCTTGGATTACTTGCTCCATGGGAAGCTAGCTACCACACTAGGAAGACTCTTACACAGCTCTTTGATGAAGTCCAGGTGGTGAGGAATGGAGGCCTCCTTTCTACCTGCTTCAAGGTAGCAAAAACCTGAGCATCCACAACCATGAGAGTGAGATATCTTAGAAATAGGCCCTTCAGCCCCAAGCAAGTCTTTGGAATACTACAGTCCCAGAAAACAACTTGACTGTAACCTCAAGAGAGACTCTGAGTTAGAAACACACAGATAATCCACTCCTAGACTCCTGAGTCTCAGGAACTGTGCAAAATTATGCTTACTGTTTCAAGCCACTAAGTTTTGGGGGAAGTTGTTACACAGCAATAGATAACTAATACAATGTCATATGCTCACTCCACATCCAACCTAGCTCTACCTCTCAAACAAGGCAAATAACAAAGGAGGAAGAGATTATCATAGGAAATGATGAACTTCATTTTATTTTTAATTTATTTCTAGGAGAGAGAGAGAGAGACAGCGTGAGCAGGGGAGGGTCAGAGAGAGAGGAAGACACAGACTCTGAAATAGGCTCCAGGCTCTGAGCTGGCAGTCAGCACAGAGCCCGACGCGGGGCTCGAACCCACGAACCCCGAGATCATGACCTAAGCAAAAGCCGGATGCTTAACCGACTAAGCCACCCAGGCGCCCCAATGAACTTCGTTTTAAACACCGTGATGAACATCCAGGAGGAGATGGTAGGAACTGGGCAATTGGAGATCTGAGCCTGATATCTGTGCAGGGAAAAAACAAGAGTTGGAACTCAAATATATATTAATGAGCTGTCCGGGCATGGGAGGTCAGTGAAGACATCATTGTGAAGAAAAAGGCCCAAGAAGTGAATATGTGGTATAAATTGTCCAAATTCTCCCTCCATAAATCCAGGTAGAGTTAGTCAGTGTTAACAGTTGGGTTACAAGGAACCAAACCTGTGGGAGGTTTTCCTACTTTAAAGTTGAAAAACCCAAAAGTCCCAATCGGACCTGTATTAGCTACTGCTAATTGCTGCATAAGAAATTATACCACTACTTAGTGGCTTAAGATAATAAACATTTATTATCATCTCACAAACTTTCCACGAGCCTGGAGCATAGGAGCCACTTAGATGGGTGGTTCTGATAATATATACAAGAACATTTATCATAGTGTTGTTTACAAGAGCAAAATAGTATATTTTATTAAATGTTAAATATTAATAAAAATGGCCAAAATGTGCAATAATAGGAAACAGTTAAAAAAAAATGCATCTGCTAAAACTGAGGCTAAAGAAACTACTCTTAATGTCACCAAAAAACCATGATGTAAAATTATAAACCGTATGATTCCAATTTTATTAAAATACTCAAATTATATAAAAAGACCATAATTTCATGTGCCAAAATGGTAATTGTAGTTAAGTTATCCATTAGTAAGTAATAGACCACCCCAAAAATCAATGACTTAAAGCAATAACCATTTATTTGTTGATGATTCAAGTCTGGATAGTTTTTCTGCGGGTCTCCCCTGAGGTCACCTGTGCAGCTGCGATCGCCTGGGGCCATGACTGACACTGCCATCTAAGAGGGCTTCAGTCACTTGTCTGGCTCCTCCATCTGGGATGCCCGGAACAGTTAGGGGTTGCCTGAACCTTCATCTCTCTCGGTTTCTCCAGCAGAGCAGCCAGATCTCTTCTCTTCACATGCTAATTCAAGGTTCTGAGAGGAGTGTACACACACACTCACAGACACACACACACACACACACACACACACACACACACACACTGACAGGTCTGAAATCTTAGGGCAGGCTGACAGATTGGAAATTAAGATAAGAGTTACTGCTGCAGTCTTGAGTCTGAATTCCACAGAGCAGCAGGCTGAAAACTCAGGTAGAATTTCATGTTGCAATCTGGAGGAGAATTCCTTCTTGGAAAACACTGGTCTTTGTTCTTAAGGCCTGCAACTGATTAGATGAGGCCTACCCACAATAGTAATCTGCTTCCTCAAAGTCTAGTCTGATTTAAATATTAATCATATCTAAAAAAAATAGTCACAGAAACACAGGGACTTGTGTTTGACCGAACAACTAGGCACCACAGTGTAGCCAAGTTGACAACTAAAACTAATCATCACACATGACCAAGCCCAGAGTTAATGTGCGAGGGGGCTACAAAAAGGCATGAATACCCCAAAGCAATGTTTATTGGCAACCACCAACAAAACAGGTCACCACCTCCAGATCTATCTGGATGGCAGGGTTTTTTTTTCTTATCTGTATGTTTCACATTTTCTGCAAAGAGCATGTATAACATTTTGGAACAATAATAAATATTGTATAATGATTCATACTCGTTACTTTAAAATGCAAGACACAGAAAAATACAAAAGATAAATCAACAAATCACTGAGAATCTCACCAATCAGAAACGATTAGTGTTAATATTTTGTGATCATCTTTGCATTTTTATTTATATTTATACAGATGTTAGGGAAGAGAGAAAAAGGTAAGGAGATAGAGACAAAAATGAGATAATTGTATATAAATTAGAAATTGTCATTTAATTTGTAAATTTAATTATTTTCTTGAACTTAACAGAAGAGAAAGAAACTGAAGGAAACTTAAAAGATCTATAGTACATCAAGTGTTTCTTTACCCCTGAGAGATATTAACTTCTTAAAAATTACTCTAAAGAAAATTTTTAAATATTACAAAAACCATTAAGAGGTTACAATTGTATTTTTAACTAGAATTTTAAGTAGTATTGACTACCTCACTGCTCCAAACAGCATGGGGGTAATAATACGCTCACATTTCCTCCAGCTTTCCCTCCCCTGCCCCACCTGGCAATGCCTGGTGTGCCCATTTGGGTTGGCTTTATTTTGCCAAAGTTTGTTAAAGTAGTATCCCATCTCCTCTCATCCCATCCCATCCCTCATCTGACCAAACCTGATGTCATCACCAAAGAGCTCTGGTTTCACACAAGCAGGTATAGTGAGTGCTCAAGTCTTACTACAATTTCATATTTAAGACTGGTTCATACATAGGCAACTCTTTGGCTGCATGGACTTTTCTCAGGCCTCACTTTCTAAACCTTAGAACTTTCTAAAGATTGCTCCATTATCTTAGAAATCTACCATGGTGTAGTGAAAGCCAAAACTTTCCCACTGTCAAGGACTACTCTGTGCCTAGGTGCCTGAGGAATTCCTTCTTTAAGTTCAATAGTTTAGCCTAGAAAACTTCTTGATGGAGGCCATTCTCCATCTGTCTTCCTACACATGTGCTGTACCTGGCCACATGTAGGTCTGTGGGTTGCATCTTCTCTGAATTCTTCTTGGAAGGATTGTCTATGACAAGGATACCGGTTACCTTAGTTTGAATCATCTTTGCTATACTTCCTCTTCTTTCAAATTTATTCTTTTTTTCACTTCTCTCTGCACTGTGATCATCTCCAGCTTTCCCTTCATGCTGTTAATTCAGTTTTTAGCTGTGTGTATTCTATTCCTTGCTATTTTATATTACTTTATTTCTATTCATTTCCTAGGTCTGTGATCTCTTTTTATAACTTATTCTGTAGTTTTATCATCTCATCTTTCAGTTCTTGTTTTATCACATTTATATTCCTACTAATTTATTTTCTAAAGGGAAACATTCACGGGAAAGTTACTTCTATCTCCTGATTTATGTTTCTTCCAGACTTCATCTGACTTTTAACTGATTTTCCTATAATATGTTTGCCTTGTTGCTCTCATTTTTCTTTACACCTTGCTCATGCTTAATGTGAGCAACTTTGTCCATAATGCTCTCCCCTCCTATATGGGGCCAGTTTGCCTGCCCCTCCTCCAACTCTGAGTTTCATTTTGAGACCTGGGTCTTGTTGGGGTAGCCATTTTCTGCAGCCTGGGTGAGGACAGAACTTAGCCAACAATTAATTCAGCCTTCGATGAAGAATCTATGCTCTGAGGTTTCTTTGGAGAGCACTAAATGCCTATGACCAGGGCCCACTCCTGAGAGCTGAGGGCATGGCCCACTTCTGTGGGCTGCGGTTCATCCTCCAAACTAGATCAATGTCTTAGAAGATAATAACCCTTTCACCTTGCCAGTGGAATTGCAAACTGACATGAGCTTTCCAGAAAAAAATTTGGCAATAATATCAAGACCTTATATATCAAGACCTGTATTTATAATACTGATCCAATATCTTTTCTGGAGAAAAAAAAAGGAAAACAAAGATTCATTTGCAAAGAAATTATTTAGAACATTATATATAATAGCAGTAAACTGGAAACAATTAAAATGTTCAATGTCAAGGCACACTGAAGTAAAGATTACAGCAAATAAAAATGTTTATGAAGAACTTTTAAAGATTAAATGCTTTTGATATAAGTAAAAAAAACAAAATACACACAGTAGAATCCAACTTATGTTTTCAAAATGCATTAAGAATCATACCTAGGAAGAGCCACTAGATTCAAAACTCCAGAAAGGTAAGAGTCCTGACTCCTGAACAATCAGAACCTAACAAAATGCTTGGCACATAACAGATGCACAATGAATATTGATGGATAAGTGAATAAAATTAATTCAGAAGACATTTATCTCCTGATTCAATAACAAGAATAGTTGTGATTCTCAATGGCTTTGATATTTTAGACCTTTGATCATCCTCTGACTAGTAGAAACTAAAACACATTTGGTCAACTGAGATAGACTCACAAAACACATTTTGTATATCACTATCTGATTTCCTCTGCCCTTATTTTTTCTTTGATAGGAATTATTTAAGAAATACAGCTTTATAGGTATAATTTGCATACCATATAACTGATCCATTGTAAGCATACAATTTAATATTTACTAACTTTATAGAGGTATGCAACCATCACCACCATCTGGCTTTAGAACATTTTTACTACCCAAAACAAGTTCCCCCAAACTTCTTTGCAGTCAATCCCCATTCCCACCCTCAGCTCCAGTTGATCAGCCTTTTGCCTATATAAATTTGCTTAATTGAATATTTCATATGATGAAATCCTACAACATGAAGTCCTTGGCAACTGGCTTCTTTAACATTTTCACTTAACATGTTGTAGCGTACAACAGAGCATCCATATTGTACATCATTCCTTTTCATTGAATACTGTTATGTGAATATGCCCCTTTTGTTTAACTATTCCTTGCTAACAAGTTGATGGACATTTGGATTGTTTCCAGTTTGAGGCTATTATGGGTAATATTGTTTGAACATTCTCATAGAAGTCTTTGTGTGGACACATGTCTTAATTTCTTTTGGGTAGACTCCTAGAAACAGAAATGATGGACCATAGGGTAAGTTGGGTTTTGTTTTGTTTTTTTAACGTTTGAAAAAGGCCAAAGTAGCTGTACCATTTTAAATTTAAAATTCCACTAGCAATATATGAGGGTTCTAGTTTCTCCACATCCTGGCCAACGCTTCATGTCATCTGCATTCTTGATTTTTAGCTGTTCTAGTGATGATATATAGGTTTTCACACCGTGTTGCTAATTTGCACTTCCCTAATGACGAATAATGTTGATAACTTTGTCTTATACTTCAGAGCCATGTGTTTGTACTATTTAGTGAAGTTTCTAAGCGTTTTGTCCATTTTCTAATTGGCTTGTCTTCTCATTACTGAGTTTTAAGAGTTCTTTACATATTCTGGATAGAAGCCCTTTATCAAATATATGATATGCAAATACTTTGTCCAAGTCTGTAGCTTGTCCTTGAATTTTCTTCATGGTATCTTTTGAAATGCAAAAGGTTTTAATTTTAATGAAATCAATTTTTCATTTTTGTTCTTTTTTGCCTTAAGCTTTTGATATCATATCTAAGGACTCTTTGCCTAACTTAACATCACTAAAATGTTCTATGTTTCTTCCTGAAGTTTTCCAGCTTATCTCTTACATTCAGGTCTTTGATCATTTAAAGTAATTTTTGGGTTTGATAAAAGATAAGTGTCTAAGTTAATTTTTATTTTTCCAGATAGATCTTCAGTTGTCCCAGCACCATTTGGTAAAAAGACTATTTCTCTACCCATTAAATTGTGTTGGCACCTTTTTTGAAAATAGATTGACTATAAATGTAAGGAGCCTCGGGGCGCCTGGGTGGCTTAGTCGGCTAAGCGTCCGACTTTCGCTTAGGTCATGATCTCACGGTTCGTGGGTTCGAGCCCCGCGTCGGGCTCTGTGCTGACTGCCAGCTCAGAGCCTGGAGCCTATTTCAGAGTCTGTGTCTCCCTCTCTCTCTGACCCTCCGCTGCTCACTCTGTCTCTCTCTCTCGTAGAAATAAATTAAAAATATTTAATAAATAAATAAATAAATAAATGTAAAGAGCCTCAATTCTGTTCCATTGATCTAATATGTCTGACCTTGTACTAATTCAACACTATTTTGGTTACTGTATCTATAGATTAAGTTTACAAATCCACTAAGTCCTCCAATCTGGTTTTTTCCCCAAAAATGTATTTCCATATGAATTTTAGGGTTAGCCTGTCAATTTCTCAAATTCGGCTGGGGTTATTGAGATTGCCTTAAATCCATAGGTCAATTAATTGTTCTCCATTTATTTAGATATGCTTTAATTTCCCTAAGAAATGCTTTCTAGTTTTCATTGAGCAAATATACTAATTTGCTAAACTTATTCCTAAGTATTTTATCCTTCTTGGTCCTTTTGTGAGTGGTACTAAGAAAATTTTCATTTTGGGGATTTTGTTGCTAAGATACAGAGAAATACAATTAATTTTTATATATTGATCTTCTATCCTATAACCTTGCTAAACCTATTTATCAGCTTTAGCAGTTTCTGTGTGGATTCCTTAGGCTTTTCTACATATGAGATCATATGTGACTAAAGATCGTTTTACTTCTACCTTTCTAGCCTAGATGCCTTCTTTCATTCACTCACTCACTCATTTCTTTCTTCATTCGTTTTTGCCCTATTCTACTAGTTAAAACACCAGGTAGAACACTGAACACACATAGCGAGAGCGGACATCCTTTCCTTATACCAAATTTTATGGGAAAGTATTGAGTCTTTCAGCATTTAATATGGAGTTAGCTATAAGTTTTTTTAATAGATGCCCATTATAAGTTGAGAAATTTCCCTTATTTTGTTCAGTATTTTGATCATGAAAGTGTGCTGAATTTTTCTGCATCTACTGAGATAATTATCTAGTATTTTTCTTATATTCTATTACTATAATAGTATTACATTAATGGATTTTTAGATGTTAAACTTTGCATATCTTAGATAAATGTCCTTTGATCATGGTATATAACACTTGTTATATACTTCTGATTTCAGTTTGCTAATTTTTTGTTTAAAAGTGTTAATTTATGTTCATTAAGGATATTAGGTCTTTTCTATCTATGTCTTTCTTTGGTTTTGGTATTATGGTAATATTTGCCTTATACATGAAGTTGGAAATTATTCCTACCTTCTCTACTTTTTGAAATGGTTGAATTCTTTAAATATTGGAGTGAATTCACCAATGAAACCATCTGGACTTAGAATTAGTAACTTAAATTATTTCCACAAAAAAAACACCCTATGTCTTTGCTTATTACTAGCCTATTCAGATTGTCTATTTAAGTCAGTTTTCATAATCTGTGTCTTTCTAGGGATTTCTTAATCTAATCTAAGTTGTTGAATTTTCTGGCATTAAGTCATTCATACTATTCCCTTTTTAGTCGTTTTAATTTCTATATGATCAGTAGTAATTTCACCTCTTTTATTCATGATTTTGTGTTTCTTCTCTTATCTTGATCAGTCAAGCTAAAGGCTCATAGTAGGCAGGATAATGGTCCCTCCAAGTAAGTCCACATCCTAATCCCTAGAACCTATTAATATATGTTATGTGGCAAAGAGGAATTAAGGTTGCAAGTGAAATTATAGATGTCAATCAACTGACTTTAAGATAGGAAGATTATTCTGGATTCTCCTAGTAAGGCCAGTGTAATCACAAGCCTCCTTAAAAGGAGTAGTAGGCGGCAGAAAAAGAAGAGCTAGAGAAATGGTAGTGTGAGAAGAATCTGGACTGATGTTCACTATAAAGATGAAGGAAAGGGGCAATGAGGCAAGGAAAGCTTCCTGAGCTGAAAAAAGAAAGGAAATGGATTCTCCCTAGAATCTTCAGAAAGGAATCCACCCTGCCAACAGCTTGAGATGCATGTTAGATTTCTGATCTCCAGAACTATAAGATAATGAAATTATGTTTTTTAAGCCACAGACTTGACAACAGAAAACACAGATTTTCTCAACTTTTAATCTTTTCAAAGAACCAACTCTTTATTTCATTTACTTTCTATTTTTTATTCCATTGGCTTCCACTTTGTTCTTTATTAATTTACTCCCTTCTGTTTGCTTTGGGTTTAGTTTTACTCTACCTTTTCTAATTTCTTAATGGGGAAACTAAGATAATTGACTTAAGACCTTTCTTTTCTTTTCATATAGGCATTCATAGCCATATATTTACCTGTAAGTGCTGCTTTATTTTCATTCCATAAACCTTGAATATATTGTCTAATTTCACTCAGTTCAAAATACTTTCTAATGTGCTTTTCAGAAGACTTTTTTGACCTGTAGGTTATTTAGTAGGCTGTCACTTAATTTTCAAAGAGTTGCCATTTTCCAGAGCTCCTCATTTCTTTCTGTGAACTCAGTTACTGTTTGCTGTCACTTCTTTTCAGCCCAAAGGTTTTCTTTTAGTATTTCTTCTAAGGCAGGTCAGCTAACAACAAATTCTCTCAATATTTGTGTACCTGGGAATGTGTTTATTTCGCCTTCATTTTGAAGAATACTTTAGTCAGATTTAGAAATGTTTTTCTTTCTTTGAACATTTTGAATGTGTCATTCCACTACCCTCAGACTCCATTGTTTCTGATGCAAAGTCAGCGATCATATTGCTCATCTCTATAGGAGGAAGTGCTTTTCTGTCTTTGCTTCCAAGATTTTCTTTTTTCTTTGGCTCTCAACCATATCATAATGATGTGTCTATTTGTGTGTTTATTTTTATTCACTGTGCTTGGGTTTTACAGAGCTTCTTGAAACTGTAAAAAGTTCTTCATCAAATTTGGGAAGTTTTTGACCATATTTCCTCTTTCTGAGATGACCATTACATGGATGTTGATACACTTGATGTTGGCTCACAGGTCACTGAGGTTGTATTCATTCGTTTTCAGCCTTTTTTCTCCCTATTAATCAGTTTGGGTAATTTCTGTTGATTTACCTTCAATTTGCTGATTCATTCTTCTATTTAGCCACGCTAGTGAATTTTTCATTTAAATCATTATACTTTTTAACTAAGAATTTTTTTAATTGCCGTATTTTTCTTGATAATCACTATTCATTGAATCCTTGTTCTACTTTTGTTTAATTCTTTGAGTGTGATTTCTTTTAGTTATTTTAAAGTATTCATAATACCTAATTTGAAGCACTCATCTGTTAAATCCAACATCTGGGGAAACCCAGTTTCTATTGACTGCTTCATTTTTCCATACTGTAAGTCAGACTTTGTTGTTCACTGGCGTGTATCATAATTGTTTATTGAATCTTGGACATCTTAGATTGTATATTTTAGCAACTCTGAATTCTAATTCTCCCTACCACCCTGCCCCTAAAGATTATTGTTGCTATTGTTGATTTGTCTGCTTGTCTGTTGAGTAACTTCCCTAGACTAAGTTTGTGAGTACCATCTTCTCCATCGTGTCTGGCTGCTGATGTCTCTGCTCAGTTTTGTTCTGATTTTTTATTTTCATTTTTTTAAATGTTTTATTTATTTCTAGGAGAGATAGAGACAGCGTGAGCAGGGGAAGGTCAGAGAGAGAGGGAGGCACAGACTGAAACAGGCTCCAGGCTCTGAGCTGGCAGTCAGCACAGAGCCCGACGCGGGGCTCGAACCCACGAACCACGAGATCATGACCTAAGCAAAAGTCGGACTCTCAGCCAACTAAGCCACTCAGGCGCCCCTATTTTCATTTTTAAACTAGCTTCCTAACGTTCACCCTAAGGTCTGTTCAACCACAGATTAATTACAGCTTGTGCTCAAATGCTTTGAGCCAGGAAAGCTTCCATTCTTTGCTGATGGATCAGTACGTGAGCTTAGGGAGCTCATTCAAAATTCAGGCCATTTTCAAGGCTCTCCTGGAGTTCTTTCCTGCCTGGGCCTCTGGGTTGTCTCACATACTCCTCAGTACATAAGCACAGGCGCTATTGGCCAGGGACGTGGAAGTGGCTTAGGCTCACTCCAGTGTCTGCTATTCATCCACACAGCCTCTGTCAACCCAGGGTATGTGGAGAACATATCAAGCCTATTATGGTTGTCTCACTCCCAGAACTTCCTGTTAAATTTCTAACCAGCCTGTTAGTTCATTGCATGTCCCAAAGACACCCACAGCCTTAGACTATCAAAGCTATTAGCCTTCCCTGTTTTCTTGGTGCCAAGATCACCACTTTGACTGATTTGACAACAGTCCCAATCAGGTAAGCTCTTCTGGAAGTAGCAGTAAAACAACGGGCTTTTACGGCCTCCCCACCTACTCTTAATGAACTACTAGTAGAAGTGGAGGGGGAGATGGGAGCAACCCCAGGTAAGCATACCCCAGACTTCTATTCTTAACCAAAACTCAGTAGTTCTCATGAACAAATGCTTTGGTCTATTTCCAGTAAACTAAATGGTTGTTTTTCGTTAGTGTTACCTAGTTATATAATTGCTTGCTGGGGAGGGGGAAATTTTGTTGATTCTCTCACACAGGCATGCTAGAAGTGAATCAGGAAAACTTTTAAAAATTGGTTTTATGTTGGGGTGCCTGGGTGTCTCTGCCCACAATCTATGTAAAGTTAGGAAAAAGCCCTTCTGCTTTCGATGTTCCTCTAAGCCATTTTTCAACGAGCGGGATGAGGGAATGTTACTCCCTCCAGCTCTTTTCCTAGTCAATGTGCCCTAGCCCCAAATGAGATCACCAGTTAGCATGGTTAAGGATGGGAGAATTAGGAAAATGCTAGAAACCACCTCCAACATGGAGTACTTCCTCCTGGGAAACCAAGCCAAAAACTGACCTCACTCAGCTGCTGCACTCACCTGTGGATAGGTTTCCTGACTCCCAGTTGAAAATAAGGTATTTATTACACAGGAAGAATACCTGAGAAGATTTTTGCCTTTACAATAATAATTTTTAAAAATATACATTTATTCTCCAAGGTTGAAAGTTGAAGGTTACAGGGAGGGGGCAAAATGGCAAAGTAAGGCGCTCCGTACTTACACTCGCGCCCATACATCACACAGAAAAGATCTGAAGCCATTGGAAACCTTNATATTTGGGGGAGGCTGATACTATATCCTTCTCTAACAACTTCCCTCATAGTTGACTTTGAGAGGAGTAGAGGGGGTCAGTGGGGGGCTGCTACATTAGCACCATATGTCCTTGGCCACACCCTCCTCTGTCTGATCCAAGAATGGATAACCAACCCCAAGGAGCATAAAGTTTTGACTAGTCAGGAATAAATAAGTTTTTCTCAATCAGTAATTTATTCCAGATTATAGGGGCCACTGAACAGAAAAGTGATGTACAACATGGCTGGGGAAGGCATCTGCGCAACATTTATGAGCCTAAATTGAAGGAAAATTCCTCTACTTGATAGCAACCTACAGCCAACTCTCCCACCTGGATCAACTTCAAAGCCCTTCTACATCAGCTGAGGCTGCAAATGACCCCAGTGCTCAAAGCAAAGGGTGTCTGCATGGCTAGCAATGTCACAAGCTATCATCAAAGAGTATTTGTTCTGAGTAGCAAGATCCCAGTATAGCAAGGTCCTCATAGGTGCAGCCAATTTCCTCCCCCCACCCCCCAAAAAACACCCTCTGACCAAACCCGTCCTCCTCTGCCCTTCAACAGGCTCTTTTTGCTCTCCTTTAATTGTACTTGTTTTTGAAGCTCATAGAATTTATTATTCAGAAAACAACCTTCTCTGCAATATCAACCTTAATTAACTGTGTTCTTTTTCTATCACCTCCCACCCTCCACTTCATGCATTTGAATTAAGGCACTCCAGAGCCCCTGGCCAGCACCCCTCCCCCACTGCAGACCCATCAGTGTCTACCAGCCAACCATGACCAGATAAGGGAAAATGGAATTCCTTATCTCTGCCTGCCAATGTGAAAGGGTCAAGGTTACCAAGGAGAGACCTTCCAAAATGAAGGAGAGGAAGAAAGAAGCCAAGCCTCTCTGGTTTCCATGGAAACAGAAGGTTGAATCATGGCGCATCCCCGAGAGCCTGGTCCGCTTAGCTCTGCTGACATCTTTCCACTTCATTAGCCTCTTTATCAAGTGATTCTACATAGGACTAAGTGTATTTTGGTGTCAGAGTGCACTGTAGATGACTCAAAAACAGAATGACCTTTGCCGCAGATACCCAGTGCCTTCTGGAGTCACAAACGTCTGCACCCCTCCTCCTCTCCGTACTCTCTATGGCTCTGCTCACTCCTCTCTCTAATAAAAGCTCCAGCACCACGAGGCCGAAGCTGGGAGGTGTCCCTACCCAGCAGCCCAGGAAGCCGAGACCCCAGCTGTCAGGGATGCACAGCACCCGAGCCAGGAGGAAGATTAATGACTTTGCCCACAGAAAATGGATAAAACAGGACCCAAAAAGACAATAAACGTGGGGCCGACTGCGAGGAAGGCTCTGACAGTAACAAATACTGACTGACATGGCATTGTGTTCCCTTTCTAGATGACTCTGAGCTGCCGGTGGAAACACAGATTCATTTAATAAGCGCTTCAGTGAGACAAAGGGGCCTCTGGGGGTTAGGATTGATCTCCATCGCATGCGTGTGCACACCAACGTTTTGTGTGTGAAAAGGAATGTCCGCGTTCAGTATCTGTCCCTTTGGAAATCCAAGGAGCGTGCTGTAATTTCCCAATCTTGTCTCCACGCTTCAGCAAATTTGTCACTAGTAGGTTCTCTCAGCCATGAAAATTCTCCTGCAACCAAGAGCCCAGGGCTGAAAGGAAATGAGTTAGGGGACTTAAAACACCTTTGATAAGTTTGACCTCTCTTTCAGGAACCCTTACAGGTCCGTGTCCAGGGGAGGGACTCTGTTCCTCTTGTACATGAGCTTCAGTGACCTTTACTGGAAGCATGCTTGACCAAGGAGCTGGCAAGGAAAGCCAGGAGCTGTGGGAAAGAGGCTGACATGGCATTTCTAGGAAGCCTGGGAGCTGCCTTGTATTTTGTTTCCTTCTTTCCAAAGTAACTCACAAAGGCTGTGTCATGGAAGCCAGGGGATCTGGGTCCCATGTCGCGGTGCTGACACTACCTCCACGTACTCTTGAAGAGGTCATTTGCTCCCTCCAGACCTCACATTTCCGTCAGAGGAATGGGAAAACTGGACCACATAACTACTCAGATCCCTTCTATAGAAGCTCCTTGTGGGGGTCAGCCCTAATGTGACCCTGACCCTCACACCCACACCTCTCACAGTCTCCTAAGGCTCCTCCCAAATTCCATCCCCTCCACACTATCTCCTCCCTCCCCTCCCCAGCTCTGAATCTGGCCAGAGCCTCTGCATCTCCTGCTGGATTGGCACCATGGACCCCCTCCTGGACCCACTGTCTTGCTCTCCTCCCATCTGTTCTCCAGAGCAGCAGCTCTCAGGGTGCAGTCCCAGGCCAGCAGCAGCAGCACCTGCGAACTTGTTAGAAATCAAATTCTCAGATCCAATCCCAAATCAGAATCTCCAGGCTGGGACCCAAAGACCTGACTCCCCACCCACCCCACTCTGCCCTGTTCCCCGGCCCCAAACCAAGTCAGAACAATAAAGCCCTCTTTGATCTGACTCCTCTGGGCCTTTTCAGGTCCATGTCTGATCACTGCCTTCCTTGGAAAATATTTACTGTCTAGCAACACAAAACTCGTTATTGCCAAATACACTGTGCCATGTCACACCCCTGGCCCCACAGAAGTCATTCTTTCTAGCTGGGATGGTCCTTATGGCCAATCCTCACTTCCCAGGGCTAAGTCATTCTCAAATTTTAATTCAGTGCACTCAAAAAAACTTCCCAACTTCCCCCACCTTTGAAACTAGGATCAACACCTCTCCCTTTATTCCCAGCATTCCTTGTGTATACCTCCACTTTGCACATGTCACCTTGTGTGGTAGGCAGGATTCTAAGATGTCCCCTAAGGTTTCCCATCCTACCTCTCTCCCCTCCTCTCCCCAGTATACACACCCTGCGTAACCTCTGAGACCATGAATATGATGGATTTCACTCTCATAATGCTGTATTACATATGCTATATGGTTGACTTTAAAATAGAGGGATTAAGGGGTGCCTGGGTGGCTCAGTTTGTTGAGCATCCAACTCTTGATTCCAGCTCAGGTCATGATCCTAGGGTGATGGGATTGAGCTCCACACTGAGAAGGGGGCCTGCTTGGGATTCTTTCTCCCTCTGCCCCTCTCCGGGCTTTCACACTCTCTCTCTATCTAAAAAATTTTTTTAAAGTAAAAAATAAAATAAAATAATAGGGATTAACCAGGTTGTCCTGACCTAAATACAAGAGCCCTTTAAAAGCAGTTTCCTCAAAAGGGAGGAAGTCCGAGATTCAAAGCACAAGAGATCAACCCAGAGAGACTCTACATTGCTGAGATGGAGGTTGTGCCTAAGGCAAGGACCTGGAAGCAGCCTCTAGGAACTGTGAATACTCAGCTGACAGCCAACATAGGAATGGACACTCTAGTCCTACAAACTCAAAGAACTGCCTTCTGCCAACAACAAAAATAAGCTTGGAAGTAGATTTTTCCACAGATTCTCCAGACAGGAACTTAGTCCAACCACCACCTGGATTTCAACCTGAGTAGGTGTATTGTGCTGGGCCTCTGACCTACAAAACTGTGAGCTAACTTTAAGCCACTAAATTTGGGGATCTTTGTTACATTGCGACAGCAACAACAAAACACTAACACAACTTATATTATTGTCTGCTTCATAGAAGCTCCCCGACTGACTGAGCTCCACAAAGTAGAAACTGCCTTATTCATTCATGTCTGCATCACCAGAACCTGTCCTGGGCATGCCCAGAGCTTAGTAAATGCTCACTGGCTGGCTGAATCAATCTTAGAGCACCAGATTCCATTGTCCCAGCAGTTGCTTTGGAATGAAGGAAAATGAATAGAATGTTTAAAAAAGAAGAGAAATGTACATAAACAATAAAATCAGGGTGGAAAAATGGGGTTTGCCACTTTGTTGATTTTTACAGCATGAAGATCCCTTCATCCGTTAAGAGTTTGTCCTCCATTTATCTCCTGCAGGTCCATACTTCACAGCACCAGGAGCTAAGGGTATGTGCCCTGGTGTGGACATCTACTAGTATTCTATCTAATGCTCCTTCTCTTTGAGGTAATGCTGCTTTGCATATAATACAGGTTGGGTATAGTGACCAGCCTCCCTACCTGAGGAGCCCAAAGAGAGGAGAACTCCCTGGCAGTTCAGACAGCTGGACACTCAACCCAGAAACTAGAGTGAGTGGTACGAAGACCCTGGGCCAGCCAGGTTTATTCCTAGCATCAATAGGGATGTCTAATTCCAGGTGTCTCATGGAAGGTCAAATGGCATTCTGGTATGCTGCACCCTGGCCCAGTCACCCTGTTCTAAGAGAGCTCTGATGCGAGCTCTTGGTTCCTCCTCCTATGTATTTCAAGCTGGTTCACTGGTCACCCATGGAATCTCTGAACCTCTGATAGATTTCTTTTCTGACTAAAAATCCCAGAGTTAGTTTCTGTTGTCTGCGACCAAGAACCCTGACTGATACAAGCTCTGATCATACTGGAGTGACAGTTGGAGACTTTTAGAAATAGGAAAAGTGCTCAAGACTCTACAAGCTCGCTGTTACCTGTTGTACCAGTCAAGGCTCTTAACTGCAAACAAAAGAATCCTCTGTAGCTGTTTCAGGTAGAAAATAAATTTACTGAAGGATACTCAGCATCTCTGAGAGGCCCTGAAGCCAGGAACAATAGACAAATCCTGCCAGCCTCCACAGCCTCAAGCTTGCTCCGGTGGGGTCCTTGCCGGCACCCCCACTGGCACAGAAACCACAGGTTCCAGCAAGAACACTGCACCTGGTGTGTTTCCACCAGAAAGCCTGTGACAGCTGGCCCCGGATGCTCAATGTCTCTGCCCAATCCCTGGCCAGAATGGACCCCTCCCGACACCTGCTTCCTAGCTTCGGTGGCCTCCTCACTGAGGCCCAACCCAGTGCATCTGGTTGGGAGACTTTAATCCCGTAGTCTGTTCAAGGGAAACTGGGAAAGCCCATTTCTGGCTTCTCTCTTGGGAAGGCACAGACTCAGAAGGCAAGAAATTCTCCAAACATACAAAGTGTCCAAGAGTACTGGGTGCCTAAGTGGCTTGACTACATCTGTTACAGTGTTAGAAACCCCTTACATGCAAGAAATCCTTCCTACAGCCTACCCAAACTTCCACCTTCTGCAAAAAGCATTAATTTAAACCAGAGTCCTCTGTATGCTGTCTTCAGTGGAATTCTGCAAGAGCTTGCCATTGCCTTACAAATATTTGAACACTGACCTTAAGTCCCCTTTTGATTTCCTTTTGTGCTGGTTAAGAAATAACAATTATTTTCTCCTCTCTTCCTTAGGGCTCCTTGGAGCTTTAGTCACCTCTGAAGCCATTCCCTCAGCTATTCAGACCCATCTTCAATTGCTCTAAAAGTTCCATTCCCCATACTGTTCTCCACCAGATAACACAGCTGTTTTCATTTTCTCTCTTGTGCTGTCTCTTCACTTTAGACCCTTAGCTACCTACTTCACTGAAGAGCATCCTAAGTTGCCTAGGCTCCTCCAACTACTAGGTCATGCTGTCTTGTGGCCAAACCACACAAGAATTTTGCAGTGACCTGGTATTATGGGGTATTCAGAGCTAAAATCACAGCAGCCCTTCCACCTCCTTATCACTAGATGGCTACAGTGCATACCCAGCTCAGAGGTCACTGTATTAACAGGGGCTCTAAGAACATGCAAGTGGGCACATTGCCACTATGGAACGAAACTCTTCCCTGAACACTTCTACCAGCTTTGTGACTTCCGACAAAACACCTTACCTCTCTGAGCTTCAGATTCCTCAGCTGAAATGTTTAGATAATAATATTGTCCTCACAGAATTGTTGGGAGGGTTAAAAAAAAAAAAAGGTGATACATCTAAGGTAGATACAGTAAGTGCTCAATATATGCCACCTTCTAAGGATGACTTGGAGACCCAGAGCAATAATGGGTGTAAAATCGTCTAAGAAAAATTCCATACAATTTCAGGTTGTTAACATCATAGTTACTAATATGATTTCACAGACTAAGTAAAAAGGTGTGGGTATAACCTTGATAAAATGCACTTCCTAGGAGGATTCTAGTGGGTTTCCATAAATTGCCCTGAGAAGTAAGAATAAGTATGATAGTTAATTTTATGTGTCAACTTGAATGGCTTCAGGGATGCGCAGATACCTGGTAAAACATTACTTCTTGGTGTGTCTGTGAGGGTCTTTCTGGAAAAGATCAGCATTTGATTCGGTAGACTGTGTAAAGAATGTGGGCACTCCTCCCCAATGTGGGTGGGCATCATCCAGTCTGCTGAGAGGAACAAAAGAGGCAAAAGAACCATGAATTCTTTCTCTTCTTGAGCTAGGATGTCTATCTTTTCTTGCCCTTAGCCATCAATTTCTGGTCCTCAGGCTTTTAGACATAGAGTGAATTATACTAAGGGCTTCCCTGTTTCTCCATCCTGCAGACAGCAGAATGTGGACTTCTCACCCTCCAAAACCATATTAGCCAATTTTTCTGATATACATATATCACAGAATATTTGTTTCTCTGGAGAATCATGACTAATACAGTGATTATATATCCATTACAGTCATTCCCAGAATGGTTGAACTACCCTTGCAATGTATAGAGGCAGGAACTGAGGGCATAAGACATTGCCCAAAATGGTCAGTGGCAGAGATGGTCCTTGCATCTAATGTTCCTGGCTCCATCAACATCACCTTGGCAAACAAAACAAGGCTTCCACATTGACCTTCACTTGTCAGACAGTGCTCCCCATCTCCACTCACACACCCCAGCCAGGCTTCCAAGAAGTGTCCAACATCCAGTCCAACCAGACCAAAGCTAACCTTCCACTAACCAGAGTTGGTTCCTTTAAGCATAATTTGAAGAGTCAAAGAAATGTCCACATTGACAATGCCTCCCCAATTCACCTGCCTTTGGGTCTGAAGTCCCCTGCCCTTGTATTAACCTCTTTAGGAAATTTTTAAATGGAAAGAGCAATTCAAGTGTCAATTCTGGCACTGTTACTATGCTGAGAACTAGATCAGCAGATCCCTAAGTAAGAGCAAAGATGGGAGTTTTTACAGGGAGTGGGTAGAGAGTAAATATCAATTGACGAGAAAGGCAGAAAAATCATACAAAGAATATTTCTGATGTGATAAATAGGATTTCCCCATATTAAAGACTAATGTGGGGGCCACTGGGGGATGTATAAGGCTCCCTGGGGAAAGTGTTAGAGTACCATCCCATAGCTGTCTGTCCTTCCAGGCTCAGCCCTGATGTCCTCTTATTAGGAACTCTTCTTGGGTCCTCCAGGATTGAGCAAGGCACCCACCTTCAGGAATTTCATAGCATTCTGAGCCTCCCCGTCATGATTCTTTAATCTCCCTAGCTGGGAGCTCCCTGAGGCAAAATTAGGTTCTGCTGCATCCCAAACATGCAACAGAGGACCTGGTTGCGTTTATGGATGGTGCCTCCAGTTGAGTCAACCTGCCTTAGCGCATTTGCAGGCCAGACTTAAAGGAAGGCCCCTTAAACCAAGGTCATTTCTTCTGAGATCTAGGACCCTACTGATGTTCATAATCCTTTCAAATTCAGAGACCACTCATGAGGGCATCATCAACTAGGCAACAAAAAGAGAAGCCTTCCTCTCTCGCCAGCCCAGGAGCCAGCACTCAGGAGCAGCAGCTTCCAAAACTCTACAGAGGAAGGACAGATAAGGGTGACAAGCTGGGTGAAGAGGGCCTAGGCCACTTATCCTGGAGCTGGCTTTTCACAGCTGTCACTCAGTTTTGAGTGGGATTACATATTTCAGGTCAATTTTTTTAGTTTCAAGTTTTTATTAAATTCTAGTTAGTTAACATGTAGTTAACTATTGTTAACTATTGTATTGGTTTCAGGAGTAGAATTTAGTGATTCATCACTTACATATAACACCTAGTGCTCATCACAACAAGTGCCCTCCTTAACACCTATCACCTGTTTAGCCCACCCTCCCCACCTCCCCTCCAACAATCCTCAGTTCTCTATCTTTAAAGTCTTTTCTTCCTCTCTTTTTCTGCCCTTCCCCCACTTGTGCTCGCTCTCTCTCTCCCTCTCTTTCCCTCTCTCTCCCTGTCTCTCTCTCAAAATAAATAAAAATAAACTTTAACATAACATGAAGGCCACCTGGGTGGCTCAGTCAGTTAAGCATCCAACTTCAGCTCAGGTCATGATCTTATGGTTTCTGGGCTCGAGCCCTGCGTCAGGCTCCGTGCTGACAGCTCAGGGCCTGGAGCCTGCTTCGGTTTCTGTGTCTCCCTCTCTCTCTGCCCCTCCCCCACTCATGCTCTGTCTCTCTTGGTCTCAAAAATAAACACAGAAAAAAATTTTTTAGTCTCTTATGATTTGCCTCCCTGACTTTTTTTTGCCTCCTTCCCCTATGCTCATCTGTTTTGTTTCTTAAGTTCCACATGAGTGAAATCATATGATATTTGTCTTTCTCTGACTTATTTTTTAATGTTTACTTATGTAAAAGAGCACAAGTTGGGGAGGGACAGAGAGAGAAGGAGACACAGAATCCAAAGCAGGCTCCAGGCTCTGAGCTGTCATCATAGAGCCCAACACAGGGCTTGAACCCACAAACCATGAGATCATGACCTGAGCTGAAGTCGGACACTTAGCTGACTGATCCACACAGGCACGCCTCTGACTGATTTATTTTGCTTAGCATAATATATTCTAGCTTCATCCACACCGTTGCAAATGGCAAGTTTTCATTCTTTTTGATGGCTGAATAGTATTTCTGTGTGTGTATGTGTGTGTGTATACACATATACACCACATCTTTATCCACTCATCAGTCAGTGGACATTTGGGCTCTTTCCATAACTTGGCTATTATTGATAATGCTGCTATAAACATCCAGGTCAATTTTTTAAAAACAAAATCTTTAAAATACTTTTGTTTATATTTACTATAATGAGAAAATGTCAGTGGTCCCTATCAAAGAAGATATATATATGTATGGTGCATCTTGGGGATGAGGGAGGTCTGGGAAGCCCCTGGGGATGAAGGGAGGCTGTGCCCATCTCTCCCCTAAAGAACTGCCACTTTCAAGGACACCCAACATGCTTTACCCCCACTCACTGCCTTTTACTTGAGTCACAAAATGAATCTCCCAGCTCCACCATGGGAAACCCCTGGCTTTCACCAAGACTTCACAGCAGGACACAAATAGGACAGAAATAAAGAAAAACCAAAGCAGAAAGAAAACACATCACATCCAAACATGGGCCCTTCTGTGGGCCCTAGGATCCACAACTCCAAATCAGGAAGCTGAATATCGATTTTTCTATGGGAAAGAGAACTAGGCAAAGAGAAAGCTTGGGGAGAGTCAGGCCAGACAGAGACTAATATCTCATCTCTCTATGTTATCTTTTTCCACAGTTCAAAAATCAATTAGTGATGAATTTCTCTGGAAACTTCTTAAACAATGTTATTTCATTAAAGATCTGTGCAAGCGCCATCAGATTTGCTTTCCAGGTGTGAATTAGAAAATTAGCCTTGTCCTTTTAATAATTTCCTCCTTGGTAACGTTACATCAGTCTACACAACGTCTAGTACCAGCTGAGCTGAAGCCAGTGGGAAGCACATAATTCCTTTTCCCCTCCAGTAATAGAAATAAAAGCAGGCAGGGTGGAAAACATGGGCATTTCCAAAACAAGGAGCAGGAGACAAAATAGAGGGGAGCCTGGAGAGGCTGAGGAGAGCCTCAGAAGACAGATATTCATGGCTACTGGGAGAAACCTGCCAGCAAGTAGCAGAGGAAAGGGGAGGAGAGTGAGCGATTAGGAGAGTGGCAATACCTGAGAATGGGGCCACACGGCAGGCGGGGGAGCAGGCAGCCCATTGCCCCTGTGACTTCTGCCAGGGCAAAGCCAGCAAGGGTGCTTTCTCAGTGTTGTGTAGCTCCCCAGACCTATCTATGAGCAGCATTGCCACATGTCATAGGCTGAAGAGGCAAATGCTGCTGGGCAAGCACGGAAGACCTTCACTGTGGCCAAGACCATGCTAGCCTGACACCACAGCATGCAACTGCCTCATTCCCTGCTTTCCTCAACAGAGGAAGATGAGCCCTCATTAATTCAGACTAATTTGCTGGAAGGCCAACCTAATAGACAGTAGTAAGATGCTCTTAAAGGATTCCGTTTTATCACTTTCATTTACACATAGTAAAAAGAACTAAGTCTGCCTTTGATGAATAGATAAAAATGATTAGTAGTTAGCTCATTAAAGCACAATTTAAAAATAACTAACATTTTATCAATGGAACAAAATTAGATTAACACTGTGCCACACAGAAAATAACCAAGTCACTATCCCTGTCTTCAAGCAGTATGCAGTCTGGGTAGAAGGTCAGTATCCAGGTCAGTAAATGATTGCAACAGAGTAAAATGTGTTGTTAGAGGTCAGCTGAAGGTGGGTGTGAAGGGAGCAGAGAGAAGCAACATCTTACCCAGCGGGAGCAAGCCGGGTAGCTAGGGAAGGCTCTTTGGAAGTGTTCCTGAAACTGTTCTTGAAGAACAGTTAGAACTTAGCAAGGTTGGTGGGGAGGTGGGGGGGGAGGGGGAAGGGAGCAGGGAAAGGGAGGGGAACCACATGGTCATTCTAGGCATTTGTATAGTAAAGTAGTATATGGTTTGCAAACCTCATAGTTTACCTACATTTTCTCATTTTTGACTTCAGAACAGCCCTGAGAAGTGCTGTTATTTCACCCTATTGTAGATGAAGACAGAGTCCAACTGACTCCCCCAACCCAGCTGGTGAAAGAGGAAGGAACCAAGGAATGCAATCAAGTCCCCTCCACTCCAGACTCCACACCCTGTCAGAAATCTGATGAAAACCACAGACCCTCTTCTCATAAAAAAAAAGCACATATGCTCGCACTCACACAAAAAAATTCATGTACGATTGGATGGCACTCAGAAACCCTCTAAAAAAGCTGGGATCAGCCCAAGGATCCCAGCTAAGAGCTCCTTCTCTGAGCAGGGCTGGTCTGTCTTACACTGCAGTTACCCCACATCGTTTGTATAAAAATGCAAACTTCTGGGCCACTCTGATGATTCTACTTTCAAGCAAGTAAACAGTCACTCTTCATCTAAATCCCTTTACCTGACTGCTAGTGAGCCCTGTGTCCTCGGATCAAGCAAAGTAAACCTTCAGCCCTGCAATATCAGAACAATTTCAGATTTAACAAGATTTGGAGTCACATCTTATGCTGTGTCCATCCAAAATGAATTCTGTCTGCTGGAGCCCTGGGTCTGGGATCCAGAGTCACAGGTTCAGATTTTGTGGGGAAGGTCTGGGTGTGAAGGAAAGTGAGCAATCAGGTTGATGAGGCTGGAAGTCAATGAGAAAGGCAGGCAGGCATCTGAGGAAGGAAGCTCTTTGCTCCCTTCTCCCACCTCTAGGTCTTACAGTATCATAAACAGTCCCTGGGATGACCTCCTAAGCTCCAAAGCCTCACTGGAAACAATTCTCTCAGCAGCAGAAGAGAATTTTGAGTGTAACCACTTCCCCCCGCCACCCGTGACTGCTAGCAGAAAACTCCTCCTCACCTTGACTGCAGGATCAGGGCAGGGGCACATCTTCTTGCTCACCCCATATGCACGGTGTGGCTTGATGCCTGGCCCACAGCAGGTGGCTACTAAATACATACTGAAGTGATATATGAATGATATTCCATATCTCCCCATCACTGATTCAAGATCATCTCTGGAAGTGACAAAAAAAGAAAAATAATTGAAAACATCTCCTCCCCTTGAAGGTTTCATATCTCCATAGCACATTTTCAGAGGTCCCTCTCTCTTACCTGGGTATCCACAGATACGATGTTCTAGTGGGCTTGTTCACGCATCAGCTGCTTGCAGCCGACAGCCCTCTGCCCACAGCTAGCAAGGATCCTGTGGGCCATGTCCACGTTCCCAGGAGGCAAAATGCGCACCCTTGTGGCTTCTGGTGAACCAGCAGCCAGAAGGCCCCACCTACATCCCTCCTCCCCTAGGGAGAGGACACTAACTGGGAAAATGCAGAATTTAAATGATCCCACAGGAAGGAAATCAACATCTCNCACGATGTTCTAGTGGGCTTGTTCATGCATCAGCTGCCTTGCAGCCGACAGCCCTCTGCCCACAGCTAGCAAGGATCCTGTGGGCCATGTCCACGTTCCCAGGAGGCAAAATGCGCACCCTTGTGGCTTCTGGTGAACCAGCAGCCAGAAGGCCCCACCTACATCCCTCCTCCCCTAGGGAGAGGACACTAACTGGGAAAATGCAGAATTTAAATGATCCCACAGGAAGGAAATCAACATCTCTTACAGAACAAATTCTAGGACTGGAGTAGAAACTGAACATTCTGGAAGCGATAATTGGTCTCATTTATCTAAATTTAGAAGGTCTGGAAAGGGAAAGAGTAACTATTAAGACAAGTTATTTAGAAGATAAGCCTTTAATCAAAGAGATGAGTCAAACCCAAACTCAAACCAAAATCCTGCTCAAATCAGGGGTTTGAAATATAAGTTCCTTTGGGGATAAAAGTCAGATTTAATCTAACTTGAAAATGAATAAGAACTTTCACAAAAAGAATAAACCCCAGCAACAAAAATAGGCCATCTGATAACTGTGATCACCACCAAAAATCATTAGTTCCAAATCAGAAATATTTTCAGCAAAGGTAATGCCTGTGTACTGAGAGGCTGGCTGAGCACTGAAAATTCACACTGCTTTGAAATCACCTGAGAAATTGGTCCAGATCAGTTGGATTAGTCATCCACTGCCTTGCACTCTGGTATCAGCCCCATCCAGCTTTCCTTTGACGACCTTGGTCAGGCAGCTCACCCTCCCAGATAGGCTCTTCTCTTGTCCTCAGTCTTTTCAACAGCAAAATGGAATTGATAACCATTCATATCTCCTCATCTTCAGTTCAGTTTAACAAACATTTCCTGCTTGCCACTTCTGTGTCTGTAGGTTATGCAGATGAAAAATGAATAAGACACAACACCGTCCCTATCATGCTAGAAACCCACCAGTAATTTCTAAGAATGAAGGTAGGGAGATGTCCAGGGTGCTGAAGTAAGGCATCCAGTCTAAGGCTTGGAGGAAGCACCCAAGACAAGTCTGAGGGCTAAAGAGGAGTTGGCAGGCAAAGAAGAGAGAAGAAGAACATTTCACTCAGAAGAAAGCAAGAGAAGGACAGAGGGGTGGGATATAATCTCCAGCAGCAGATGAGGATCATAGGTAATTTGGTCCTCTCAGACACGAAAGGCAGAGCTGCAGGGAGAGGCAGGTGATAAGGCTTGGTAGCTGGAAAGGCACTAGGCTGGGAGGTTGAGAGGCTGGGAGATCTGGGCTAAGCATGTGAACTTTATCTTGTGGGAAAAGGTGCATCATTTTAGAGTTTCCACTCTAAAAGTGACTTAGTCATTTTGGCATTTTGGAACAATAATTTTTCCATGAAAAGATGTTATGAAGAAAACTATGAAATTAATAGTGGTAAACATGTGAACTTAAAAAACAACAAAAGTCATTATGAAATTTATTATATAAGTGACCTCACTTAAGGACAATGATCCCTGTTAATAGTGGCTCAGAGCACTGCCTGTAGAGGTGCTCTGCAAGCCTGGTCTTGGGAAGAAGCCGAGGCCCTCCCAGCACTTCTGTCCTCAGCTCAGCTTGTGGCCACTGCAGACTCCTACCTAGATTTTCAACCTGAATGTACCTTCATACTAAGTTGAACATTTGGTAACCTGTGCCTGGTACAGCCTATAGACCAAACTCAGACTTCTCTACCAAGTTTTATATCATCTTCATAAAGTTCAGAAGGATAATACTCCTCAGGTCTTGTCAAAGGCACCTGAATTGAGAGGGCCCCAGGAGCTTGGAGAGTCAAGGTCCCGGTCTAGCATGGACACATCTGCACAGGGCACACCAGACAGGTCTCCAGTAGGACTTGCCTACCCACCTGTTAAAATGAAGGTCTAAGTTCTATGTTAATCATTATTTCCACCTGTGCAGCTTCTAGAATCGTACATCTTTCCAGATATAAAATTTAGCCTCTGAATGCTACAAAATCCTCCTCTGTATCTTTATTCCTTTCTATTTATCTTCATAACACTTATCACAATCTGATGATATATTACATATCTGTATGTTTGCTCTCTATCTATCAAACTGTGTAAGAAGAAAAGATTCTTTCTTTTCACTGCAATATCTGAGCATAGAACAGTGTCTGGCCAAGGTAAAGTCTCAATAAATATATGTGGAAAAAAATAAATGAATGACCATAGTACTAATGACAATAGTGCTATCTTCCACTAGCAGCCTTGATCTCTTTAACTGCTCACTATTTCACAGAATGAATAATGGTACAGATTAGGGAGAACCATGAATGACTGACAGATTTAGTTATTGTATTCATTTCATTAACTCAAAAAACATTTCTGTAGAATCGATGATCTATATGCCAGGCATTTAAAATATCTTCAAAATTTGTGTACAGCTTTAAAAAAATAAAAGATCCTCAGATGGGTTTAAACAAAGGGAAAGAATATTTGGGAAATCTGTAGCCTTCAAAATAGGAGGTCCAGATCTCATGCATCCCAGAATGTGAAGGGATTTCACCGAAATTACTTACTCAACCACAATAGCAGATGTGGGGAAGAAAGATGAAAGCTATCGATTGCCATAAATAGCTCTCAAAATCCTTTTCTTTCGTAACATCAATCATTTCAAAATAACCAAAAAATTAGGGGAAAGTCCCTAGTCAGTACAGAGGATACAGTGACTTTTAAAGAACTAAAATGCCAGGCAGAATTGGGAGCTTTCAACCTGAATACCAAATAGAAAGGTGGTGGGAATACTATTGATGGAATGCATGCAGCTATAAGAAAAGCATTTGATATAGTGATGTAAAGTGTTACACTCAAAATTAATTCAAATTGGCTTAGTAAGGAGCACTGCCACATAAATTTAAAACTGGCTCAAAGTCTGCAAACAAAGGGTGATGACAAATGGAAATGTATGGAGTTGGGGGGGGGGGAGTAGGGTGCACAGGGGTCATCTTTATTAATGATCTGAAAGAGGGAGAGTAAACAGCATGTTAATGAAACTTGCAAATGATGCTAATTTGGGAGGTGTTGCTCTGATCATTGTGGACAGAGAGAGAATGTAAATGAACCTTAAGTGGTAATAAATATGAAGAGGAAACAACACAATGAAATTCAAGTGGGGAAAATACAAACTGTGCCCAACAAAATGACTTGCCCACTCCCCCCGCCTGCCCCCGCAGAGCTCTTTGCCCCTTGTATTTGTGGGATGGGGCTCCTAACCCGGAAAAGTTTAATCTAAGTAATCCTCACTTGTGTAATTTTCCTTCACCAGCTCTTTAAATTTCCACAAAAGGCTTTTCCTGGATTCAGAACAAGAGTGGTGCCTGCCCTTGGATGATGGGGCTCTGTAAATTACAGTGCAAGAGAGGCTGTTAAAAGAAAACAAGCAAATAATGAAGGGAATGGGGAAATTGATTTATGAGAAATGACCCAAAGGGGTAGACTTTTGTTAATTGATGGCTAAGTAGTAACATGATCTTGACCTACTGTGATCTCTCCATGACAAATAACCGAGGGAAGGAAATATTTAGTATCAGACAAGGAACTTCATCCTGCCTGGCAGACGGACGGCACCCCCTTATACAATTAAAGACATCCTGGGCCTTCTACTTCCCTTGGGTCTTGGGATTGCCACTCTACTACTGAGGCTCACCAGCGCAGTTCTGACGGGCTTCCCCTCTGAGCAGCCCACCTGCTGGGCCCTCTGCACCCCACTCCTGCCCCGCCAGTGCCATAGGTCATGCCCTCCTCACTTCTGCCCCTGATTCGATTGACACCATGAATGCAGGGGCCACAGGGAGCTCAAGGAGGGTACAGACACACTGACAGTGGACACCCATCCGTAAAAAAGGCAGATGGGGGAGACAAGGCTTCAAGACGCTCTCTTCTTCTCAAACAACCCTCCTTGCACTGTAAGAAAATAAACATAATAGTTCTATGCAAACAGCTTTGATTGTATGCAAACTTGAATGTGGATACTATTGTGTATTTCCCCAGCAGGTCTAGCTACCCGGATTTGTAACTTCAGCCAGTGGCTTAGTGGCCCTTTGTGGACAGAACCTGTAACAGAATGTTTCAAACTTCAGTTCAACTCAGAATCCCAGGAAGTTAGAGTGGAAGACGGTTTAGAACCTCCTTCCTTATTATGTCTCACTTCCTTATTTTACACATGAGGACTTAGAACTTTGTTGGACACATTTGCACAGAGAGAGACTGCCAGAGGTCATACCACATTGTTTCAGCAAAAACAGTAGTAGCTTAATACATCTCTCAATCCCTTGTTAACTTTAAAAAATAAAAGTAATTTTGCCAGCAAAAAAAAAAAAAAAAAAAAAATTTATTTGGGAATAG